>NC_053438.1:10048481-10648481 GCF_007990345.1 Gossypium hirsutum
ATAACACAAACTTCAATAGTGTCTTCAAATTTGCGCCAACGACGCCATATCAAATGTGTCGGACATTGATCAAGTCTAAACAATGTTCAAACTTGGCCCTTGTAACCACCTTAGTCAGCATATCTGCAGGATTCTCCGTAGTGTGAATCTTTTGGAGAAGTATCTCCTCTTCTTCGAGAATTTCCCGCACAAAGTGATAGCGAACGTCTATGTGCTTCGTTCGTGCATGAAAAACTTGATTCTTTGCTAAATGAATAGCACTCTGACTGTCAGAATACACCTTAAGTTGTTTCTGACCAACTTCCAAGTCTTTAAGCAATCCATGAAGCCAAATTGCTTCCTTCACAGCCTCTGTAATTGCCATATACTCTGCCTCTGTTGTAGACAAAGCCACCGTGGACTGTAAGGTAGATTTCCAACTAACTGGCGCTTTCGCTAAAGTAAACAAATAGCCAGTTGTAGACCGTCGCTTATCCAAATCACCTGCATAATTAGAATCACAATATCCAACTATGCATTGACCAAATGATTCATCCTGCTCGAATGCCAATCCGACATCTATGGTATTTTGGAGATACCGCAGAATCCATTTCACAGCTTGCCAATGACCCCTGCCCGGATCATGCATGTACCTGCTAACAACACTAACAGCCTGTGAAATATCTGGTCTCGTACATACCATTGCATACATCAAGCTTCCAACTGCATTTGCATATGGGACTTTTGCCATGTACTCTTGTTCTTCCTTAGTCGTTGGAGATAACTGGTTACTTAGTTTAAAATGAGGAGCAAGTGGGGTACTTACAGGTTTTGTACCTTCAGACATACCGAAACGTTGTAGTACCTTCTCCAAATACTGTTTTTGTGACAGCCAAAGTTTGCCCCTCTTTCTATCCCGAGTTATTTCCATGCCGAGAATCTTCTTAGCTTCCCCTAAATCCTTCATCTCAAACTCTTTACTCAACTGAGCCTTCAGTCTATCAATCTCCATTTGGCTCTTTGCTGCAATCAGCATATCATCAACATACAAGAGTAAGTAGATGTAGGAATTATCTTGAAGCTTGCGCAAATACACACAATGATCGTATTTGCTTCTTTTGTACTTCTGGTCCTTCATGAACCTGTCAAATCGTTTGTACCATTGTCTCGGAGATTGTTTCAATCCGTACAACGATTTGCTAAGTTTACACACCCAATTTTCTTTACCAGCAACCCTGTATCCATCTGGCTGAGTCATATAGATTTCCTCCTTCAAATCACCGTGTAGAAACGCGGTCTTCACATCAAGTTGAGCTAGCTCCAAATTCAACTGCGCTACCAAGGCCAACAAAATTCTAATGGAGGAATGTTTAACAACTGGAGAAAATACCTCATTATAGTCAATTCCCTCCTTCTGAGCGTAGCCTTTAGCCACTAACCTTGCCTTGTAACGAACATCTTCTTTGTCGGGAAATCCTTCTTTCTTTGCAAATACCCATTTGCAACCAATCGCCTTCTTCCCTTTTGGTAGTTGTGCCAACTTCCACGTCTTGTTTTTCTCTAGAGATTGCATTTCCTCTTCCATTGCACCTAACCATCTATTATTCTCTAAACTCTGAATGGCTTCGGTGTAAGTGGATGGAATATTATCAACAACTGGAAGTGCATAAGCTACCATGTCAGTGAAACGAGCTGGTTTCTGAATTTCTCGTCTCTGCCTTCTGACTGCAATTGGCTCTGATTGCTGTTGAGGTTCTTGGGTAGAAACCTCTTCCTCATCTGACTCTGCATCTGCCAATGAAGAATCACTAGTGGTAC
The DNA here is from genome assembly GCF_007990345.1 of Gossypium hirsutum. Lineage (NCBI taxonomy): Eukaryota > Viridiplantae > Streptophyta > Magnoliopsida > Malvales > Malvaceae > Gossypium > Gossypium hirsutum. Next base: position 10,050,279 of record NC_053438.1, read on the forward strand.
CTTCTGCTGGAATTACCACACTCTGCTCAAACTCCACCTGCTGCGGAGTACACTCCACCTGCTGCGAAGTACTACTCACTCCTTCTGGATTTACCTTATTCAACATGGCAGATTCATGAAAGGTAACATCCCTACTGATTATCGTCTTCTTTGCCTCTAGACACCACAAACGATATCCCTTAACACCAGCATTGAAGCCCATGAATAGAGCCTTCTTTGCTCTTGGATCTAACTTTGATTCTTTCACATGATAATATGCAATAGAACCAAAAATGCGCAAGGTGTCATAATCAGTAGCAGGTTTTCCATACCATTTCTCCAAAGGAGTCTTGCCATTTATAGCAGATGATGGCAAATGATTGATGAGATGTTGAGCGTACGTCACAGCCTCAGCCCAAAACTTTCTATCTAATCCAGCATTAGATAACATACATCGAACTTTCTCCACAAGCGTTCGATTCATACGCTCTGCCACCCCATTCTGTTGCGGTGTTCCACCTACGGTGAAGTGCCTTACTATGCCACAATCTTGGCATATCTTCAGGAAAGGATCGCTTTTATATTCTCCACCGTTGTCTGATCGGAGAACCTTAATCTTCCTTCCTGTCTGATTTTCAACTTTAGTTTTCCACTTAAGGAAAACTTCAAGCACCTCATCTTTGTTCTTCATAGGGAACACCCAAACTCGTCTGGAAAAATCATCAATAAAGGTGACAAAATAACGTCTTCCTCCAAGTGATGGAGTCTTGGACGGTCCCCATACATCAGAATGCACATAATCCAGAATACCTTTAGTATTGTGAATCCCAGTGCCAAATTTCACCCTTCGTTGTTTTCCCAGAACACAATGCTCGCAAAATTCAAGTTTGCAAGTCTTTGTACCTTTCAATAATCCTTGCTTGGCTAGAGTTTGCAAGGATTTTTCACCAGCATGGCCCAAACGCATATGCCACAGCTGTGTTGCCTCAGCGTCCTTCTTGGTACTCGTAATTGCTGCTGCTGTTGTCCCGACCACTGTACTACCTTGGTAGTAATACAGATTGTTCTTTCTTATGCCTTTCAACATCACCAATGCTCCTGAAGTTGCTTTAAGAACTCCATCTCGTATTGTCACAACTAGGCCTTTAGATTCTAACGACCCCAAAGAGATGAGATTCTTCTTCAACTTTGGGACATATCGTACATCCCGCAAAATTCTAGTAGATCCATCATGACTCCTCAGTTTAATTGAACCTATCCCGGCTATTTTACATGTGTTATCATTACCCATGTAAACAACCCCTTCATCTAGTTTTTGAAATTCAAAGAACCATTCCCGAATGGGACACATATGATAGGAACAACCAGAATCCATGATCCACTCATCTGCATATAATGTTGAAGATGTCATACTAAGAGAAAAGTCTGACTCTGCTTCACTATTGCATTCTGCAACATTTGCATCTTGCGGAGTCTTCCCTTTTTTCTTCAATTTTGGACAATCTTTCTTCCAATGTCCTTTTTCTTTGCAAAAAGAACATTCATCTTTGGCAACAGCTCGACCTTTGGACTTTCTTCTCTTCCCCTTAGACTGACTTTGCTGACGACCTCTTGTTACCAATGCTTCCACTGCTGCTTCACCTGAACCTTTCAACTTATCCTTTCGGCGTAGTTCATAGCTATACAATGCAGCAGTTACTTCATTGAAAGTTACTTCCGATTTTCCATGAAGTAGAGTAGTTTCAAGGTACTCAAACTCCTCAGGAAGCGATCCCAACAACATTAACGCCAAGTCTTCGTCTTCAAAAGTCACATCCAAATTCAACAAATCAGCCACCAGCTGATTAAAATTGGTAATGTGCTCGTTCATCGTGGTACCAGGAACATAACTGAAACGAAACAGTCTTTTCTTCATATGTAACTTATTTTGACTGTTCTTCTTCAGAAATTTCTCCTCCAATGCTTTCCACAATTTACTTGCAGAAGTCTCTTTACTGAATGTATACTTCTGCTCTCTGGAAAGACATGATCGAATTGTACCACATGCCAATCGGTTGATGGTCTTCCATTCTTTATCATCAACCCCTTCTGGTTTTTCTTCCTCAATGGCAATATCTAGACCCTGTTGAAAGAGGGCATCTAGAAGCTCACTTTGCCACATGCCGAAATGACCTGTTCCATCAAAAATTTCCACTACAAATCTCGTATTTGCAGTTCCAATCCTCGGCAAAATGTACGAAGTGGAAGTTGTTGATATGGATGGTTTTTCTTCTGTCATTTTTGCCATAGCTTCTACTTAATAGCCACCAAATGCAGAATACCCACAAGCTTTAGGAAATGTTTCTGATGTGTAAGATCAGACTAAGCTGCAAACACAGAGCATACTACAAAACCTTGGCTCGGATACCAATTGTTGCGGAAGCGACGATAATATTAATAACAATATTATCAGAAATATTTAGATAATTATTATGCCAACAATTATACTAAGAAAATTCCCAGTTAAATTGGAGGGGTCACAATGGTCCCGCTTAAAACCCAACAACTAGACAGAACTCACTTAGATATTTATAGCAATAATAACTAAATAAATATAACCAACATAAAGCTATTAAATAAAAGCAAACAAATAAGAAATAAAATACCAGAGTTTTAACGAGGTTCGGCCAATTTAGCTTACGTCCTCGGACACTACCAAATTAATATTTCCTCTAGAAATATTACAAAAGAGAAGATTTTGGGATGATACAACCAAAGGGGGAGGGGTTCTATATATAACAAACCAAACCCCCTCCCTTTCTATCTTTTCCTAATGTGGGATATTGCCAATATTCAACAAATACAATAAACGAAACGCGGCACTACCCCTAAATACGTATTTTGAAAAACTATTTATTTCCATAAATAATTTAAAAACTACTTGTGATACACAAGGACCGTGACAAGCTAGAAGGACACCTGAGCAACAAGTCAGTCGATAGTGAACCTAGAAGTAATTCACAAGTCCTATCTTTCAACACCACCATCCGAACAAACACAAGCCATTCGGTACCTAGACTTTCAAGTTTCCGTTAGGAATGTGATGTCGCTGGTCACTAAACACCATGTGGATTCAACTATCATGACAGGATATGTTTCATCACAGGTATCCTCATCCCATTGAAAACATTTACCTGCGTATTCCGTAACAAAATCTAGTTCAACCTACCCCTCCTTCTTGTATCAGTGTATTAAAACTACTATTTCCAAATACAAAAACATGTAAAAGAATATAAAAGAAGTTTACTAAATCAAACTAGATAAAATAATAATAAGGATTATTTAAGCTTAAAAGGCTCGTTATCTCAAAGGTTAACACGTCTCTGTTTTTGGGCACGCATCTTGATGTTGACTATCACACGTTGACGTCATTACTCGATATTGGGTTCAACGATTAACACCTGTCCTTGTGGGTCCCACTCCCCAAATTTTATAGCATCCGTACCGAGCACTCCTCGTCACGTATGACTCCATCTTGTATGCTGACTTCAGAAATGAAAAAAGCACCATTTGAGACTTGAGAGTAATCAGGTTCAGAATTATTTATTTATGACTTTTGGAGTTTTTTAATTACATAAACAAATGGGTTAAAGTCGTGCTTCATTTATTTTGTAGTTTTAAATATTAAATAAAAATATTTGATAATTACTTAATTCTATTTCTAAAATTAAAAACTTCTACTATTAATATATAAAATAATTATTTTTATCTTTCTTTTTATTTCGTTGGCACAATGATAATTCAAGCTCCGACTATTTTTCAAAAATATAAACACCCGATCAATATATCATAACTTAAAATTCAAATGAAAATCTAACATAAAACCATTTTAATCTTTTCTTAATTGAGAAAATAAAAGAGACAGTTAAAATCCATTAGGGGCTGAAACAGTACATTTCCTTAATTATTCAATATTTTTATAAAGAAAAATTAAGTTTGGTGTTTTTAGTGTTTTTTAAGGAGGTTATAATTACAAATAATAAATAATGCATATCGGAGAAGGGATTGTATGAAATTGTGATTCCACGTTATCCTTTATCTCTTTTCAACATGAGAATGACAAATTGGATTTTTCCTCCTGATTTTTAGTTTTTTTCTCCTGAAAAAATTTCAAATCCAACTAAATATGCTAAAAATCAGGAGAAAAAAATCTGATTTGTTATTCTCCTATTGAAAAGGATAAGGATGACGTGGAATCACAGTTTTATACAATCATTTCTCTACATATGGGTTCCATTATAATTTAACACAATTCAACATAAAGTATAATCAACTTAAACTAATTTTCAAATTTTACTGTCACTGTTAAAGTTTTACTAGAAATTTTATCACACGTACATACGTATAGAAATTACAGATTTAAAACATAAATGCTTGTTTAAAAGTAACATAGAATAAATAATAAAACATACAGATTGAAGCTAATTATATAATTGATGTAGATATAAATTGTGTATATTAAAACAAAAATGTATGAAGTATATTAAAAAGAAGTTTTGATTAAGTGATAAATTTAAGGTTTTAATAATTCAATTAGCGTGAGTTTAAATTCCATCAAGTGCATATTTTAATCAGTTTTCGTTGAAATGAAAAGACTAAATACTCCCGAATTAGTAACTCGGGTTTAATAGATAGTATATATTAAGTTTTTTAAGGTTAATATAAAAATGGGATGAGTTGAGAAGCTGGTTTAAAGCTAATGTCATCCCATACTTACCCTTTAGAGTATTATTTATGTATTTATTAAAATATTGTCTTCTTTTAAGTTGTTAGCTTTATGTCGTTTGATTTTGTTACATTTTCCGTGTACTCATTTATATCTATATAATATTTATGTAGACCGCACACAGAATTTGATCATGTTTCTATGCTTTTGATTTTTATACATAATATCTAGTTTGTTTTTACGATTTTGAAATAAATATTCAAGTCGATTGGTATGAATATTATCGTCAATATAGAAGGACGTGGATTCAAGTGAGAAACATATATAAATTGAAAAAGAAAAAGATTTCCTCCCCTTCTAAATTTGATTTTTTTTGTTCATTTATAATTTGCCGAGTGATGATTGAAAAAGTATAACGACATGATGTAATTAGATTAAATGTTAATTTGTGCTATTCCGAAGATAGGATGTGAATGGATTAATAGAATTAAAAATGTTATGAAGCAAAGTGACCTATTGATGTTATTCAAAAATAGTGTCCTACCAAAGGAAAAGAGGGGTTTGTTTCTACATCTTTCTTTCGATAATCCATATTATCCTAATTGTCTCTTTCTTTATATATTATCCCCCAATTATACTTTTTTCTTACAATAACAATGATTGAGAAATTCAAAGTTTGAAAAATAAAATAAAGGGGAAAAATCCAAATAAAATTAAAATTTTGTATTTTTTTTTGTCTTAATTAATACTTTCATCGTTCTACTATGCCAAAGTTGAAGAGCTAATTTCTGTGCTTTAATTTGTCAAATCTAATTCTTGTATTTTATCAAAAGTTCAAATTTTTACAAATCCAAATAAAACACTAACTTCTCGTTTTTAATAAACGATAAAATTCATTATTTCTTCCTTGTATATAAAAAAATGGGATATACTTATTTTAACAAGTGGATGAAGAATGATGACCACGATGAGACCATGGCGGCGGCGGCGGCACCGGAAAATCTGATTGACTAACCTGAGTTTGATTAAAGGGCGGCCTGGAAATGCCCATTTGGTGTTGCTCACCAAAAAGCAGAGGAAAAGAAGCAGAGGCAGAAGATGATGGTGATGAAAGCAAAGGTGGTGAGAGAGAAGAAGATAACAATGGCGGTTGGACATTGGGTAATTGAGATGATTGAATCATCTGGTTCAGCAAGCTTGTAGCTTGTTGTTCGTGGAAATCATTACAGCTCTGCAGTAACTGAGAGTATTGCCAATAATCTCTAAGCATATCAGCAGTAGGTGGGGATTGATAATATGATGGAAAATGGGTTGTTTGAGAACTAGAAACTGGTGTTTGGGTGGTTGGAAAATTCTGCATTGGTTGAGGAACAACAACTCTGACATTTTCCGGGAAATTAAGCTTTGCTCTGTTTCCCCTGAATCTCAACGCGGCTTCATCGTAGGCTCTGGCGGCCGCTTCAGCCGTATCGAATGTACCGAGCCAGACCCTCGCTGCTTTGTTAGGGTCGCGTATTTCCGCCGCCCATTTCCCCCATGGCCTTTGCCTAACCCCTCGGTATCTTCTCCTCGGCTCGCCGGTTTCTTCATTGGACGCTGCCGCTGCTTCACCTGCAGTTTCCATTGATGTGGTTGCCGCCGTTTCAATTTCTTCAGTTACTGTTCAAAAAAAAAAAAAAGAGGATAGATAGACTGAATAAATAAAACTGTTAAAGCTAACTGTTTCATTGCAGCTTCGAGTTTTGACATGTAATAAAAAAGGGTTTTGATAGAAAATAATCATAGATACCAGAAGTTGCAGGAGATGATGAATGGGCATGAGAGCTTGTTTGAACCAAATGAGCAGTAACGTCTTCTGCACGGCCCCTTTTTTGACCAATCTTGCATGGAGCAAGACCAGAAGCTGAACCAGTTTGTGTCTGTTGGAAACAAGTGGCGTCCATGTTAAAAGGGTAACAATCCCAAGCAGCAAATCTTTGGCCAGAGACAACATGAGTCAAGGCAGATACCATTGCAGACATCTCGGTTGCTTGATGATGACTTTGTGATCCAAAAAACATATCTGATGATTCAACCCTATCCTCTGCTTGTCCTTGTCGGCAGCTATCATGTTCTTGTTGTTCGGGACTGCCATCTCCGACAGGTGGAAACCCGACGAACTCACCTGACCTGTTTTGGTGCGCCACCTTGTTGGATAAAATACGTGAAAACCGATGTAATCTTTGGATTTATTTTTTTTATTTAAACAAAAATGAAAAAATTTGTATGAACAAATGAAGGAGAGGAGGTTTTATACGCGGATTAGGAATTTAAAAAGCTGAAGATTTTTTGATCATGAGCTGCCACTAAAGTAGCACACTCTCCACAAATTTAATTTACCACTATACGATAAAATGTGATTTAATTGACAACTTTTTTTTTATATAAAATTCACAACTAAATTTTATCACACCTAACATATGGATCCTACGAAATATTTTATATTAAAAATATATGAATAAATAGATTATTCTCGTGTTTAATTCTTAAATAATGTTTTTTAATTAAAATTATCTTAACTTATGTTTTAATAATGATATTTTAGTAATTTCATGCCTCATGTACTGACACTACCTTAATCAATTATGGACGTACGATCTTCTTACAGCGCGATATTTAATATTATGAGCTCAATAAATTCGGTTTCCACCCATTAAAATAAATATCAATAATTATAAAAAGGAAAAACATTTAGTATCCTGTTAGTAGAATTTAAAATTTTCACAAAGGTAATTGGGGTGATGACAAGTGCATGTTAGATATAGTAAAAGAAATTAGACACGTAGTAAATTTGTAAGGTTAAAAAAGTATATTGTTAATGTATCAAATACTCGCCTTTAAAATTTATTCAAAACTAAAATATAATAATATTTTTTTTACATTTTAAAAGTATTATATAACTTTTTTTAACCTAAGAAGATATTACTCATTAAATTCATAATCTCTAGATATTACTCATTTAGGCCCTTTATAATTTATAAAATTTTAAATTAGTAATAGTAAAATTATATTTTAGTCCCAAAAATGATAAAATTTTGATTTAATCCTCTAAAAATTATAAATATATAGACTATTAAAATGGCGAAATTGTATTTTTACTACCATAAAAATATATAATTTAATTCCGAACCTCCCCACAAAAAAAAATTCTAACTTTACCCCTACCCCTTAAGTCGTATTTTTAGATCCACCACTGTCTATATTAATCCCAATTAGTATTTAGTTGACAACTACTACGATCTAATAATTGTAATGTTATATTTTCCTTATTTACTTATTTTTGTGGTATTAATCGTTTTCTTTTTTTACTTTTTCTTTCAGTATTCAACGCTTTTTTAAGAGAAAAAATATTTAAAACGTTATGTATTTATTTTATAGGGTTTTATTCTTTTGGCAAAAACGTTTGGTCTTTTTAAATAATAGATTTGATTGAGAAGAGAGAGAGAGAGAGAAAAGGCAGATGATGGATATTGACTAAATGAAATGTTCACACTTAAAAATATTTTTGATTTATTTGTGTGTATAAATTAAAGTTTAAATGATAAAAAAAATCTCTCAGTTTTGATATTTTTATAATTTGATCCCCTAAAAATTAAGTAATTTAATTGTTATTAACTTTAAAATTAATTAATTAAAGATAATTAATCACGGTATTTTTCATTTAATTTAAATTTTAACTCCTACTTTTCACCTAATAATAACAAAAATATAAAATGGGTTAAATTTTAAATTATTTAGTCCAAAATGGATTAGACATGTGGATTCCTTATTTTTAATAATTATTATTTTATTGTATAGGATAAATAAATTGAAAACGTGAATCCCATGATTATTTATTTTTAGCTATTCACTTTTAAATTGATATAATTTATTATTTTTAGTAGTTTATTTTCGAATTTGATATAAGCTAAATTAATTTTTTTAGGGCTTTCATCGATAAAAAAGATTTTTCTTTTTTAAGGAATTTAATTTACTTAGTGAGAGAATATATATTTTAAAAGACATAAGTGGGAGGTGTGTTTAGAGATGTGGATGCGAAATGATTATGTGGGTTTTTCATAGTGGTGAATAAGGATTCTATTTTTAAGGTTGAAATACGTGCTATATATGAAGGTTTGAACATAGCATGGGCGAAAGGGTTCAGACAAGTAGAACTTCAATGTGTTAATGCTATTTTAGTAGAGACTTTGTTAGTTGGTAGAGCTAATTCTAGTAGTTTAGTCGAACTGCGATTAATTAGTTGTCACTTCAAACATAATTGGAAAATAAGAATTTGACATGTATAAAGGTCGCAGAATATGGTTGCAGATCAAATGACTGAGTTCGTGAATAATAGTGAATCCAAACTTTTTCTATTCATGGATCCACCGAGTTTAATTCAAGGAATACTGCATGCTGATAGGAATGTAAGTACAAGGATTGTTTGTTAATGTAATCGCTTAAAAGCTGTTATTTTCTACTGATATATATATATTCACATATTTAGTATGTTTGCTGAGAATTTAATTTTATTTTGAAATTTTCATTTATGAATATGATATTTTTTTAGTAAAGGTGAGATACTATTTTTCTTAAAAAGTTAAAAGATGTATTTAAGAAAAAAATATATGTTTTTATTTATTTATTATACTTTATATTAATTTTTGTCCAATTATAAAATCTAAAATATTTAATTTTAAATTTATTTTAACTATTATTGAATTAAATTTTAATTTATATTATAAATTAAATAATATTAAATATTTAAACTTTAAAATATAATTATATATTAATTTTGAAAAAAATAAATTAATTTATTTATATTTAAAATAAATAAATTAGCATTATTAAAAATAAATAGATTAAATGTTGTTAATAATAAATTAACTTTTGTTGTTAATAAATATAATTTGAAAATATTAAAATGATAGTAATTTTGAAAATTACCATTACATTTATTTAGATTACTTTAGTGCACTTTCTTTTATTTTTTTAAAATGTGAATGTCTACCATTATTATCAAAAAGTGTTTGCTAAAAACTTAAATATAATTATTATGATGAATGGTAATGGAGTAATGTAAATTTCACAAGTGGGTATAGGGGGCCTTGCCTTCCATGTGAAATTGTGTTTAAACCCCTATAAAAGTTATGAATTATAAAATAGTAATGACAAATTTTCATTTTAGCCCATAAAATTTTAAAATTTCATTCTGTCCCCTAATTTTTTTTCTTGCCTTTGCCCCTATAAGTGGGTCTTGGTAGCATCATCCTAGATCTATTTGTGAAGGTTTTTTTTATTCCATTGTTAAAATATTTATTCTTGATTTTCTTGTCTTTTTTACAAAACATTTCTAAATAATAAAGAAAGGAAAGACAAGATTGGACAATGTGATTTATAGTGATTCTTTTTCACAAGACTAAGATAGAACATTTCCCTAATTTTTATGGCATACCTAAAACCCTTTAGTTTTTACAATGCTCAACGATAATCCTTATGCCTCATTTGGTTACTAGTATAATTACATGCTAAATAAAGTTTATTGATTACATCTATATTATAATAGTTAGTATAATTTTAAACTTGAAATTAGAAAGACGGGTAATAACTCTTATAAAAAATAAGGCATATTCAAAATAAATGAAAATTTTTTTTCTTCTCTTTGCTAAAAATAAGTCATGTGAGTGACTAAATATTGCTAACTTATATACTAAAACATGCATAAGAAAAATACTCCTACCAAACGTAGCATTAAGGTTTTATACCTCAAAACTTCAAATAATCTTTTCAATACAAGGAAAAGATGTATACAATGAAGAGCTCTCAAAGGTGTGTGTTTACAAATGTTAACTCTCTCTCAAAGAACAGAAATGAGAATAATAAAAGGATTTAATAATAAGCACCTAAGAGATATGTATAAGAGAAAATGAAGAACAAAAAATTTTGAGGCTTTTCTCTAGATTTCTGTGATTGGGTGCCCATCTCCTGTGTCTTTAATTTGTATTTATATTAAAGAATAAGTTTGTAGAAGTTTATGATCATTAGGGATGATTTAGAGCCGTTAATAGGTGTTGATACTTAAACCTTTAAAATTATTTGATCGTTGAGTGACGAGTATTACACCTAAGTTGGGAGGGTGTGGTATCTCCTCAGCATGGGTCTGGTACCTCTTGAGTAGGGGTTCCATACCGAAGTAATGGAAAATACCAAACAAAAGCTTTGCTTGACAAGTATTGCACCCTTTACCAAAAGGGTTCAATACCTCTGAGCTAGTAGGCATATTGCCTCACAGATATTGCGCTGACTTGAAAACACTTGGAAAAAATTTCTTAATAATATTTTAAACCTTAAAATTATTGTGAGAATGGTTGAAAAATTTTCAACCATGTTTTCTCCAAATTATTTAAAAAATATAATATAATATATATATAAAATTTATTTTAAATGTTGTTATATTAAAAGCTTGAGACATTAAAAGTAATAGAATAAAATATCATTGCATCAAGACTTAAATATGTTAAAAGATGTCTATACTTTTAACAAAATTTAAAATTTGGTGCAAGATACCGAGTCCATATACTTATTTTAATTTAGCAATCTTGGTCCAATTTATAGCATCATCCAATTTTGTTATTAGTCTTGACGTGCAAATTATAAAAGAAAAGGAAATTTATTATTTATTATTTTTTAATATTTATTGTTTATTGTTTATAACTTTTTGTCAATTTCGCTCTTTATCTTTAAAACTACATAAAATTTTCTAAAAGATATATTTCTTTTCATATTTTCAATAAAATGTCATAAAATTTTAAAATTTTTCCAAGAATTATAGAAATTTTCTTTCAAGGTCTTCAAATTTTTTTTTAAAATTTTCAAAAATTCAAAAATAAAATTGTTATTTACTCTTTGAATGATAATATAAGGTCTCTCCAAAATTTGTGCTATTCATTGGTTCCAAGGGCAAAAGCTAGAAAAATCTTTTAAGGGGCCAAAAAAGAATAAAAAAATTTGAGGGTTAAAGTATAATTTTTCTATTATATTCATTTATGATTTTTTTTTTAAAAATTGAAAGGGCTATGTAGAGAATTTTCCTTTTTTGAGGGACCAAAGCCACTAATTGCGCAGATTTAAATAAGTATTTTTTTTAAGTTTAATTAAAAATTTAAGCTTTTTTTTTAAAAAAATGGGTTTTTTATTTTATTTTTTAGATTACCGTTATTGGATTTCTCAAGTAAAACGAGAATTATAATAAAAACTTTTATAATGAAAGTAATAGAAGTCAAGATTTAAATTAGAAGTACATATCATTGAAATAAAAACAAATTCCACACCAATATTTTTTAAAAATTTTTACGGAAGAATATACTTAAATTTATATTTTTATTATTACAATAGGAACAATATATACCATTTTTATATTTTTAATAAAAGAAATTTCTGAGTAATCAAACAATAATTTTTTTATAATAATAAATGATGCTTGACTTTTATAATTTTGGTCAATGCAATGGAAGTGTAGTTAAAGACAAAACTTGTTATACTAGAATTCAGCTCCTGGAGTTGATTTTTGTAGTATCAACAGCCAACCTACTGTTTTGTATTTCAGTTGTTTATTTTTAATTATAAAATATATAAAATATTCTTTTAATATTTTTTAAATTTTTAATAATAAAATAGATTTTTTGAATGGACATTAGTATGATTTTTTTTTATTTTTTAAACAATTTTATTATAAATTTTAATCATATTTATTTTTTAACATAATGCGTAGAATTATTCATAGCCTCTCCCCAATTCATAAATAGGAGGATAATTAGTTTCAGCATACTTGAATCCACTCCCTTTTGCATTGACAACAATACTCATACCAGTTGAGCTAAGATTCAATCCGGTGATTGTATTTCATTTTGAAAGAAGATAATATAAATTTAAGGTTGTTAGTAGGCTGAAATAGACTGAGACACTAAAATTTTAACCAATTATCAGAAGGATAGCTTCTTCGATGGTCTTTTTCTCCTTTTACATTGATCTTCTTCACTAAGCTCCCAGGGTCTTCAACAGGATCAGACTCTCTGCTCCCCAATGTGGCAGCTACCTCGCCAGACACCGTGTCGGCGTTGATGTTTAAGGCTATCCCGACTCAACAGTTGCCACAGAAGCAATCACTGGGATGTGCCCGCTGTTGAGCACGGGTTCGAGGATTGCAACCTCTGGGACGAAACCCGGTTGAGCTGCATTGGGACGAGGCCAGGCCGTCACCATCGATCCCCGAGAGTCCCACGGCAGCACCACCCGGATAGGATATGTGAACGAGGTCTTTGTTGACCTTACCTACAAGGACTGTGGAGACAACGTACACTGTAGCAGCATCGGTGACATATTTGACGGTAATTCAACTCTGGGGATGAAAGAAAGTGATTCTGAAGAGAGTTTCAGAAAATGGCCGAGTTTTGAAGCCCCTTGCAGTTGCACTCCAAGACAATACGTTTTTTACTACGTTGGAGTAGAAGTTGTTCATGTGTTTATGGGTGTTTTCCGTTTGGCGAATGACGAGGAATGTTCCAACTGATTAAGATTGAGAGATTTGAGTGAGATTATTCTTGTTGCCATTGGTTAATGCTGAATTTTGCATAGCTACATGAGAGAGGAGGGTTTTTATCAGATAAAGAAAAAAAAATGGCAAAAGCATCATTTTCTGGTAGAGAGGACACACAGAGTTGAGAACATAGAATTTTCTTGACCCCACGAATCGGCTGAGACTCTTTATCCGATAACATTCTAGAGTTGGGTTCAGTCAGATTAGTTACAATTTCATTTAAGATAGGAAAATTGAGTTTTGAAGTGATGAGATTAAAAAATGTGATGAAATATATATTTGGATTCAAATATAATTACAATCATGGTGTGAGAATGGATAATAATTATTTAAGTTTTGATACATGTATGGATAAGGTGAAATTTATTAAATTTTATTCACTAAAACTGTCAATTTTCAAGCTTAGTAAATTAGCAGACTTGCGATGATTTTCTAGATGGAATCTTGACATTTTTAGGTTAAGATGTCTTCATGGTGTTCGAAGATATATATCTTTAACTTCGAAACGCACTTTGAATCAATCGATTTTGAGTTCGGGAGTTCAAGTTATGACAGCTTTGGTGAATGAAATTTAATAAATTTCACCCCGTCCATGCATATATCAAGTTCTTACATTAATTTGTTTATATAAAATAAATAATAAAATGTTATATTTCATATTGAATAATAAAAATATATTAAATTTATATTTATGTTATTGTTAAATAATAATTGAATTAATGATATTAAAGATATTTGCATCTATTTTTATTAATCATATAACTACTTATTTATGATTATTTTATACCAATTTTAATATATATTTATCAAATTATTATAAAAACAAATTTGTGTATTTTATATAACAGTCATAAATAAATTATATTTTCTTGTATATTTACTTCTTATTGAAGGGGGAAAAAAACTCATTCCAGGCCTAGGTATGAAAGCTACCATATGTTTTTTAAATTGAAAAAAAAAAGTAAAATATGAAAAGTTGACTGACTAATGGTCTTTTTATCTACCGGAGGATGATCCATCAGTGGGAAAAAAAAGGCCTCCAATACGTTTAAAGCATCCAATTGAACCGCAACACATGTTATCCAAACACCTATTTACGTAGCAATTGGGTATAAAAGCATGTTAAACACATTTAATATATTTACGTAGCAATTTTGTTCTAGTGTATAGACTCCGATGCTCCCTCATGATTCATACCAACGAGATCACAGGGCGCCAACGATGCCACATCAGCATAAAGCAGATAGGTCTTACCAGAGACGAAGATCAAGAACAAAAGCCCATCAAAACGAGAACGGAGACACAGGCTCGTAGCCGACGTGAATATGACCCACAGATCAAACAAAATCCAAGCCTACCACAGCTTGATGACCGAAGGTCAAGAGGGTAAAGATGGTAGCTAGATCCTAAGATTATTTCGCTAAAACCCAAAAGAAAGGGGAGAGGGCAGAGAGAGAAAAGGAGATAAGCAAGGGGAGAGATGAGCAACACTAATCCGGAAGCCGGATGGATGACCGCTAATACCCAGCGGCTGGTTTAAAGAGAGATAAGAGGAAAACCCTAGATGAAAAAGATTATTTCAACTGGCTTAGTTGGAAAGTCATTTACCAAAAGATTTTTCATTAAGGAAGCTACCTGAAATGCATAATTGTCTTGCACAGGTATCATGAAATACATAGCTAGGAACCATCACCGTGAGCAAGCAAGCTTAGGAATCTGCAAGCATCGCCAAGCATATCATGATATGCATAACTGTCCATGGAGAGAGGGAGATGGGAGGGAGGGATTCAGAGAAGGGGCAGAAACAAACTCGAAGAATAAATTATCTTAATGACTGAGCGAAAACGCGTCCTGGTATGGCATACGGATACAAACAGGAATGGACCAGTTGGCCTGGCTTACAAGAAATATACAACACAATGATACAAAGATCATGCAATTTCAGCTAATGTTTCTCTCCCTATTTCCTCAAAACTGACCATTATCCGCATAATAAAAAATCTACCCAGAAATTTTCAGACCCTAGAAAGATTAAGTGGCATACCTTACATGAACTAGTCATATGAAGACCGGAAAATAAAACAAAGTATCCAGCACCATAAAAGTAATTAGACTTAACGTTAAACGAAACAAGAAATAAAAAGATGAACCTACAACCCGATATAAAATATCCTGGGTGATAATGAATTCTTAATGCCAGTATCATCGCAGTTCCTTACCGACAAACTATTACTGTGAGTTCTCTCTTATTGTCTGCAACTGAGAGAATGAAATTCGAATTATTGACCCACCAAGTGAGGTTGCGTGCTTGGAAACAAGGGCTTCTGTAGCTTGCTCCTCGGTTTCAAACATAACAAGGGCTTGCTTCTTTCCATTCATTTCAAAGAGCTTGGTATTAACGATGGTGCCATGTTGCGCCAAGTGGTTCACAATTTCCTCTTCAGTGACATCCTGAGGTAAAGTAGAAAGATGAACCATCTTTGTAGGGGAGCAGCAGTAACGGTAGTTCTTCGCAGCATTGCGATTAAAGCGGTTGAGATTTGAGTTCACATATTCATGGGTATCAGTTCCCTGTGTTATATTTGGATGTTTTGAAAAATTGACCTCCAGTCGCTTCCCAAATAGCATGGCCCCCTGATTTTTCAAGTGTGTTAGTACCCAGTAAGTGTTCAACCTAAAACCAACCGCTTAATAGTATTTCTTTAAGAGAACTAAACATCCAAGAACAACATTTCAAGAGATTCAAAAGCCAAACCTTGAGAAAATGTACTGCCAGTTCAGCCTGGAAGCCATCACCCATTTGAACAAGAGCATGATCTGGTTTATTATGTAGAAGTTTAATTCTCACAATGTTTCCATAGAGTGAGAACAAGTTGAATAGCTTATCCTCATCTATTCTCTGAAAAAAGATATTAATTGTCAAGCTTGATGATAGGAAGAGTCGAGAATTCAACCAAAAAAAAAAAAGATAGCAAGTAGCTTACATCAGGATTTAGATTGGAAACGAGCACTGTGCACCTATCATTTGTCCCACTTATTCCTGGAGGCAAACCTCCTCCAAAAGCTGCTGCAATTGCAGCTGCATTAGCCATCTATATTTCATGGAGAAGAGGGAAATGCAATCATTAAATGTGGTAGTATTTAACAGATAAAATAAAGACCTTCAGCAAAATCAATTCACACTTCACAACAAACTTGACCCAGTTAAAGAATCTAGCAACACCCCATACCAAATGGAAACATAGATGTGTGTGATATGATCCCAAATAATATCCACAATCCAAGTTTGATCAAATGCCTTTCTATTGGCAAGACTAGAACAGAATGCATGCTCTAATAGTTTGCCACAAAACGAAGCTACAAAAAGTATATGGGTGCTGAGTAGCATTTGCTATGCAGGGAAAAAAGAAGTCTGTTTAATCACTCCTACAGAAACAAAGAACTTGAGAAACAAAGAGGTTAGCTGGCAGACACTCTTGACTGTTGTGGCTGAATAACATAAAGGATGATAATACCCCCAAGATCAGAAAGAACTGTCTCATTTATATTCAGACCATGAACTGAGCAATACCCACCTGTGGGAATCCAACTGAAACAGAAGAAAACCAACATTTATTAGTCAACAAGGAAAAATCAAATAATGAGCAACAATAAAGAAATTATGTACATGTACCAAATTAAGCACCTGCCCTAGCTACAAGAGCCTCGGGCATACATACCTCCTGCATCACCATACCCAGGATGCTGCATTTAAAAATATATGCAAATTAAAATCAAGAAGGAAATAGCTGCAAAAACAGTTGTGGAGATGCACATATACTTCTAGAAATCTCATGTTAGAAGGAAATTGCAAAAATTGATTATACCTGTGATGATCTGCCCTTCTGTTCTGTTGGGAGATTTGGGTTTGTGAAATCCCTTGGCAAGAGAGAGAGAGAGGATACAATGTAAGTGGCACCAAAATGAAAATATCGACAAGATATAAAAGAGAAGCAAGTGGTTACTAACATACCTTGATCGCTCATTATTATAATGGACTTGTAATTCATCAAGGCTGAAATAAGAAAATCAATAGCAACTTAATAAAAACAATGGCTTTTTAAGAAGTATAATCTATCAGACAGGATAAAAATAAAGCATAATCAAACAAAACAAATGAACTTCCACGCCCACATGCCGTAGACACAAATAATGGTATGACTGGAACTGGATGAATAAACCTACTTTGAAAACTGTATATCAAGCTGGCAGCAGCCATCATAAATATTACGGCCCTGCAAAACATCAAGAAATTAAATTTCCCACGAAAGCAAACCACTAATTAAAATTAAAAGAGCTTACCATAGAAAAATAAATAACAGATTTATACAAGTAAAAATACCTGAAGAGAAGTTCTAGCTGAGATAGCATTCTGGCGTCCTTGATACTGGATCAGGGCTTGAAAGCCTAAAAGATTTGCAAGAATAGGATGAGGAAGAGAGGAAAGACAAAATAAAAAAGAACACAAAGTTTATTCAAAGTAGTTCTTTCATGACCATGTATCTAAAATGTATGGTAAGCATATTCACAAAAACAACTGCAAACTGTAGACACTTCATAGCTTTGAAATTATTTCCTAGTAAGCTGGTAACAACATAAATATATTGTGCAAGAGTTCAGTAGGCAGCTTAATATATTGTATAAGAGTTCAGGAGAGAGAGAGAAAGAAAATTTGAAGCTGACCAGCCGACTTCTGAAATGTGACGATCTTCTCCACAAATCCATGAGGTGAGAAAACCTGGTGTAGCACCTCCACAGTAATAGGATAAAGCATATGATGGATTGTGACCAGGAGGATTCGATTCGGCTGTGCATCCAAAGTGTGCCCAATAGCAGAACCGCAAAGAGACAGAAGAGAGAGGAATATAAATGGAGAAGCATAGATAGAGAAGAAATGAGAAGAGAATAATAAAGAAGCACAGATAAAGAGAAGATTAAATGAATAAAGAAACAAACCCTGAATATGCAGTAAAAAGGCCTTTAAAACACTGAAATTGGAAGGACTATAAAAACCTAGGAAACTCAGAGAGGAGGAAAGGAAAGCCAAAATAGATTTGTTCTAGTTACTTCATATGTATGAACTTGAGGTTACTTGTGCAACAAAGACGCTTATTACGTAGATATTATTCACCCTATAGTTGGATAGTATAATGCATAGAGCTAACAGGACAAAGGATTGACCGTGATCTTTTTGTAGCTAAAAATTAAAAAAAACAAGATATTACTCAATAATCTACAATTGAGTAATGCCCAAAGTAACTTTAACTAAAATGGTTGAAATGCTAGTTGCACTTTGAAATTAAAGGCCTAAAATCCAAAAAGAAGAAGAAAATCCAAACAAATAAGAAATCTTGTTGAATCGACCACAAAAAGGTCAGATAGATAGCACTTAGCAAAGAAAATGTCCGACAGAAAGCAAAACACTAACAGATTGCATATTACCAACATGACAGCAGAATTACCAACACATATGGCACAAAATGAACTTTATAAAGGCATCCTAGTGATCAAAAAGCTACTACCCCATACATGCAGGGGTGTAGAGAGGGGGAGGGCACCCAAAAAAAATTTTTGGCCTCATCCCAGCGTACACGACCACTAACGATACCAGTAGGAATTTAACTAACATAGCTCCTTTTCCCAAGTCACTCGGTTCATAACAAAAAGCTCCACCTTGTATATTATGAAAATAATCAATCTTTCAATAATCTAGAATAAAGTATTTTTTCCACAGCAATCAATTTACTTCCCAGCAGCATATTTCAAGACTGTTTTGAATTTCAGAAGGCCACATTTTATACATACTCAACTTTAGAAAATCAATCTACAATAGATTTTGTTCAAGTTAAAATATTCCCCATAGTCATTTTACTGCACCATAGGTACTCTCTGTATTTTAAATATGGTGCAACAGTTATCCCAATAAGCTTGGTTTATTATGGAAACTTCAAATCAACATTACTGAATGATCCTTGTTGTCAAAGATAAAGATATATCAAAGACAATAACTGACAATTAATTAGAAAAGAAAAAACATTACATGTTCTTTGCTACTCCAAAAGCTACAAATACAATTGGTCCCACACAAATGGCTTCATTTGAAACATTTTTCTCCATATGGTAAGTATGTTTCGCATCCACAATATGATAAGATGCTAATCTACTAACCTCATCACCTCGTCCTTGAGCATTCTGATCCATGGTTGTCAGTTCTTGATGTGATGAGAATTGAACATACACATTCCTCCCCCTGGACCATTACAAACTCATGCAAAAGATTTGGAAACAAGGAACCCAAGAAAAAGCAAATAAAATACTTTTATACCTGATAGTTGGTTGAACATTAGTGTAGAACTGCATTGCATTGATGGCTGAAGGAATATCTTGCATTTGGAGAAGAGCCTAAACGATAAATATATTCATCATAGGTACAGGTAAAGTTTCAAGTTCAAACAGCTAAATCTATCACGAGCAAAGTAAAAACCTGATTCTTTGCACGGAGCATTACAAGCTTTGTTATCACTCCAAATGGCTGGAAAAGTTGAAGCAAATCATTCTGAAACAAACAAAAGGAGATATGTCAGATGTATATGTAAATCATTGAAGAATATGCAGTGCAATTACACTTAATAAAAACCTATGCATTTTCATTGCAGCCTATTTTACATGGACTCAAGTATAGGCATCCAGTATGGGAATGTCTAAGGGTCTAATTCGTTATTTGCTCAACCTTTTAGGCTAACAAAGTCACTAAAAGGTGACCAAAAGCGAGATACAAGTTTACAGATACATCTTATGAAAACGTAACTGAAAATATAATTTATTATATAAATAATCTTTCTATATTTACCCTTATGTCAATAAGACCAATGATTTCTTTCCATCTTCAAGCCACAAATCTTAGCCCTTTCCAGTCAGTTTATTTCTATTATCCAAGTTTGATTTGCTTGAGGAAAATAAGGCAAATCGATACTGCAACCAGATCGTCCGACACATATCATGAACATATTGTCATGTTTTGTCAAGATGGTAGACTTGGCTGGAAGTGCCGAATCTATGTAACACTTAAAATCGTAATTCTCTTAACAGAAATTCATAAGTGCACAATAATTTTTAACCTTTTTACATTTAGTTCAAAATAAAGTATTACTCGTTTGCCTTATTGAAAGCATACACTCCAAAAATAATCATGATCAGTCAAAAAGACAACATTGTGATTACTCAGTAGAAGTTAGCAGTAAAGGGAACGAGTAAACTGTAAAAGGAAAAGAGGCTTTACTTCAGAAATTTCATGGCCAACGTTGCGAACATGAATGACTTTAGAAGCTTCCGCCATTTGCAAGGACCTGTAACAAACTCAAAACACTATCAATTATCTTTTATTCATCAACTTTCCTATCAAAAAATTAATAAAACAATGCATTTCTATCCAAAGTACAAGCAAAAGAATATACACAAATTTCTCACTAAAATTAAGCATCTAACAGTCAAATCATACGTATTAAATGCGAAATAATTAGAAAAAAACCAATAAATCAATGTGTTTTTTGTTTCTAAATACCAGAAAGATTGTGAAAGTAAAAAAGCATAAAAAAAATAACAGAAACTCTGTTGGATTGCTAAGAAATCAGAAGAAAGGGAAAAGAAAATTTAAAATAAAAAAAGACAGAGGCTTTTAAGTTTTAAGTTCGAATCTGAAGAAGAGAGAAAGTAAAATGCAAAAATCTAGATTTATTAGTATTGAATGTTTGGTTCTGGAAACAAAAGAGACCGTTATATTTTAGTTAAAAGGAAAAAACCACAGTGAGATCAGAGAGAAAGAGAGAGAACTTGCCTGAGAAAGAGAGGGAAAGAGAAAGGAAAATTGGAGAGAAAGTGGAGGGAAAGGAAAGGAAAGAATCGAAGAGGAGAAGAGAAGAGAGGGAATCAGAGAGAGGTTGAGAGAGTGTTTGTTCGCATGTTTTTATTTTTGCCCTATCCTCTTTCCTCTTTTCCACTTTCCTCTTTTCGCCCTAATCCCCCCTTCTCTTCCCTCCCCGGCCCACGCCTATTCTAAATTGAATTTTTAAATCATACCCTAATTTGTATTTTTTCGAACTACATATATAATGATAACTTTAAAATAAAGTGAAATTGTGTGCATTGTTTTTTCATATAAATGCATTTAAATTGATTTTCAAAAAAATTATCCTTGTAAAATATATGTTGTGTGTTTACTTCATGGAATGTGTTATGTCTTTACTTAGCTTAGACACATGGCAATATGAGAAATGACGTTGCAAGCACCCATGGACGATCCTCCACCTTGTATCTTTAGTGGTGACCAATAACCAATCACGCGCATACTTCTTGCCACCTATAAGGAGGTCACCCGTTGTTGGATTCCCCATGGGGACCATTAAGAGACCACTAATGTATAATGACTTCATACAACTTTATTAAAGGGAAATGAGAAGTTATAGTAGGACCATACAGCACAACGATTTACCAAAATTGACACATAACGGACTTGCCACCTAGCTGACCACATGAGTAGCCTACCACTCATATTGTCAATGATACGGCACTACATGACAATGGGACCTCCCTATTATGCCTCAAAACTCGAGATATGAAAGATCTTTCTTCTTCCCTAAGCATCCCACTTGATAAATTAGTGTTCTTCAGCCTTTCTTTCTCCTTTCACCTTTCTCCTCCTCCTCCTCCTCCTCCCCCTTAAGTTTTCTCTTCTGACTCTCCTCCTATCACACGTGAACCAACTTCATAGTCACCACCCACCTTCTCTTCCTTGTCCTTTCCTTGCTGATTCATTGTATCAACAAAATGTAAAATTTCTTGGGGTTTTTTACATTCAAGTATCATTTCTTCATGGTTGGATAAAAAATTTTATTTTGAGACATTATCATATTTGGATGGAAAAAGATGACATCAAATCAATAATATGACAGGTAAACTACATTTATAATCACCCAACTATGTTTTTTTTTCTTTTTTGGTCACCAACTATGAGAAGTTACAAAATAGTTACACAACTATTCGATTTTGTCTTTTTTGGTCACCCAACTATCTTAGACTTTTAGGTGTTCCCATTTTTATGTTAGCCAGCTAGTAACCAAAAAAGACAAAATTGAATAATTGAGTAATCATTTTGTAACTTTTCATAGTTGGTCGACCAAGTTTGGTGGCCATTTTGTATCTTTTCATAGTTGGGTGACAAAAAAAACATAGTTAGGTGCTACTAATGTAGTTTACCCTAATATGATATAACCAATAGCAAGTGTTTTGTTAATGGAAGGTAAAATTACTTGCACATTACTGAGTATGTTATAGTGCCTTATTGGATTCGTTTGGCTAGAATGTAAATTTTTGTTGATTAGTTGACAACATATGAGATTACGTAAAAGCATATTTTACTAAATCATTTTTATTTCATTTGCTTTTTTTTAACTAAGCAAAGGTTGAAGCTGTCAAATTTTATTTTACTAATAATTTAATGCATTTCTCTCCTAAAATACTTACATATCTCATTTCTAAAAAAAGAATTAAAATCAAGGAGGAGAAATAAATAGTTAGAGCTTTTCTTTTAATTGAAGTGCCATGAAAAAGAGCAATACATCTTTTTACTAAAACATGATATATGTTATGGTTTAAAGGAAAAATTAACCAAAATGATAAAAAAAAATGGTAAACTTGTTATAAAAGTAACATTTTTGGTGGAATGTAATATTGAAAAGTCTTATTAAAGCGTATTTTACTATTAGGAGGTGAATTGGTATTTAAAAAACTTTTCCTAAAGGAGTGAAAGGGATAGAAAAATTAAACACAAACAATTTATACAAATTTGGTTTCAATTACCTACTTCTTCTAGCTTAACCTTAGCCTTAACCTTACTTACCAAGGAAATTTTCCAATTCACTAACGTGAATTGCTACCTTTCAATGACAATGTACAACATTTACATTCCTCTCTTTTTTCTTAAGTTTAGATAGAAACCTCTCATTCTCTCTTTTACAATGGTTAAAATAGAACCATTCTAGCTTTCAAAGTTAAACTAAAAATCTCTTCTTTTACAAAATGTTTTAAAGTATAAACAAAGAAAATCTTTTTGCAGTATGGTGTTTACAAAATTTAAGCTCTCTAGAATATAGAACAAGACTTGTACAAAGATATACAATAAAGCATTGATGTTTATGTACAACAAAGAAGGTAAAGAATTAAATCACAATTGTATTCTCACTTTATTTATTGCTTGTATATGAGGTTCATACTTCTTGAAGTGTTGTTTAGGTGTATATATACTAATGAATGAGTTTTTGATTGTTTATGATCGTTGTGAATGGAAATAGCTTTTGAATGTGTAAAAGCAAATGTTTTGAAAGTGTAGAAAAAACTAGTTGTTAGACACATAGGACTAATGGGGTTTGATCATGGGGTCACTATAATCACTAATGAATTCATCAATCCTCTAGCTATGAGAGCCTTGCTTAAGGGTTTGATGGGGGCTTTACATCGTCCCCCTTTTCAACAGCTTTAGAAGCTTCTCATGATTCAATCTAGGGGTGGTAGTGGGACAATCATTTTATTGTGAACATGTTCTCTAAACCTCTCCCATGCCTCACCAAAGGAAATCATAAAGTCAAAGTCTACTTCAATTCCCTCACAAGCACCAATCTCTATGCCAACAAGATCAAGTGGACCCTATACAACTTAAATTACCAAAATGGCACCCTTCTGAATGTAAGGCACCACATAATTCACCTCCAAAGTAGTAGCAATGATATTCATGTTTAATTTATGCTTATTTGCTAATTGTTTCTCTAGGTCCTCTATCTGTAACGTCCTTAAAATTTCCTTGGTCGTAACAATGTTATTTTGAGCAATTATGAGAAAAATTTTTCAGAATAAATAAAATGTGATTTATTAGTTTTAGTATAGAACGTAGTAGGAGAATTGTGAAAATTCAAAAGATTGGTATATTGAGAGATATTAATCCGAGGTATAAATTAAATCGTAAGATTTTGCAAAGTGTAAGGGTGAAAGTGAGAAATTTAGAGTATAAAAAAGATTAAATTGAATTAGTGGTGAAATGTGTAAGCACATGGAGAGAATTATTACCAAGAGTAAGTGGATAAGTATGATGGAAAGATTTTTTGTTATTAAGTTAAAATATTTTATTTTATATTATTATTATCATCATAACATATAATATTAATTTGTTTAATTTTATTATTATATCAGAGATATTCTAGAAGAAGTATGGAGAAAGTTCTCCATCTTCTTCTTCCTTTCACATCACCACCATAGAAAGAAAGAAAAGTTTTCTTTCTTTTACAATTTCATCCTCCATCATCATTAAAGGCCCTTCTAAGCTAAAAATCACCAAATTTTTATGGAGAAATTTAGTTAAACTAAATTACCCACAAGCTAGCAAGCATAGATTTCAAGTTAGAAGTGAAGTGTTTATGCTTGAGGAGAGAGAAAATATAGATAATGTGAGAAACTAAAGATCTAAGATAAGATTTTCATGATTTAGTAATAGTATCATGTTTATTTCAATTATTTGAGCATGAAAATGTTATGAATCAAGTATAATGATTTCTCATATTTTATGAAATTGATATGGAATGAAGAGAAACACAATGAACAAGATGGAAGGAGTGGAGACAAGGAGAAACAAGTAGACAAAACTTAAAAGAAAGTATAGTCTAGATAAAATTTGTAAGTACTTTACAGTTCTTTCTTATCTGAAAATTTTATGAGTAATGTATTATTAAAAATGCTAATGTTAAGGTTTTAATATATATATAACATAATAATAAGTGTTAAATTCAAGAAAGATGCAATTATTGTTGGTGTGATTATATGTGTAGAGTAAAGAACTAAATTGTAAAATGTTGAAAATTGTTGTATGAATATGAAATTGTGAAAATCTGATTGTAATTGATATGTAAATTGAGTTTATACTAATGTCAAAGCTTATGTAGACAAGTCTTGAACTTGTGTGATATAGATGGCATGCCATTAGGAATTCCCTTAGTGTGCTTGCGAATTTAGCACTTCGCTGCTCATGCTTTAACACTTCTAATGTCATGAAAATCTAGAACTTACATGTTTATATACTTCATGATTACATTTCGTATATCCTTCTTGTTCATTCGAGTCTACAATGGGCAAAGTGGGTAGTACATGAATTATAACGACCCGATTTTAGCTAGTGTTAGAAGGTGCGATTTCGAAATCCAATACCGTAAATCGAGTCTGTGAGATTATAATAGAAGAATTTTTGAAGTTAGTATGAAAATATATTAGTAAACGGTCAAGTAACTTAATTAAGAAAATCGTTAATTAAAGTACATGGACTAAATTGTAAAAAGTTCAATCACTGTTGAATTTTTTAGTTTAGAAAATACTTGGGGACTTGAATAGAAATTAGCCAAGGGACTTAATGGTTATTTAACCATTAAGTTAATTTGGATAGTGGAAAGTGATGGTCATTCATTCGATATTAGTTAAGAAAAATTAATCATTAGATTAAACATGGTTAATGGTTAAAAAGTAAAGTTAATTAAGCTTAATTACATTCCTTAATCTAATTATATAATATATGTGAGTAGAGAAAGATGAAAACTATCCATCTTTTTCATTTATTTGCACCATCCAAGCTAATGAAGGAAGACATAAACTTTGTTTCCATCTTTCAATTTTGATTTTAAAATATACAAGGTATCCATGCTTTCCTTTGTACATTTTTATGAATTCATGGTATTTTAATCTTGATTTAAAAGACACAAGTCTTAGATTTTCAAATTATTAATTATATATCAAGTTACTATTAATGTATAACTGATGAAATTAATCTTGAATGTGATGAGATTGTTGATTAGTAAGCTTGAGTTATGTTAGGACTAAGTTAGAATGTAGTGAAAAGTGATAGATTTGATTAGAAACTCAACCAAGCCCTATAATTAATTTTATAACATTAAAGACTAAATTGAATAAAATAAAATTTATTAGAAATTTATGCTATGGATTAAGAGTATGAGATCCCTAGTGAATAGATATAAGATTAGATTTTGATTCGATGCTAAATATCGAAAAATATGAGTAATTCAGATATAAGGAATAAAATGAATAAAATGTAAATTATGTTGAATTGTTGTGTTTTCATGCATTTGTATGAAACTAATGTCATTTTTATAATCAAATTATAGTACATAACTAAAAGCGATGCCACCATCTCGAGAAAAGGAAAGGCGAGGCCATAAATGAGTAGTTATTTTGGTTTGTACTTTCATGACTTGTTTTAGTTCATAGTTTAACAAAGTACTAAATTGAGTAAGATGACATTGGTGTTTTGTCTAATGAAAGGTAAGTTTACCTAAGACTTGATATTTAATTGAAATTGTTAATTGATGAAAGATGTGATGATAGTATAAATGATGATATGAATATGATGATTTTGTATGAATATGTTAAATTGAAGTTGTGAACTCATATGTATATAACATGTAGAAGATAAGTAAAAGCATCAAACTTGATATGTATGTGATATGTGAGATTTCCATATAGATTGTATATGAAATTGAAGCATAGTGATGATATATAATGGTATGAAATGATTTGAGCATGAAATGAGTTGGTTATGTATTGAACGTTGATATATGAAACATATAAATATGTTTGAAACACTGATTACCCTATTAACAATCTCAAGAAGAGTCAGGCATAGTTGACATGTCATAAGATTAGTGTGCGAGTTTCTATACTTCAATTTATATCGATGAGTTGTGGAGCAAATATTTTACTTCGGACGTTTCGATGAGGTGTGGGGCACACATTACTTCGGTTTATACCGATGAGATGTGGAGAGAAAATTATACTTCAGACGTACCGAAGAGGCACTAGGTTGCAAATATATTAGTGTGATGGTTGGATGATCCATGTATCCGTTCTGGGTCTATGTTTGGTTAATGGGGATCATAAATCATATACCTTGCTAAGTGACATTTGATATGAAATGCTAATAGGGAATGGTGAATTTTGTGTACTAATGTTTAAATAACAAAAGATGGCATGTGAAAGATCATGGGAACCGATTAAAATGAGCCCTAAAGGTTGATATAGATATAGAACGAATCAATTGATTTGAGAATGAAACGAGAAAGTAAAATGATCCTTGTGATATGCTTATTGTTATTGAAATTGAAATATATAGTATATGAATTGAATGTTGGCATATGGCATCATAAATAGCACAAAGTGTGATATTAGGTTCATGAGAAAAGAAATGCAAATATGTCTTGGGAAGTATTTGGCATTTTGCTATATTTGATTAATGCTTTAATTCATTTTAGCACCACTGAGCTCTATTGCTCAACGTACAATTTTGTTTATTTTCATGCGTAGGTATTGTTAGGTTTCAAAAAGTGTAACAACATCCAAGACTCAATTCAGCAAATTTGGTATGGATTTTGTTATGTTTATATCAACTAGCATGTACCTAAGGTTTTGAGTTGGTTTTAGGTCCATTTTAAATTATTTGATTCAAATGGTAGGAAGTGTTAGCATTGAATATGTCCATATATGCTTGATATGTCAAGGAAGGTAATTTGGCATTTGTGTTAATGCCTACAAGGTAGAAAGTTGAATCTTTGGGTCATTTAGACCATTTGAAATAGGTGCTTGGAAACTGGTATAGAAAAAGACAGATACTAAATAATCTGACCCCATAATCGCGACTCTCCCCTACCGAGGTCGCGACATCAAACCCTTGTCCTCCTTAATGCCGCGACATTCCCCTATTGAAGTCACAACGTTAACATCATGTCTTCATAGTCATAACCCACATTTGTTGAAGTTGCAACATCAAGCTTCTGCCCTCAGTGGCATGCATCCTCCAATGTCGCGACTTTAGCCCTATATTTAGAAATTTTTACATTCTAGTCCCTAATTTGTTACTAGTGTTTAATAAAAGCTTTCGTAAGCTCGATTATAATCTGAATTTGAATAAATAATGTTGAATTAATTTTTGAAACTAAATTTCTTGTATAATTTTTCTTTTAGTTATCGTAAGAAAATTGTAGTAGCTTCAGCAATGAATGTGACATCTCACACCTAGGATCCGACGATCAGGTTGGATAAGGTATGTTACATGAATGATAAGTAAGTGATGAAAGTATGGTAAATGAAAATGTGCTAATTAACCTTGTTGCTATTATGTACTTTATCTTTATCTTTGGTATAATTATTGTAATTATATTAATTTTATTTATTTATTCATTAAATTATCTAATTGAACTCAAAGGTAAGTTTTGAATTCTTAAATACTTACTAAGCTTTCACAAGTTTAACGTGTTGTTTTAAACGTGTAGCGTAGGTAAGGATCAATTGAAGACTCCCTTTGAAATGCCCATCCTCATCCTTATCTCAACACCAAAGAAGAGTTTAAAGTGTATGGAACTTATATTTTGGTAATAGAGTGACATGTATATAAGATTAGAACCATTCAAATATTTTGTACCTTGGAATGATCTTTCTCGGGTTGATATATATATGTATATGTGTTATACGAGGTTTGTGAATAATATTTTGACATATTTTAAGTTTTAAAAATATTTAGAAATTTCATTGTAAGACTCCCTAACCCCAAACTGTCGCCGAAACAGGGTTACGAGGCATTACCGGACATATCAAACAATTTACAAATAATTCTTAAATAAATAACCAACATATTAAAATAATTCATAAATACATATAAATTTCACTAATTGACTCTATTCATTTTTTTATAAAAATTTCGGCAGCATTTCTGCTTATTTTTACATAAAACCCCCTGCAAAATTTCAAAACATAAGCAACCCAATTCCAGTATTTCAACCAAGACATTTATATACTTAAATCTTACTTGACATATTGACATAACAACTTAATTAATAAAAATCCTATTATCATTTCTAATTAACACATTAAACTAATCAAGCCATTTCAATTTGATACCAATGCCATAAAGGACTTCTACCATTTTACTAATATAATCATCAAAACACATAATATCTTACTTTACAACAAAACTATATAACATGCCAAAATAACCATCATAATTCTTATGTACATGCCACTTTCATTTAAGGAAGAAAACATCACCAAAATCTCTATACAGGAGTCAGGATTGTCCTGGATACTGAACCGAGACTCTGACCCCTTTTCAACCTGCGCACGGAAACAACCGTACGCTGACTATTGTATACTCAGTGGTATTACCATAATTCAAATTATAATAGAAATAAAGAATTATAATTACCAAGCATGTAACTCTCCAATTTCTTAAATATCAATTTATTCATAATTTTTTATTATTTGACAATAACAATACAATATTAAGCTATTCTTCAATCTCAATCATCTATCATAATTTTAAATTTTCTCATATTCAATACGGCTATCAATCAAATTCATTTGATTTTCTCATTTCAATTATTCACCCTATTAACAATTTGAACTTTGACGGATACACGGATTCCAACCCAAGCACACTAGTACGGCACATTGTGCCTAAAACGGTACATAGTACCTGATCAGTATACGACACATAAGTGCCTGTAACGACACACGAGGTGCCTGATACGACACATAAAGTGCCTGAGATATGACACATAAAGTGCCTGATCGGCAAAGCCGATAAATCCCGTACTCTTCTAAATCTTATGGCATGCCAATTATATCCGACTCAGCCCGACTAGTTAATAGGGTATATAAATTTCACAATCTAATTTTCACTTTTATTTCAAGAATTCATTTTCAATATCAATTATACTTTTTCCATTCACTAATTAAAACACAGTTCAATACCAACACATATTTTCCTTATTCAATTTAATTTTTCCAAATTCAATTCAATAAAGTTACTTACCTTATTATATCCTTACCATACACATAATTTAAATTTAACATCAAATAATAAATAATTTGAATTATAGTAATACAAACCGGAATTCTCTTCGGATTTAATCCTCGACGATCTTTTCTTTTCCTTTTTGGGCCGATGCTTTAGGCTCGATATTAGCTACGGACAATTAAAATAATTTCACAATCATTAGCACAAAACAATTTAATTGCTGAAATTTTTATCTAACTTTTACTTTAATTCTAATTTAATCCTAACTAACCTATATATTTTTCTTTCTCAATCCATACCTTTTTACTACTTAATTTCCTACCAAACTCACATTTAACTATCTAATTTTTATCATATTTTCATAATTTCGAATTTATTTCAATTTAATCCTTAAAATTCAAAACTTATAGTTTAGTTCACAATTTAATCCTTTTATCAACTCTAACTAGAAACTCTATCAAATAAACCCTCAATTCCATCATTTATTCAACATAAACCCTACTCAAAAATCTATTAACTTTCAAATTTTCAACTTAAATCCAAGAGTATTTCACTCTAGGATTCCAAAAACATCAAATTTACAAGAAAATGGCTTGATTTAGCTTACCTGTTAAACTTCAAGCTTCAAATCCCTAGTTTTCCCTTTTATTTTTCTTTCCCTTTCCTTTCTTTCTTTTTCGCCTGTTCTCTGTTTCTTTTTAGCTATTCTGTTTCTGTTTCTCTATTCTTTTATTTCATTTGTTTTCTTTTATGCATTAGTTAATAATAATATATTATTATAATCATATAATAATATTTTATTCACAAATATCTTTTACTTAAATTATAAGAAAATGTTTTATTTTATTACATGTGTGTTTTTATATATTTTACACATGTATTATTTTTTCACCACACAATTGTCTTTATCTTTTTTGTTTCCTATAATATATTATCTTAATTTTAATTAATATAATTTATAATATTTTAATTTTATAATATTTTTATAATATAAATTAAGAAAAAAATCTAAGATTTTTCCATCTATTGCCGCCTAAACTTAAGCCATTGGCTTATTTACCTATTTAGTCCCTCTTATTTTATTTTAATCTATAATTAAACTTTCACTTCTATTGTAATTTAATCATTTTTACTAATTACTCTTAATTAAGCTAAATTCACCTATCTAAAACCTAATTAAACACACAACTAGTCTAGTAAATATTTCTAATAATTATTTTCGAACTCAATTTACTAAGACGGAGGCCCGATAATGTACTTTTCCGATGCCCGTGAATTTTTGGGTCATTACAGTCATGGAATGATTAGAGATAGTTTTGACGTAGTTTTAGGTGTTTCAATAATGTTTTAGGCAATCTGTCCCAAATGTTGCGACATTCACTAATTAAGGTTGCAACATTGGGCAATTTTGGTCTCAATGTCATGACACCACAAGTCAATGTCGCAGCATTGGGGTATTTTTCCCCTCAATGTCACAACATTCATTTTCCAATGTTTATGTCACAACATTGATCCTGTTTACCTTAATTTGCTCCGAAAAGGTCCCAAATGACTCCTGAATGCAACCAAAATTTAAAGGAATCTTAGAAATGACTTGAATCACTTTAAACAAGCTCGAATATGTTAAAATGAAATGTTTAACATGATTTTCTAAGTTGAGTAGTCTTTGTGCTCAAATGTGATATCCCTTACTCGAGATATATTGGTTCAATTCGAGTAAGGGATATTACACTATCTCTTTATCATTAGTAGCATTTTTTTTGTTTAACTCTCTTCTTCTCCACAAGTCTATTTTTGCCTCCTCTAAGGGTTCCTCATACTCTATTTTCATGGCAATTACTTCAGCTTCATGATTTTTTTTTTCATTTTTGCCAACTTGACCTCGTGTTTTCTTTAATGTTGTAACCTCCATAGCATGCTCATCCACCCTTTTCCTATATTCATTTACTTGCATTTCCAAGACAACCATGTTCTGATTCAAGTTATCATGGTTAGTATTCAGCAAATCATGGATGGATTTTAGCGTTGCTTCCTTGGTGGAGATATCCATAAATAACTTTTTAAAGTTCGTTGCTTTTTCAGTCACCTTGTCAATAAAAAACTTTAATGCATTTCTTTCACGCAACAAATTTTTTTCATTTCTTAGATAATGCAACCACACTTTAACCGTATTCACACTCCAACACGTTCTCCCCAAAACAGTTAGCTGTTGAAACTATAAGATTCCTTAGAAGGTGAAAGGCACCAATATCCTTCAACCCTATAGTAATACTCCATACTAAATAAGCCATGGCCTCCTCTGAATTTAGAGGAAATTGATATATTGCATCGTGCTAGTTAAAAAGCTTACCATGTTAGTTGCGAAAGTTGAGGATAAACCCTAGAAATTTCTTCCCTTTTAAAATTTAGTAAAGATGTTATTGGCAACAACCTTAGTGGTGTTAGTAGATAAAAAATTATGAGGTGAGTTGAATACTGGTTGAGAAGTACTTACAAGAGCAAAATAGAAACAAACTATTAAAACATAAAAGTAAAAAACTTGTAATTCAAATACAAAAATTAAAGTGCCAAACTAACCCACATTTAAAGAAAAGGTTGGTGCAAGTAGAGTTTGTTAGATCTGGTGCCCTAAGTGTAGTATTTTCGTTTAAGTATACTTGTAATTTTTCGAACAAATTGATTAATAAAATTATTCATAAATTACATTAATACTTTGTATATTGTCTTCACATGGTTTTTGCACGCAAAGCAAAATAGAAGCAAATATTGATCACTAGTTGTCTAATGTTTAACTAATATTAAGCGATATTACATGGTCCGCTAGCTCGTTGAAACTAGAAATGAATTGCATGTTTAAATCGAAATGAAGACAATGAATAAAAAATGAGAAATGAGAAACATTAAGGAATGGTTATGGTTTTCTTTTAAATGGAGAAATAGAACCATTTGGAAATGAATGTGGTTTTCTCAAAATGAAAATGAAAATGAGAAATGATTCATTTGCAAATGTACATGGATTACTCAGAAATGATTGGAAAAATAAGTTTATGCTTTTTAGCTATTTTAAAACCTGAAAATGAAAATAAACTTGAGCAGTGAAATATTAAACATATTTTCTCGAAATTTTACCTGGGGTCAAATCATCATAATTTGCCAAAGGTAAAATTAGGATAAGAAAATTATTTAATATAAATATATTAAAGTTTATTTTGGGCAATAGAAAAACAAAATCAGAGTGGCCCAAAGTACTGGGTCAAAGTCCTGGAAATACTTGTAATTAAACCCAATATGAGAGAGGCCCAAAGTCCCCTCATGTAACATGAAGGAGATGACAACCCTAGTAGGAATACTGGGGTGTATTGTCCACCATACTTTCACTCTAAGTAGGAATTTTTTTTTTGTATTTGAAATAAATCACTACAATTTAACAAGGGTTTTATTTTCTCTTCGTATAAATAGATGGCACCAGTAAAGCTATTAACACAACTTTGAAAGATTGTTACTTTGTCGAAAAATAGAAAAATTATTCTTAACTATTAAATATATTTTTCCAGAATAACAATTTTATTGATTTCTATTAAAGAAGAGAGAATTTTTGTTTTCACCCTAAAAAGAAAAGAAAACTTTTTCTAGTCTTGTGTTTTGGTTCAATTTATTCGAGCCCACACTTGAAGCAGTTCGTGGTACGAGAATAGTGGTGAAAATCGTTTGGTTAAAAGCCGAAAAACATCAAAGATTTGCTTATCTAAAAACATAGGTACAATTTCAATATAAGGTATACTGTTATAAATATCACAAAATGAGTCAGTTTTCAAATTTTTAATTTTTCGCTGGGTAAAAAAACTGTTTTCAAATCATATTTTTCTAATAGAGTTTCACTCAAACAAGTTAGAGTAGAAGCAAGAGGTGAAAGGATTGTTGATGAAGATGAAGGTAACGATGCAACTGAAGTTGAAGTTGGAATTTAGATAACAATAAGAGTTGATGTAGTGGAGGTAATAACTGGAATAACAACAACAACGAAGGCAGTAACCTCACTCAAAGGAACCAGTGGCAAAACACCATAGGAAGGTTTCATCACTTTTCTATCGACACATCTATTGGGTTGTACAATTTCAACCTCAACATCATTCCTCCTAACAACTTTCTATTGCCTTTTTGAAGGGCATTGGCCTTTCAAACTATGTGCAACTTTCTTGTAGGAGACCTCCTATCAATTCTATCACTAAAAGACTAAAATTTACCCCCATGGCAAGAACGAT
The DNA here is from genome assembly GCF_007990345.1 of Gossypium hirsutum. NCBI lineage: Eukaryota > Viridiplantae > Streptophyta > Magnoliopsida > Malvales > Malvaceae > Gossypium > Gossypium hirsutum. The sequence goes on from NC_053438.1 coordinate 10,084,772, forward strand.
TACTATCATCTTTGATGCTTATAATAGAAGTTTTAAACACTTTGTTAAATTCATTCACCTTCATGACTAAGAAATCCAACAAGACAAGAGTAACTTGCCTTCAAATAAACAAAATGTTAAAAGGAAGTAAAAAAAATTACCTTCATTAGGTCTTCAAAGTCCAAACTCTTCATTCCCCTTATTCCCTTTATCTTGCACCTTTTATACTCTTGTACCCCCAACTTTGGTAAAGACAATGGGCATTGTGACAGCCCTAAATTGACCCTAGTCGGGAAGTGGTTTCGGGACCACAAAACCGAGTTATGAAAATAATTAATTGTTATATTCTATGCTTATTATGTGTGTACATGCATATGTGGAAATTTCATTCCCTAATTTTGCCAATTGTATGAGGAATTATTAAATAGGGATCAACATGAGACATGGTGAAATATGATAGGCTAATTTTAAAGGGCTTATTAGTGCATGTCAACACAAAGGTGGACTTGCATGTCAAATTTGCCCAATTCCCTTATAGTGGCCGGCCAAGATGGATTGATGATGGGCAATTTATTTGTTGAATTAGATATTATAATAGGAAATTGGGTTATTGGAGACATAATGAATTAAAGAAAGAATAAAAAAAAAAGAGAGAAAGGAAGCCACTATCATATCATCTTCTCCATTGTCGAAACTGGAGAAAGAAGAAAAAGAGAAAAGCTTGGGTAAGGTTCGGCCATTGGGAGTTAGATTAAGGTTAGTCTTTTGTTTGGTTTTTGATAATTTTCACATTTTTGATATCATTGCTTTGTGTTCTTTAAAACCCATGGTTCAATTTTGTGAATTGATGATGATTTTGTGTTTTGCCATTGATGAGTGCTTGAGCTTTTTGATAGTTGTTGATGAAAAATGAAAGATATGTTAAAGATTAATATGTTTTGTGTTGAAGTTTTTGGTGATTTTGAGTAGTCAGGGCTAAATTACAAAAATAAATTTTTGAAGGACTCAAAGGTGAAATAAATGAAATGTATGGACTTATATGGGTACTAGGAAGATTCGGCCCTTAAGGAGTGTGACCAAATTTTGTGTATTTTGTGTTTTGTGGAATAAAGACTAAATTGTGAAAGTGCGAAATATTAGGGGTAAAAATGTAATTTACCCATTTATGCGTTATTAGACTAAATTGAATGAAAATATGTTAAAATGAGATTTATTTGAATATGTTAAGATCAAGAAACCAAGAAATTGGATTTAGATCGGGGAAAATCGAAAGTAGTTGAGTAGCCAATCAATTAGTCGACGACATCCGAAGAAAGTTTATAAGCAATTAGATATTAAAATTTCGGAATAAATGTTAGTTATATATGCTGAAATGGAAATATGATAAATGTATATATAGCTGAATGTGATATGTGTGAATTATATGTTAAATTAAGGCTTGGTAAGCTAGCTATTAAGGTGAAATGCTAATGTTAGTATTTGATTTGGTAATAATCTGTTTGGGGACAGCAGCAGTAAGGTGATTTTGGAAAATCGCCATAATTTGTAGGAGTTGAATTAGAAGCTGAGTGAATTATGTCATTAAAGCTTGAAGAGTCTATTTTCTTACAAAAGAAACTATAAAAACAAAAGAGTTACCGATCTTGAGATATTTGAAGTATTGTGGGGCTGAGTCAAAATGACTACTAGATTCCCTGTTCTGTTTTTAGAAAATCATTATAAATTGTAAAAAAATGATTATAAGATAAAATTTATATGCTTAGACTCCTTAATGAGTCTAGTTTCAAATGAGATCAAATACAACACATTTTGAATTCTGTAAAATGAGAAATTTGATTCGTAGTGAAGAGTGGTCAGAATAGTCAAACAGTGAAACAGGGGAAACTTTAAGAAAAATCTGGTATTGATTGGCCAAGCCTAAAATTCTGAAAATTTTATGGATGGAAGATATACGAGTCTATATTCAGGGAAAATAAACGGAAAGTGATTTGGAGTTTAGTAGCTCCAGTTATAAATAATTTAGTAACTGCTGCTCAGGAAAACAGCTCGTAGTGAATATGTGATTTTGCTGTAAACATTAATGAAAATTTGCCAATGAATTATTTATTGATTATTATAAAGCTTACTATAATCTATGTGTGTGAAAGTCGGATCAATATATATATTATTCTGAAAGTAATACTTGAATAGTCGATTAATGACTATTTTAAATTTTGTTGAACTTAAGCTCAAGAGCAAAGGGGAACTAGATCCGATAAAGGGAAGGAAAAAGTAATTGAATAGCCATTGAAGTCGTTCGACAACATCTGAGGTAAGTCTTCGAGTAATTACCCTACTTGAATTATATTGAAATGATTAGTCATACTATGATGGATAGTCGAATGTGCATAGAGACTATGTTATAAAGCCAATTGAAATCATGCTCTTTGTGTGTGGCTATTGAGCCGAAATTGGAAAGGTTTAATAAATGCTTTGTGTTTGAGCCTTAGTAACGAAAGTGAAATATGGATGTGTCATGATTGTTGATATATGTGTGCATGAGCATTTGAATGATATCCGGGCTAAGACCCGAAGGCATTTGTGCGAATTGATATATCCGGGCTAAGACCCGAAGGCATTTGTGCGAATTGATATATCCGGGCTAAGACCCGAAGGCATTTGTGCAAATTGATATATCCGGGATAAGACCCGAAGGCATTTGTGCGAATTGATATATCCGGGCTAAGACCTGAAGGCATTTGTGCGAATTGATATATCCGGGCTAAGACCCGAAGGCATTTGTGCGATTTGATATATCCGGGATAAGACCCGAAGGCATTTGTGCGAATTGATATATCCGGGATAAGACCCGAAGGTATTTGTGCGAACTGATATATCCTGGCTAAGACCCGACGGCGTTTGTGCGAATTGATATATCCGGGCTAAGACCCGAAGGCAATTGTGCAAGTTGATATATCCGGGCTAAGACCCGAAGGCATTCGTGCGAGTTGCTATACCCGGGTTAAGACCCGAAGGCAATTGAGCTTGTGGTTATATCCAGCTAAATTCCGAAGAAACTTGGGTTTGAATGTGAGCGTTTTGTGCTGCAATAAATTCAATTAATACGCTCGATAAACCCAAACGATAAGGTATGTTTGCATGTGCTTCGAAAAAAAAAGTCGATTCGCTTTAAATAATATTCGTTCAATCGACTAACGAATTTTCGGCTTTTAGATAGGTTGATACCTTGTGTGTATATGTTGATGAAGTGTGAAGTAAGTATGCTTATGAGAATGTGAATTAATAAAGTGATTTATTTAGCTATGTGAATGCAATACTTTAGTCAAAGCCGATTTCATTACTTGAAACTTACTAAGCTTTAAAATGCTTACCCCGTTGCTTTGGCTCTCTGTTTTATAGATATTGTTCGTTAGCTATCGGATTCGGGATCATCGAAGTCGAAGTCATCCACACTATCAAAGCTCTTTTGGTACTCTTTTAGTTGAACTCTGGATATGGCATGTATAGGACTACCCGTTTGTTGTGGGTCATGGACCCTTTGGACTTGTATAATTTTGGTTAGCCATGCGAAAATGGTTTATATATGTTTGAGTATAATGTTATAATCATTTAGTGTGAATATGCTTGACAAGGATTGGTCATGGGAATGGTTAATCACCATCATCATTTGTGCTACTCATGTTAAAAGGGCTAGTTGAATTATGGAAACTATGAAATAGGTAAAGTCTACCTTAAAGGCAGATGCTGACAGCAGCAGTGATGTAGATTTGGGAAATCACTAAAAATAGTAGGAATGGAATTAAATAGTGAATAAATTATGTAAACGAACCCTGATGAATCTATTTTCATAGGAAAGTAACGAAATGATCATATGGACAGTATGTTAAGCGATATTTAGGTTCTCGTGAGACAGGGCCAGAACAGTTTCTGGATTCCCTGTTCCGACTTTGGAAATTCATTATAAATTAACCAGAGATAATTAGGAGTCATACCATATATGTATAATTCCTCTCTGAGTCTAGTTTCTATAGAAACAAACGGCATCAGTATTGAAGCTCTGTGTAGGGAGATATCCAAGTCGTAATGCGCAAAGGTCAGTGTAGTCGATCCCTGTAACATGGGGGACTTTGACTAATAAACTGTACTAATTGGCCTGACCAAAAATTCTAGAAAAAAATATGTAGATGGGCATATGAGCCTAGTTTCAGGGAAAAATCACGAAACTGATTTTCGAGTTGTGAAACTCAAGATATGATTTTTAAAGCGACTAGTATGCAGATTGGGCAGCGTCTGGGAAATATTTTTATAAGGGGTTTAAGTCTGTTAACACCTCGTGTTCGACTCCGGTGTCGGTCTCGGGTTCGGGGTGTTACATTTGATTGGTATCAGAGCTACGGTTTAGTCGATTCTAGGACTACCGTAATGCGTTGGGTCTAGCTATACATGCCATTTTATGTGATTATCTGATAGTGTGGTGATTTCTGACATTTGCAAATGTGTTTAATTATAGTAATGGATCCCGATCCCGACCGAGTGGTAGTTGATGATCTTGAGAGTGTAGCGCCTGCTCCCGCACAAGGGACAGCGCCGGCGGACTCTCAACCGAATGCTAGTAACCCGAATTATGAAGCTAGACAAGCTTTCTATAGCGTGATGAATGATTGGTTTAACCAATACATTCGAACTAATACGGCTGTTCCACAACCTCCATTCCCGACTAATACAACCCCCGCCCCTACAATACCTCCGGTAACTAACCAAATAAGGTCAAATAAGCCCCCAGTTGACAAAATCCGAAAACATGGGGCTACTGAATTTAAGGCTACGGATAGCGACGATGTCGAGCGAGCTTGTAAAGCCGAAGAGTTTAGAATAGAAAAACAAAAAGTTGATGTGAGAACTGGAGAGTTTCGTAAAAGATCCTCGGGAAGGTCTCTTCAACAGGCATCGAAGAAATTTCGAGATGATGTGGGTCGGTCTAGAGGCACTTCGGGCCTTTTTAGACGAGATCGTGATCGACCCCCTGTGGGTACCCAAGGCACTTCGATCGCCAGTGTTGGGAATGAACGTCGAGACAGAACAGAATGTCGATATTGTGGTAAATGGCATTCGGGGAGTTGTAGATTCCATGACCGCTCCTGTTACAAGTGTGGATCAGTTGACCACTTCATTAAAGATTGCCCGAGGATGTCTGAACAGAATGTAAATCAGAGTGAGAAACCGGGTGCTACCACTGCTCGAGGTAGACCATCTAGAAATACGGGCAATGCTAGTGGTGGTCAGAGAGGATCTAGAGATGCTACGACCAGATCCGAGGCTCGTGCGCCTGCTGGAGCTTATGCTATACGTGCCCGCGAGGATGCTTCTTCGCCTGATGTTATTACCGGTACTTTTACTCTCTTTGATACTAATGTAATTGCTTTGATTGACCCCGGTTCTACTCATTCTTACATACGTGAAACTTTAGCATCCAGTAAGACTTTACCTATTGAGTCTACTGAGTTCGTAATTCGGGTGTCAAATCCCTTGAGTCGTTACGTGCTTGTCGACAAAGTGTGTAAGAAATGTCCCCTAGTAATCCGAGGTTCCTGTTTTCCGGCGGACTTGGATGGGTTGCCAGCTGTAATATCCTCAATGTTGGCATAGAAATATGTAAGAAAAGGTTGCGAAGCATACCTTGCGTATGTACTTGATGACAAAGAATTAGAAAAGAAACCCGAATCTGTGCCGGTGGTTTGTGAATACCCGGATGTTTTTCCTGAAGAATTACCGGGTTTACCACCTGTTCGGGAGGTAGAGTTTGGTATTGAGCTTGTACCTGGAACTACGCCGATTTTGATAGCTCCATATCGTATGGCACTAACCGAGTAAAAAGAGTTGAAGGCTCAGTTGCAAGAATTGACGGATAGAGGTTTTGCTCGACCAAGTTTCTCACCTTAGGGTGCACCAGTATTGTTCGTGAAAAAGACGGACGAAACCATGAGGTTGTGCATTGACTATCGTCAACTGAATAAAGTGACGATAAAGAACAAATATCCGTTGCCGCGCATCGATGATTTGTTCGACCAACTGAAGGGAGCCTCAGTGTCCTCAAAAATAGATTTGAGATCGGGCTATTATCAGTTGCGAATTCGAGATTTGGACATACCCAAAACTGCCTTCAGAACGAGATATGGTCACTACGAATTCTTAGTGATGCCGTTTGGGCTCACTAATGCCCCTGCGGTATTTATGGATTTGATGAATCGGATCTTCAGACCATATTTGGATCGGTTCGTAGTTGTGTTCATTGATGACATCCTGGTCTATTCAAGAGATGAGACCGAACATGCCAAGCATCTGAGGCTAGTGTTACAAATTTTGCAGGATAAGCAGTTATATGTTAAGTTCAGTAAGTGTGAGTTCTGGTTAAGAGAGGTTAGCTTCTTGGGTCATGTGATATCCGCATCGGGTATTCGAGTTGACCCGAACAAAATCTCAGCCATACTTAACTGGAAACCTCCGAGAAATATTATTGAGGTTCGGAGCTTTTTGGGACTCGCCGGTTATTACCGACGATTTGTCAAAGGTTTCTCGATGATAGCCACACAAATGACGAAGCTACTTCAAAAGGATGTTAAGTTCGAATGGACGGAGAAATGTCAGAAAAGTTTCGATCAACTGAAAACTCATTTGACTGAAGCTCCAATTTTAGTGCAACCCGAATCAGGCAAAGAGTTTGTCATTTATAGTGACGCATCCCTACTTGGGTTGGGTTGCGTATTGATGCAAGAAGGTCGAGTTGTGGCCTATGCGTCAAGACAATTGAAGCCACACGAGAGCAATTATCCAACCCATGATCTCGAACTAGCTGCCATCGTATTTGCTTTGAAAATATGGCGACATTATTTGTTTGGTGAGAAGTGCCATGTATTTTCGGATCACAAAAGTCTCAAATATTTGATGACCCAGCGAGACTTGAATCTGCGACAAAGGCGTTGGCTTGAGTTGTTGAAAGATTATGAGCTGGTCATTAATTATCACCCGGGAAAGGCTAATGTGGTTGCGGACGCCTTAAGCCGGAAATCACTATTTTCTTTGCGAGCGATGAATGTACACTTGTCTGTTCTACCCGACAATGTGTTAGTAGCTGAATTAAAAGCCAAACCATTATTGATTCATCAAATTCGTGAAGCTCAGAAAGTCGATGATGAATTGGTTGCAAAACGGGCTGAGTGTATTCCGAACAAGGAATCGGAGTTTCAAATCGATGATGATGATTGTTTGAGGTTCAGAAGTCGTTTGTGTGTTCCAAGGAATTCGGAACTCATTTCGATGATTCTGAACGAAGCCCCATTATAGCCGAATGTCAATTCACCCGGGGAGTACGAAAATGTACAACGATTTGAAACGTCGATTTTGGTGGCATGGTATGAAACGAGACATCTCCGATATTTTGAGATGTTTAATATGTCAACAAGTGAAAGTCTGAAGGTAGCCACAGATCGTCAAAAGTCGTATGCGGATTTGAAAAGAAAAGACATTGAATATCAGGTTGGAGATAAAGTGTTTCTTAAAGTTTCGCCTTGGAAAAAGGTACTCAGATTTGGCCGTAAGGGCAAATTGAGTCCGAGGTTCATTGGGCCGTATGAAATATCCGAAAGAATTGGTCCAGTGGCGTATAGATTGATTTTACCCCCCTGAACTTGAAAGGATTCACAACGTTTTTCATGTTTCGATGCTTCGACGTTATAGATCCGATCCGTCACATGTGATTAATCCCTCGGAAGTTGAAATTCAATCTGACTTGAGTTATGAAGAAGAACCGATTCGTATCCTAGCTCGTGAAGTGAAAGAGTTGCGAAACAGAAGGGTTCCGTTAGTTAAGGTGTTATGGCTCAAACACGGGATCGGGGAAGCTACTTGGGAAACTGAGAGCTCGATGAAAGAACGATACCCAAACCTATTTATCGGTAAGATTTTCGGGGACGAAAATTTCTTAAGTGGGGGAGAGTTGTGACAGCCCTAAATTGACCCTAGTCGGGAAGTGGTTTCGGGACCACAAAACCGAGTTATGAAAATAATTAATTGTTATATTCTATGCTTATTATGTGTGTACATGCATATGTGGAAATTTCATTCCCTAATTTTGCCAATTGTATGAGGAATTATTAAATAGGGATCAACATGAGACATGGTGAAATATGATAGGCTAATTTTAAAGGGCTTATTAGTGCATGTCAACACAAAGGTGGACTTGCATGTCAAATTTGCCCAATTCCCTTATAGTGGCCGGCCAAGATGGATTGATGATGGGCAATTTATTTGTTGAATTAGATATTATAATAGGAAATTGGGTTATTGGAGACATAATGAATTAAAGAAAGAATAAATAAAAAAAGAGAAAGGAAGCCACTATCATATCATCTTCTCCATTGTCGAAACTGGAGAAAGAAGAAAAAGAGAAAAGCTTGGGTAAGGTTCGGCCATTGGGAGTTAGATTAAGGTTAGTCTTTTGTTTGGTTTTTGATAATTTTCACATTTTTGATATCATTGCTTTGTGTTCTTTAAAACCCATGGTTCAATTTTGTGAATTGATGATGATTTTGTGTTTTGCCATTGATGAGTGCTTGAGCTTTTTGATAGTTGTTGATGAAAAATGAAAGATATGTTAAAGATTAATATGTTTTGTGTTGAAGTTTTTGGTGATTTTGAGTAGTTAGGGCTAAATTACAAAAATAAATTTTTGAAGGACTCAAAGGTGAAATAAATGAAATGTATGGACTTATATGGGTACTAGGAAGATTCGGCCCTTAAGGAGTGTGACCAAATTTTGTGTATTTTGTGTTTTGTGGAATAAAGACTAAATTGTGAAAGTGCGAAATATTAGGGGTAAAAATGTAATTTACCCATTTATGCGTTATTAGACTAAATTGAATGAAAATATGTTAAAATGAGATTTATTTGAATATGTTAAGATCAAGAAACCAAGAAATTGGATTTAGATCGGGGAAAATCGAAAGTAGTTGAGTAGCCGATCAATTAGTCGACGACATCCGAAGAAAGTTTATAAGCAATTAGATATTAAAATTTCGGAATAAATGTTAGTTATATATGCTGAAATGGAAATATGATAAATGTATATATAGCTGAATGTGATATGTGTGAATTATATGTTAAATTAAGGCTTGGTAAGCTAGCTATTAAGGTGAAATGCTAATGTTAGTATTTGATTTGGTAATAATCTGTTTGGGGACAGCAGCAGTAAGGTGATTTTGGAAAATCGCCATAATTTGTAGGAGTTGAATTAGAAGCTGAGTGAATTATGTCATTAAAGCTTGAAGAGTCTATTTTCTTACAAAAGAAACTATAAAAACAAAAGAGTTACCGATCTTGAGATATTTGAAGTATTGTGGGGCTGAGTCAAAATGACTACTAGATTCCCTGTTCTGTTTTTAGAAAATCATTATAAATTGTAAAAAAATGATTATAAGATAAAATTTATATGCTTAGACTCCTTAATGAGTCTAGTTTCAAATGAGATCAAATACAACACATTTTGAATTCTGTAAAATGAGAAATTTGATTCGTAGTGAAGAGTGGTCAGAATAGTCAAACAGTGAAACAGGGGAAACTTTAAGAAAAATCTGGTATTGATTGGCCAAGCCTAAAATTCTGAAAATTTTATGGATGGAAGATATACGAGTCTATATTCAGGGAAAATTAACGGAAAGTGATTTGGAGTTTAGTAGCTCCAGTTATAAATAATTTAGTAACTGCTGCTCAGGAAAACAGCTCGTAGTGAATATGTGATTTTGTTGTAAACATTAATGAAAATTTGCCAATGAATTATTTATTGATTATTATAAAGCTTACTATAATCTATGTGTGTAAAAGTCGGATCAATATATATATTATTCTGAAAGTAATACTTGAATAGTCGATTAATGACTATTTTAAATTTTGTTGAACTTAAGCTCAAGAGCAAAGGGGAACTAGATCCAATAAAGGGAAGGAAAAAGTAATTGAATAGCCATTGAAGTCGTTCGACAACATCTGAGGTAAGTCTTCGAGTAATGACCCTACTTGAATTATATTGAAATGATTAGTCATACTATGATGGATAGTCGAATGTGCATAGAGACTATGTTATAAAGCCAATTGAAATCATGCTCTTTGTGTGTGGCTATTGAGCCGAAATTGGAAAGGTTTAATAAATGCTTTGTGTTTGAGCCTTAGTAACGAAAGTGAAATATGGATGTGTCATGATTGTTGATATATGTGTGCATGAGCATTTGAATGATATCCGGGCTAAGACCCGAAGGCATTTGTGCGAATTGATATATCCGGGCTAAGACCCGAAGGCATTTGTGCGAATTGATATATCCGGGCTAAGACCCGAAGGCATTTGTGCGAATTGATATATCCGGGCTAAGACCCGAAGGCATTTGTGCGAATTGATATATCCAGGCTAAGACCCGAAGGCATTTGTGCGAATTGATATATCCGGGATAAGACCCGAAGGCATTTGTGCGAATTGATATATCCGGGATAAGACCCGAAGGCATTTGTGCGAACTGATATATCCGGGCTAAGACCCGAAGGCAATTGTGCAAGTTGATATATCCGGGCTAAGACCCGAAGGCATTCGTGCGAGTTGCTATACCCGGGTTAAGACCCGAAGGCAATTGAGCTTGTGGTTATATCCGGCTAAATTCCGAAGAAACTTGGGTTTGAATGTGAGCGTTTTGTGCTGCAATAAATTCAATTAATACGCTCGATAAACCCAAACGATAAGGTATGTTTGCATGTGCTTCGAAAAAAAAAAGTCGATTCGCTTTAAATAATATTCGTTCAATCGACTAACGAATTTTCGGCTTTTAGATAGGTTGATACCTTGTGTGTGTATATGTTGATGAAGTGTGAAGTAAGTATGCTTATGAGAATGTGAATTAATAAAGTGATTTATTTAGCTATGTGAATGCAATACTTTAGTCAAAGCCGATTTCATTACTTGAAACTTACTAAGCTTTAAAATGCTTACCCCGTTGCTTTGGCTCTCTGTTTTATAGATATTGTTCGTTAGCTATCGGATTCGGGATCATCGAAGTCGAAGTCATCCACACTATCAAAGCTCTTTTGGTACTCTTTTAGTTGAACTCTGGATATGGCATGTATAGGACTACCCGTTTGTTGTGGGTCATGGACCCTTTGGACTTGTATAATTTTGGTTAGCCATGCGAAAATGGCTTATATATGTTTGAGTATAATGTTATAATCATTTAGTGTGAATATGCTTGACAAGGATTGGCCATGGGAATGGTTAATCACCATCATCATTTGTGCTACTCATGTTAAAAGGGCTAGTTGAATTATGGAAACTATGAAATAGGTAAAGTCTACCTTAAAGGCAGATGCTGACAGCAGCAGTGATGTAGATTTGGGAAATCACTAAAAATAGTAGGAATGGAATTAAATAGTGAATAAATTATGTAAACGAACCCTGATGAATCTATTTTCATAGGAAAGTAACGAAATGATCATATGGACAGTATGTTAAGCGATATTTATGTTCTCGTGAGACAGGGCCAGAACAGTTTCTGGATTCCCTGTTCCGACTTTGGAAATTCATTATAAATTAACCAGAGATAATTAGAAGTCATACCATATATGTATAGATTCCTCTCTGAGTCTAGTTTCCATAGAAACAAACGGCATCAGTATTGAAGCTCTGTGCAGGGAGATATCCAAGTCGTAATGCGTAAAGGTCAGTGTAGTCGATCCCTGTAACATGGGGGACTTTGACTAATAAACTGTACTAATTGGCCTGACCAAAAATTCTAGAAAAAAATATGTAGATGGGCATATGAGTCTAGTTTCAGGGAAAAATCACGAAACTGATTTTTGAGTTGTGAAACTCAAGATATGATTTTTAAAGCGACTAGTATGCAGATTGGGCAGCGTCTGGGAAATATTTTTATAAGGGGTTTAAAGTCTGTTAACACCTCGTGTTCGACTCCGGTGTCGGTCTCGGGTTCGGGGTGTTACAGGCATAGCCTACCAACATATTGACAAACCCTTCCCCCACTCTTAGAAAACACAAAAAGATGAGGGTTAAATAAAAAGAAGAGTCTCACCTAGTGTCAGGGGTCAAAGTTCAAAGCTAGTGACTATCGCACCAAATACATCCAATTGAAGTCTATTGTTTAGATGGGGATCATTTGGCCCGCAAGAACTAGCTTGATTCGGTAAGCTATTAGAGAAGCCTGTTAGATTGAAGCCTGGTTGGCCCGATAATGAAGATATGACAATTTAGGCTATCTTGATCAGTATGGGAACTAATCTTTAAAGACTGATAGGGAATCATATCTTGTAAAGATTAGATTTGATATGATTTGATGTAATCTTGTAAATCCCTAAAATCAATGGATAGGCTAATCTCGCCTGTCAATGTAATTTAATCTTGACCGTTGGTTCTGGGGGAGCTCAACTATAAATAGAGAGCCTCCCCCTCATTTGTACTCGGACTATTCATTATTTCATTATTCTTTGTGAATAAGAGAATATTGAGAGCATTTACTCAAACACTTTGTGTACGTTCTTTCTATGGCTTTTTGTTGTTCTTTGTGGCTTCTTTTGGCATAGTTTGCTTCCGCTATACAAATTGGTGCCTTGGAGGAGTTCTTAAGGAATCCTCACTTAAGTAAAGACTGACTTAGGCGAGTTTGGACGAACGGATCGCCTAAGGTCGTACGGATCGTAAGACGAAAGATTTAGCCCCGTGACAAGTGGTATCCGAGCTATTGATTGCGAAGGCACCGTTGGGATGTCGAAAGAAGAGTTTGAACAAAGATGGGCCAAAAGATCAGTCCAGTTTAGGGAGATGTTGTCGACTGTTGAGGAACGCATGGGTAAACTTGAGGAGTCCATGGGGGACGCAAAGGAGTCACACAATGCACTTGGTGAACGCATAGATGACTTATGGGAGAAATCCAGGGACTTTGTGACCATGTGTCTCACTTCTAATAGGGATAATGTGCAAGAGTTGCTAACTTCCTAAATGAAGAAGCTAAAGGAGAGGAACGATGCTATTGAGACCATGGTGATGGCTTTGAATGAGGAAATAATGGTCACGACGAAGGCTTTAAACACAATAATAGAAAAACTCGATGGAGAGTTGGCCTTGTGTCGAGCAATCGTGGGGAAAAGAGTGTCAAATGCAGTACTCAGTTACGAGGATGTCCCGAAGCTGAAAGATTTTATGGGGACAAGGTTTTCATGCGATGTGGATAATTTTTTGTGGAGGATGGAAAACTATTTCTGTGCGAAAGGCATCACAGATAATACGGTTAAGGTAAACACTACTTCAATATTCTTATTAATATTGTGCTTTTATGGTGGTGAGGCAGGTCCACAGATAAAAGACAAAGTGAGATTGGGACGTGGCAAGAGTTCCAATGTAAATTGAAGGGACTGTTTTACCCAGAATTTACCAAGGAAGGAGCTCGAGCAAAGTTACGATGGCTAACACAACAGGACACAGTAGGGGAGTATGTTCGAGAGTTCAAGGAACTCATGCTCCAAGTTTCAGATGTGACCGAGAAAGAAGCATTGCTTGCTTTTCAAAATGGATTGAAGTCGTGGGTCAGACAGGAGGTGGAATGTCCAAAAGCTATCAGAAGCCATGATGGTTGTAGAGTCCCTGGTCATGCTTGGTCTAGGGAAAGACAAGTTTGGGTCTTCCAAGTCTAAGGAAAAGAGCGTATGTGAAAAGGATCACAAGGAAGATGTTGTTGATGGCAATGACAACGACGACAATGGTGGTAATGGGAAACCATGAGTTGGGGAGAAGAAACCCAACAGAAAAAGGGATAAGTTGAAATGCTTTCTTTGCAACGGTCCACACATGTTGAAGAAATTTTGAACAAATTCGTGCTTTTTTTAAAAAAAAGCCAGTAGGTAAGGCCTTGGGACTTGGTTCAAGCACTAGGGGTGTCGAAGCCAAGGAGGCCGAAAGTGAGAAGAAGCCAGTGGAGTGATTCTTGTGTCATGGTCCACATAGGTTGCGAAGTGTCTAAAGAAGTCTGCCGTCGAATGGGACAATGGAGCAGAAAATGAGCCCAAGAAGCTTGGTTCAAACAAGGGAAAAGCCGAAGCCAAGAGGGAAAAGATGAGCAAAAAGAAGCGAGTAAAGTGCTTCTTGTACCGTGGTCCACATGAGTTGCAGAACTGTTCAAAGTAATCCAAGTTAGTTGCGGTCAAAGAAAAGGCAACATCAGAACTTGTTGAGTCATCGGAGGGGCTTCCACATGAGGAAGATGTGAGTTTGTTATCGAACTTAAGAAAAAAGTTACGATGAAAATAGTAAAGCTGGGACCAATAAGGCTCAATTCGAGTAAAGCGACGAAGTTGGCCGAGTTACCGGTGAGGCTTTCACCCCATGGAAGAGGTAAGTTTGGCATCGGATTCAGAGGAAGAAGTCGCGATGCAAACCTTGAAGCTAGGATCAATAAGGCTCATTTTTGTTGACACATAGGAAGGACTACTACCCATAAGAGAGGTGGGGTGTGCATCAAACTTCGAGAAAGTAGTGATGCAAGTTGGACAGTTGACCCGAGTAAATGCAACGAGGAAGGTACATTCTCAACACTCTGATAGTGTTTTGCATTCTAACTTGTTGACTTGGCAAGAACGTAAGGGCTCTTTCAAAGTTCTTGAGCAAGGAGGCCAAGAGACTGTGGGCAAAGTGAAGCCAAGTATTGTGAATCAAGAGGATTCTATTCTTGGCAAGTTAGAATGTAGGCAAAAGAGAGATGTGACTTCTTGCCATCGAGATGTACAAATAAGTGGAACGGTTCGAGTTAAGAAGCGACGTAAACAAAGACAAAAGTTTTGAAAGAAGAAAAAAACTAAGGCTTCGAGACGAGACTGAGGCAAATCAAGTCAGTGCCATTCTGAAGTCCCAACGAGGGCGTTGCGATAATGGGTGGGGGAGAATGTCACGGGTCAAAGTTCAAAGCCCGTGACCATCGCACCAAATACATCCAATAGAGGTCTATTGTTTAGATGGGGATCATTTGTCTCGCAGGAACTTGCCCGATTCGGTAAACTGTTGGAGAAGCCTTTCAGATTAAAGCTCGGTTGGCCCGATAATGAAGATATTACAACTTAGGCTATCTTGATAAGTATGGGTACTGATCTTTAAAGATTGATAGGGAATCATATCTTGTAAAGATTAGATTTGATATGATTTGATGTAATCTTGTAAATCCCTAAAATCAAGGGATAGGCTAATCTCGTCCATTGATGTAATTTAATCTTTGACCGTCGATTTTGGGAGAGCTCAACTATAAATAGAGAGTCTCCCCCTCATTTGTACTCACTCCATTCATTGTTTCATTATTCTTTGTGAATAAGAGAATATAGAGAGCATTTACTCAAACACTTTGTGTGAGTTCTTTCTGTGGCTTTCTATTGTTATTTGTGGTTTCTTTTGGCATAGTTTGCTTCCGCTATACAAATTGGTGCCTTGGAGGAGTTTTTAAGGAATCCTCACTTGAGTAAAGACTAACTTAGGCGAGTTTGGACGAACAGATCGCCTAAGACTGCACGGATTATGAGACGAAAGATCTAGCCCCGTGACACTAGTACATTATGATAAGACCAAGACTAGTAAAAGCAAAAAAACTACAAGTAAGACAAAAAAGAGAAAGAAAAAAGAGAGAATAAATATTACAGAAGATAGAAAAAAAGAAAATGAAGAATGATGAGTTAAAAACAAGAGAATCCTTAGATGGCTAGGAATTTTTTTGAAGTGTAGAATAATGGAACAAGGCCCTTATTTATAGAAGATTCCAATTCCACCACACTCGTTATATGCACAACTCTCATGTATTTTTCACAAGTAATCATTGCAAAAACCAATCAAACACTACCATATATCCCACACTTCATTACCACTCTGATCACGTGCATGGATCAAGTAACAATTAACACATGTTTCCACAAATGACACTTTGTCATCAAGTTATCAGTGAAGTCATCGGTTATAAATTTTGAAAATTAAAAATTTTAAAATTTGTGAAAACTTCCACTTACACCAATAGAATAACTCCGCTACAAATTAGACAGAAGGACCTCTACCTAGCACTCGGTCTTAAGGATGGTGATTTTGTAACCCTCTTTTCAACTGAAGGCAATTGTAACCCCCCCTCTCTCTACATAGGTTCGCCTTTTTAAGTACTAGATAAGTACCGAATAAGGTACTCTTGCTTTGTGAACTCGATACTTGCTCAGCTAATTAGGCTTTCGATAGAGTTGAGAGACAAATTTTTCTTATAAAACATACTCCAACAAGTCTAATATTGTCTCCAATTTAATTTCGTTTACTATGTAGCCGTAGCAAGTTTACTATTATCAGGTTTTATTTCCTATTTAGCCATGGTGAATTTATTGATTGAAAACGTCTCGAAAAAATTTGAACTCATAGAAGCAAATGCGATGCAAGCAATAGAAAGACTAAAACTCGAAACATCTAGCATATAAAAGATCTAATAAAAGATCTCGTAGAAGTCATGCTCATCAACTAGATTAAACAACCTTAATTTTGGAGTTTTACCTAGTTGGTATGAATTTTTTAAACCTTACACGTTTAATTGATTACCAAGTTTAAAGACTAAAATACACATCAAAGCTATTGTTTTCCCCTAAAATAACATTCCTACTCATTGTTTATATATATTTTAATTCTTAATATTAAATTGGTTTTAATGTGTCATTCAAGACCCTCATTTCCAAGATAGGTTGGTTTAGATGGTTGATTACTTGTTAATACTCCAGTGTTCCGAGTTCACAAGCAATCCTATTTTACCTAAAAAAAACCATTCTTCTTTCTGATCGAAGTGCAAACAGGCAAATTAAAACAAGTACGATATTGGGTATATTTGGTTCAAAACTAGGAACAATCTATAGCGCAAAAACTGAACCAACTCAGCAAATTCAAACATTCATCAAATTGATAAAATGCAAAACAAAATCCAACCATGAATTTCCGACCGGTTTTTCCAAGATTATGCCTTGAGCCGACCATAGAATTTCTGTTTCTCCTGTGTTGTCTGGAACCGTCCGTGCCCAAACTTCGAGGAGGTGTCGATGAACTTGAGTTTGATTTCCTCGAGAGCCACACGAGATGTCAGGTTAATCAGAGACTGGCGAAGCGTAACCACCCTCTTCTTAGGTCCAACACAGCCTCCTTTGATCATCAAGTAATCACTCTTCACAACACCATAGTGAGGGAAGCCACCTATGGGGGTGATATCTTTCTCAGTCCTGATTAAAAACAAACACCATCAACACATTCAGCAATTATATCGAGCAAATCCGAACAGAAAACATTGAAACATTCCATACAAAGACATTGAAAACAACTTTGAATCAGATGGAATTAGACAAATGCACTAACCTGTCATAGTCTGTTATAGCAGAGTGAGTCTCATCACCAACCTTGCCAACTCTGTAAACCTTCTTGTTCATCTCGGTACGGTGATGGTATCCGTTCTGACCTGCCCTGGCAACGGTAAACGAGACTCTAGCAGGATGCCAGGCACCGATACAAGCAACCTTACGCAGACCTCTGTGGGTCTTACGGGGCAGACGTGTGACACCCCAACGAGTGACAACACCTTCGTAACCTTTACCCTTTGTAACACCGATGATATCAATCATTTCATCCTTCTGGAAAACAGCATCAATGGGGACTTGTTTCTCAAAGAACTTGTATGCAAAATCAACCTTGTCAGCAATCGTTCCACCATTGACTTGGATCTCCATTAGGTGTGCCTTCTTCTGCTTCAATCCCTTCATTTTCCTAATCTGTAAATGCACTTTGTCAGCAAATTTTGTCCACCTTGAAACATGTATAACAAATTAATTTCAGTGAAACGAAAAACTCATGAACCTGGGTGTGGGCCAAGACCCTGATAACAGTGGCATATTTCTTCATCTTTTCAAGCTGAGCATCTATACTCTTCTTCCCTTCTTCGCTCTCGTACTGCTTTGAGTACTTGGTGAAAGCCTTCTTCTTGGACTTGCACCAATGCTTATAGAACCTACGTTTAACCTCCTCGCTCAAATGCTGAGCCCAGACGGTGTTCAATGAGCGGAGACCACGTGGTGTCTTCACATACCCAACAACTCCAACAATAACCATAGGAGGGGTTTCAATGATTGTAACAGCTTCACACGTCTCCTTCTTGTGAAGCTCTATACAAAATTAAAGGACATAAATTTAGCTCAAGAATACAGATGAAAATGGGAGTTTCAAAAATGAACTTACTAGATCCGGGTTTTTCGACCTCCCTGACAATGTGTGTCATACCAGCCTTGTACCCTAAAAAGGCAGTAAGCTTGCATGGTTTGCTTGGATCATCCTTTGGGAATGCCTTCACTGCACCAATCAAAAACAACATCATCATACTCCAACATATCCATACCAAAAACATACAGTATCCAAACCCGTAACCATATCACCCCAAGTCCGAATAACATAGTTCAACACAGGAGGTTATCAAATATAATGTTGCAGGATAATTACAGTATTCATTATTAAACTGTCAAAATGAAAAAGAATACAATATACCTTTTCCTCTGTGACGAGAAGCTCGCTTCCTTGGAAGAAATCCAAGGGAACCATGCCTTGGGTGCTCAAACTTCCTGTGAGACATTCTTCCCCTCCTTCACCACCCAAAACAAAACAAAAATAAAATAAAATCTAATCAAACCCATGTTATTTTTTTCATTTTGATGTATATAAAGATAACAATTAAAATCAAATGACTAAGAGTTTCAAAGTGACAGCAATTTATTTTCCTACAGAAAAAGCTAAGTTTTTATTTTCCTTTTAACGTTCCTCCAGAATTCCTATATAGAAGTAAGCAAACAGAAGATGAATGAGAAAAGAAAAAATGGGAGAGATCAGATATCAGAGAGAAAGGTGACCTGCGTTGGGAGACTCCTGCACTCCGGCTGCTGCTGCTTGGTCACTGAAGAGACTGGAACCCTAGTTGCTATGTTATATTTAAAACATGCTTTAAATAATTGAATTTACATAAAACCCCCCTTTTCTTTCTTAAATTAACTTTTTACCACCATTTTTTATTTAATTCTCAATTTCATGCTTATGTTTTACAAAATTTCAAAAGTTAGATTAATTTGTCATTAGTTTAAAAGTTGATCAAGTAAACAATTTATTGATTTTTTTTAATTTATTAGGTATAAATTGTTGAATTAGTGATTTTTATTAATTTTATACATGTAATTACTTTTTTTCAAGTCAACAAATTTACATAAATGTTTAACATTGGGTTTTCTTTATAGGGGTGAATTCAATTCGTTTCAGTTAAGGCGTTTTAAATTATCTATGATAATTTAGTTTGGATTAGACTGGTTTTTAATTCTTCTATATGAATTTTTAGACTTTATTTTAATAAAATGAATTTTATTCCACGGGTTTTGAATATTATTTAATAAAGTTTAAGTGTATTTTCTTGAATATTTCTAAATGGTTATTTTTTTCAAGTAAATAAAAAATAATCAATAACTATCAATAATATATTAATTAATGATGAAGTTTTTACCAAATTAATTTTAAAATCTGAATTAAATATTAAAAAAATACAGCATTTTCAAGTATAAAAAATGTTAAACTTTTGCTAAATATAAGTATTACATTCAACAAAAAAAACACAATTATCATATTTGAAATAGGATGTAAATTAACCGAGCTTGAATGAACGAATCTATGTTCATATTCGTTTGTTTGTTTTTAAACTTGTTTTTTGATTTGTTTATGTTCATTTATATAAAATTATGTGAGTTTATTTTCGTTTGTTTTAAGTTAAACAAACATATTCATGAATATATAATTGAACATATTTATGAACAATCTCTATGAATAATAAATAATAAATAAATAAGCATATATATTTTTTAGATGTAAAATAATCAAATATCAATATATAATATAAATAAGTAAAATAAGCACACAAATAATAAATTTATTAATATAATAATTAAACAATAAACGAGTTTTAAATTAACATAAACAAACTTATGCATGAATATAAATTAACATTGTTTGTGTTCGATTTATTTAATAAACAAGCTCCAAATATTGTTCATTGTTATGAGTATTTCATCAGTAGCTTTACTGTTGAAGTTAGTTAAAAGGAGTTAGTTAGTTGTTAAACATAATTAGTTAATAGTTAGCTATTATCTGTATGTATTAAATACTCCGTCCATTACTCTCAAAGAAATTAATAAAGTCAAAAACATTTTCATAGCTTCTTTATCATTGATCTCAACATGGTATTAAGAGCTAAGGTTTTCTTGGTATAACTGGAAATTTTTTTTCTCTCTTTTCCTTCTATTTTCACGGCTACAGAAGCTGTACCAATGGTTGATACGCCTCAGCATTCTTCCAACATTGGGGAAGAAGTTCATTCGCAGGGTCATGGCAGTGTTGCTTTACAGAGAGTTCATTATTTTTCCAAACATGACACAATCAAACTCGGTGAGTACAATTTTCTCTTATGGAAACATCAACTCTTATTGATTCTTGAAGGATACGGTCTTGAGGGGTTTGTGTTAGGCACGGTTCCTGTTCCTTCTCTCATAACTGGGAACGAGGGTTAGTTAGTTGATAACCCTACCTTTCTCGTTCATAAGAAGTAGGACAAGTTTCTAGCCTATTGGCTATTGTCTACAGTCACAGATGATGTCTTGGTATATCTCACGACAGCCAAGACTAGTTTTGAAATCTGGACGACCATTGAAAGAAGGTTTGGTGCCAAATCCAACATCAAAATCTCGAGTATGCGCCATGCTCTATACTCGCTCAATAAAGTAAATCTTACCATTAAAGAGTATTTGTCCAAAGTAAAGAGTCTGAGTGATAATCTAATTGCAGCAGGTAGCTTCGTTACTAAACAAGAGCAAGTGAGCATCATCTTGGCTGGTCTTTCGATAGAATATGAGTCCATTCATGTGATTATCTCAGCAACTCTTGTGTCTCTTGACTTGCTGACTAAGATGTTTCTTGATTGTGAAGCACGACAGATGGCTTTGCTGACAGAGGTTCCTTTGCAAGCCAATTTGGCATCTCACCAAAAACACAATACTGTAGACAGCTTGAAACATAATGCAGACTCCAACAACTATCCTCAAGAGTTTAAGCAATGGCACAGAAGGCAAGGATGAGGCTGGTCTCGTGGTAATGGACGGAGTTGGTCACGCTCTAGACCGTAGTGCTAATTATGTGGCAAAATTGGCCATGTAGTTCAAACTTGTTATCACAAATTTGATGAAAATTTCTCCGGTGTTGGTCCCAACCATTCGATGACAGTTAATTATCATCAGCTCAATGGGTAAGGTTTCTTTTCTCCTACACCTCATTGCTCTCCTATGTCCCACTGTTGTAATTCACTTTCACAGACTCCTTATTCATCCTATCAGCCGCCTCCTCGAGTTTCTTCCTCTGCTCTACCTGATCAAACCTGATATCTTGACTCCGGGGATACAAACCACATTACTCCTAACATGGCTAGTCTCACAACTGCTTCTCCCTATACAGGTACAAGTCAGGTGTCTATGGGAAATGGTGACTCTGTCTCTATAGCTAGCATAGGCTATTCTACTTTATTGGCTGGTTCTAGGCTCTTATGCCTCAAGAATGTTCTGCATATTCCTACTGTGTGTAAGAATTTGTTGTCTGTAGGTCAGTTTGCAAAGGATAATGCAGTTTATTTTGAGTTTCACCCATTTTTATGTTTTGTGAATGATATTCAGACAGGGAAAACTCTACTAGTTGGCAACATGCATGATGGACTCTACAGGTTTGGTGTTTCTCGTGTTGCTTCCAACAAAACTATTGCTGCTCAAAAGTCAAGATCAGCACTTATATACAATGCTCAACTTTCCTCTTCTCTTGCGCTATGGCATAACAGACTTGGCCATCCTTGTAATAGCACTCTTGTTCATGTTTTATATGCCTGTAATGTTTCTTTCAAACACAACAGTTTACCTCATATATGTTCAGCTTGTCAATTAGGCAAAGCTCACAAGTTGCCTTTTAGTTATTCACAAACAGTGTACTTTTTACCTTTTAAACTAGTTGTGTCTGATGTTTGGGGACCATCACATGTACAATCAAATGGTTTCTCCTATTATGTTTCCTTTGTTGATATGCATAGCAGGTATATTTGGTTTTACTTTCTCAAGACCAAGTCTGAGGTTTTTAAGTGTTTTCTTCATTTCCAGCGAATGGTTCAAGTTTAATTCGATTATTCCATAAAAATGCTTCAGAGTAACTGGAGGGAGAGTATCGATCTCTGTCAAATGAGCTCTTTCGGATTGGCACCCAACATAAGGTCACGTGTCTTCATACTTCAGAACAGAACGGTGTTGCCGAAAAAAAGCATAGACAAATAGTTGACATGTGACTGACTCTCTTGGCTCAGACATCTATACCTTTGGAGTTTTGGCCATCTGCCTTTGCTCATGTTGTTCATTTGATCAACAAATTACCTACTTTCGTTCTATAAAAGAGTAGTCCTTATGAGAAACTTTACAAAGTTAAACCTGTTTATTCTCAACTAAAAGTGTTTGGTTGTGCATGTTTACTTTATTTGAGGCCTTTTCACTAGCACAAACTTCAGTTTCGATCCAAGCGGTATGTCCTTCTTGGGGTTGGTACTAATCAAAAAGGCTATAAGTGTATTGATGAAGATGATCGAATTTTTGTCACTCGGCATGTTATTTTTGATGAATCCCAGTTTCCTTTTCAGAATAGTTTCTCTTCACATTCTAACTTGGACTCCATCAGGTCTATCCATCAATGGTCACATATTCCTATGGTTGTAGCTACTACCCCTCCGGTTCATACCTCTACTTCTTCATCAGGGCCAACCAAGCCTTCTCCTGTGGCAGTTTCACTTCAGGCTTCTTCTAACATGAGTTCTTTTGTTTTTCACTCTTCTTCTACTAGTCAACATGCAGAATCCTCAATAGTAGCTTGTGTGCTTACCTTTTGTGATCAGTCTGATAATCATGAAAGGGCTACTTCCTTTGTGAATTCCCATCCCATGCAAACTCAGCCAAAGAGTGGCATTTTCAAACCTAGGGTGTTCTCATCTGTCCTAATTGAGAAAGAGCCCACATCCATTGCAGAAGCATTTCAGCGTCCTGCTTGGAAAGCAGCTGCACAAACAGAGTATAATGCCTTACTCTCTAATCACACTTGGGATCATATGCCCTTACCTATAGGTCGTAGGGCCGTAGGGTGCAAATGGATTTTTAAAGTCAAAAGAGATGTTGATGGCTCTGTGGCTAGATACAAAGGCAAGTTAGGGGTTAAAGGTTACCTTCAAGAGGCAGGTATTGACTTTCAAGAGACATTTAGTCCCGTGGTCAAACCAACAACGATTAGAATGGTTTTGGTATTGGTTGTTTCCTTGGGCTGGTCTTTCAAGCAAGTGGACATTAATAATGCCTTCTTGAATGGTGATTTGCATGAGGAAATTTACATGGTGCAACCACCAGGTTTTGAACAACAAGGGACCAATGGCCATCAATTGGTATGCAAGTTGAGAAAGGCTTTGTATGGCCTTAAGCAAGCACATTGGGCTTGGTTTCACAAGCTGAAGAAATTTCTTTTAGCTGCCAAATTTGAAGTATCAAAAGCTAACAACTCTCTTTTTATTCTTCATTTGGGGTTTCAGTTGCTCTATGTTCTGGTATACATGAATGACATTATTTTCATTGGGACTGACTCTCGAGTCATAGATCAATTTGTTAAAGAACTTGATGTTCAATTCTCTTTGAAAGACTTAGGGAAGTTGAGTTACTTTCTGGGCATTGAAGTCAACTACACTCAAAATGGTATTTTTCTTAGCCAAAAGAAGTATATACTTGATCTACTTCGAAGGGCTTCTATGGACAGGTTGAACGGTTCTTCTACACCAATGGTACCCACTTGTCATTTATCAGCTCATGTAGGTAGTCATGTTGAAAATGAACATCTTTACAGAAGCATAGTTGGTGCTCTACAATATGTTGTAATCACCAGACCAGGCATTGTCTTCTTTGTAAACAAAGTCTATCAGTTCATGCACAAACCATTAGATCTACATTTTAAAGCTGTCAAAAGAATCTTGCGTTATTTGCAAAGGACTTTGGATCATGGGTTAAGGTTCACTTGAACTTCAAAGTTTTTGCTTGAAGGCTATTCAGATGCCAGTTGGGGATCAGACACTGATGATCACCGGTCGACGTCAGGCTATTGTGTGTTTCTTGGAGGGAATTCAATCTCTTGGAATTCCAGAAAGCAGCAAGTGGTCTCCGGGTCTACAGCTGAAGCAGAATACAAGAGTCTTGCTCATGTCACTGCAGAAATGGTCGGGATTCAATACCTGTTATCTAAACTATGTGCTCTAGTTAAGAGCAAGGTATTAGTGTGGTGTGATAGTTCAATTGTTGTTGCAGTAGTAGGGAATCCTGTCATGCACTTTAAATTCAAACATGTCGAGTTGGATTTGTTTTTTCTGAGAGAAAAAGTTGCAAGCGGATCCTTTCAAATAGGTCATGTGCCAAGTCAAGATCAGATTGCAGACATCTTGAGGAAACCATTATCAGTAGGATTGGTCAATAAGTTTAGGAGTCAGCTTCGAGTTGTTACTAATGCTCATGAAGTTATTGGAGGGAGAGAACGTTAATAAGCACAGGGCATGTTATGAGTATTTCATCAGTAGCTTTACTGTTGAAGTTAGTTAAAAGGAGTTAGTTAGTTGTTAAACAGAATTAGTTAACAGTTAGCTATTATCATTGATCTCAACATTCATATTCATTTATTTAGTTAGGGAAACAAACAAAAATTGAATGGTTCGTTGAATGTTCTATTCATTTACAACCCTAATTAAAAAATTGTATCAAATATGGTACTAAATAATGTAATAAACCTATGATAACTCAACTTCTTTAAAACTAAAATTTATGCATTCTTTTAAGTGAAGCTACGGTGGACTTTTTCTAAAGCATTTGGATTAAAATTTTAAAAACAAACAACGAGAAATAAAATTTTAAAAATATACCAAACTATATCAAATCCAATTAAACTCAAATTCAAATAAGAAGAAATTTGTTGATTCGCATGCAATCCAAACGTAGGAAAGTAGAATCATAACTCACATTCATATAATCATTAGGAAAGAAATAATTTTTATTAAAAAATATTTAATAAACTTGATTGGCATCAAAAACTTTATATAAAAAATATTTAATAAAAATATAATTCTCCACTATTTTACAACCGATGAATCTTGAAAATAAAATAATACAACAAAATTGAAATTGCACAATATTTTAAAATTAAAAAAATAAAACTCATAAAAATTTCAGAATAAAAATTTATTATTATTTTTTACAAAATACTTAAATTGACTTTGTTAACTAAATTATCCACCTAAAATATCCCTATTAAAATAGTCTTATAAGCGAGATTCACATATAGGCAATGAAACATTGATCACATCCAATTTTATGCATATGTGTAAGTTTTTGTTTAAAATAAATTTAAAACTTTAATTGAAAATTATTGATTAAGTAATAGTTCGATTGGCATTTATATATTGTTAGTTTAGGAGGGCGTGAGTTTGAGTGCGCTGAAATGTATTATCCTCTTATTTATGAGTTAGAGAGGGAGTATGGGTAATTTTAGGTATTAGATAAAAAAAAGTATATATAATAAGAAGTTATAATGAGATTATTGTTAAAAAAGAAAACTTTATTTAAAAATTAATTATCAAATTTTATTAAATAATTGTATTAAGTATATAATATTTTTTATTATAATGTAAAACATGAGCAGGAGAATGCACTTTGCTTATTAAAGTAATTGAATAATTTAAAAAAAATATTATTCACTAAGCTGTTACTAATATTTTGTTATATTATTTTAAACAGCCCAATATTTAAAATTGTATTTGTATGTATAAAATGATATTATTATATGATAATGGTACAATATGTAATTTTTATAATAATTATTTTAAAAAATATAAAAAGTATAGTGAATAATTAATTATTAAAATGTTTAAAAATTAGAGGGACAAAAAAGAAAAGAAAATGTTTGTTTTTCAAAATTAATTGAAGTTATAAAAAATAAACGACTATTAATGTAATTAAATTTTGTGGGACATTCATTGTGAAATTGAACATTCATGCTTGCCTTTTAACATGTATCAGGTAATAAATATATAAATGTACTAACTGTCAATCAGGAAATTGAAATTTGCACATGACATTGCTAGGAATTGATAAATGTCATAAATCTAACTTATCCAACTAAGTGATATTTCCCCTTTGAAGTATTACTTTGTTTCAATATATATTAGGAGTCAAATTATATTTTGTTTTTTTTATTTAAAAATAGATAAATTAACCCGTGCTCATTATATCAAAGAGCAAATTGATTCTATTAAAAACTCATTTATTTCTACTATTAAAAAATTGTATAACTAGATAATGAATTATGTAATTTATGCCAGGCAGAATATTTCGAAAATTTTGTCAAGTGATTTGATCTGGTTCAGTGGGTAAGTGTTGTGTTTGTGTAGAAGAGATTATGGGTTTGAATCATTTTCCTTACATTTTGTTATTTAGGGCCCATTCTTATCCTTGAACATTTGGCTTTTGTTTTATTTTTCGCTCAATTGATAATAGAATGAACTTGTTGTTTCAGTGGTAAGATTTTAATTTGCCTCGAGGTGTTGTGTTTGATCTCTTGTGCATGCAAAATAGGAATATTTTTGTAATTTCCTTATTGTGTCATCCATGTGGCAAGTATTTGGGTTGGGTTTGAATTCAGCAGTGAGTGAATTTGATAGATTGAGATCTTTATTTTATTTATATATATTTTATATTTATTTATCTATTTTTTAAAAAATATCTTTTGGGGTTTTCCTAAAATTTCTCCACAAAAATTGTTGTCCATTTTCTCCCTACTTTCCCTCTCTCTCATTTTTCTGTTCACATTGGTTTCTCTATTTCTGTCAAAAGTTTTCTCTGTGATTCTTTTGAAAACTTATGATTCAATTGTTGTGGAGTTTTCTTTTTCCTTGTTTTATCTTAGTTGCGACTATTTTTTATTTTATTTTGAGCAGGTCATTACCGTCAACCTCTTTAGTTTCCTTTCGTGTGATGGTGCATAGTTTAAGTGCTTGGTTGGTATGTATTTACAGTTTGTTTTCCTTAATTATTAGTGTCGAAACATTTTTGGAAATTGAGTTTTTATTTTAAATACGAAGATGGAGTCTCCACCAATTCTTTTTATTAGGTGTGATTGGGTCACCTTAAAATTTGATCATTTTAATAAAAAGTTAGATTTACAAAAACGATAATTTTTGGTCTACGAAATCTAGGAAATAAGTTCGGGAGTCGGTTACGTATGAGGAAGGATTAGCATCCTCATAACGGCCAAAATTTGTACCTAGTTGATTACTTGATGTATTAGTGTCGAGAATTGAAAATTCAAAGAAAATTTAAGATATGATCCCCTCTTTGCACGATGTTATTTGATGACATCTAAATTAAATTTTAATGAGTAGGTTTTCTTATTTCGGGTCGATCAAGACAAAAAGCCATGTCCCGTAAGTTGGGGCACAAAATCTCGAATTCTCGAAAATAAGAACGCTCATCGTTTAATTATTACCTAAACCTTATGTGTTTTCATTTCAAATGAGATATTCGATTACTTTGGTTCAATGAGAAAATTATACTCCGTAAGTTAGAAGCACGACCCCTCAGATTCCCCAAATAAAGAATATTGCCTCGGTCTTAAATTATTTCTTATGCGTTTGCGTAGAAAAACATACGAATGTATGTAGCAATATTTACAATACATGATGATGGCAAAATTATGACATTAACAAAATAACAACATAAATAATAAAATAAAACGACAATAATATAATGAATACAATAATAAGAAATAATAATAATTATTCAATTAATAATACTAAATAATAATAGTGAAATGATATAAAAGGTATGATGATAATATAATTATATCCAAAATAAAATAGTACTAATATTATTATTAGCATTAACATTTAAAAATAAAGGACCAAAATAAAATAATCAGGAAATTCGATGGCAAAAACATAAATTATGCAATTTAAAAGGGTAAAAATTAAAATAACAGTAAGTACAGGGACTTAATTAAATAAGCAGGGGACTGAACTAAAAGTGCAATAAAATTTAAAGTATAAATTAAAAAAAAACAAAAACAGAACATAAAGGATCAAATTAAAATAAATTAGAAAAGTATAGGGACTCAAAAAGAAATTATCCCAACCCCATGTCATCTTCTTAGTTCAACAGTGGGTTAAAGGACAGATTTGCAAGAAAATTTAAAATTATGGGGTAAAATTTTTAAAAAAAGAATAGGAAGAAAATAAAAAGGGGCAAAAAAACGGAAGGACCAAAAAGACAATTAGACCCTCCCCTTGAAAACACACGAATCCTGGATTGATCTGGATCAGCTCATCGGGTCTGTCCTTAAAATGACGTCGTTTTGGACATCTGAAGCTAAGCTTAAAACGACGCCGTTTCAAGTGGGCTATATAAGTAAAAAAAATTAAAAAAATTCATTTGCAACCTGTTTAAAAAAAATCTTTCTTTCTCCCTTTTTTTTCTCAAGCCATCCCTAGGCCGACAATGAGATTCGGCGAGCCTCCGTCGTGACCTTCAGTCATCGGCGACAACAACCGCCGCCTCCGATGGCCAAAAAATTAAAAAAGTTTCCTTTTGACTCCCCTTTCACATGGAACTCCAATTTGGGGTTAAAATCCCTAAAAGTTCAGTCAAAATTTAACAAAAAAGAGAAACCTTTCGGTTTCTTCCCCCTTTTTGACATGGCCTTAGGTGAATCTTTAGGGATTCAGAAGCCTTTTAAGCCAAAAGGGACCACCAACGACGGTGGTGCAGGTAAACAAAGAAAAAATCTTTCGTTTTTTTATATGTATGTTCTAAAAAAATAAAAATAAAAATAGTAAAGGGGACAACTTTTTTAAACTTTTGTTTTTTTGTATTCTTTTGATTGATGATACAAAATTGTTTTTTGTTATTGGCTTTTATAGCCGAATATCATACATTTTATTTTTGTTTTTTGTTTTCTCTGTTTTGCTCTCTGTTTTGTTTCTTTCCTTTTTTTGTGCAGGTATCTGTGGCGGTCGACGGCAATGGGGGAAACCACGCATTGCCATTTCAGTGAAAGGAAAGCAGACCTCGAGCGGCATGCCTATTGATGTGGCAAAGGTAGAGGAGCGACAGTGACTGGAGGCTTAGAGGAATTAGGGTTTTCTTTTTTGTTTAGGTTTAGGGCTATTGGGCTTGTGTATTTGGGCTTTAGGGTTTTTATTTATTTGTTTGTTGTTTGGGCCAGGCAAAATTGGGCTATTATAATTAGTATGCAAAGATGGTGGGTTGATTGTGGGTTTTTCGATTTAATTGTTTTCAGATCCGATTAGGAGAAGGTTGTGAGGCAGGAGACGCATAATCTTCTAACATGCTAGGGAATTTTTGAATCATTGTTTTGTTAGGTAAGTGCTCAAAACCTTTGATTGATGGTTCCTAGGTTTTGGTTAAGGCCTAAGAGTTGATGGTTGTGGCCGAATTTGTATTTGGATTCTCAGTGATTTAGGTTGATAATTTGTGTTAATTAGTCATTTTAGATGTCGTTTTAGGCTTCTGGAATTCTTATGGTTGGATGTGCATCGAAAAATGATCATGTGTGTATCGAAACTAGAAAAACAACGAATGACAGAAAGTTAAAAATTAGACTATTGACGCCACACGGTCTGGGTTGTTTGGGCCATACGGGCCACTCAGGCTGGCCAATTGGGTCGTGTAGGCCCATTTTCTAAAAATTTCCATTTGGACCCGATTTGATCCATAAATTGTAATTAGCCTTCCCGTAGGGTCCATACAGCTTAAATAAGACTTGAAAACAATGTATCTAATAGTATGCTTTTGTATGAGATGCATTTAAGGTGTATGGTTTATACATGTATGATCCGTGTTCTGTTAATTTTGATGGTATGTTCCGTGTTGCTATGTTTGGATATGAGCATGTGATGTCAGAATATGATAATGTGTATATCTATGAATCTGTTATATAACCATGTATGTGACTTCATGGCAACATTGATGTGTTTTTATAAGGTTTGATAAATATGTTCTGCAAAGCGTGAACTCACATGCTTTCTGTTTTCTGTTGTTGTACGTCAGCATGTCCTACATGCTTATCATTCTGATTCTGTATGTGCATGCCATGACACGTTGCATGGGGTTTAAGATAATGTTGAAAGGAAGAAGATTCTGGCAGTTTAATGATCTGTGCATTCTGGTGGTTTAATCACAATTTTGTCTGGTAGCTTGCCTACAATTTTAGTGGCCTGACCACATATGTTTATTCTGGTAGCTGGGCCACAATCTTTGGTGGCATTGACCACAACCATTCTACTGGTGTAATTTGGTTGGATGAGTTCTGTGGAACTCTATTTTGGTGTGTAGCGGAGTTGGGTAGGAAGTTTTTCTGAAAAATGCTACATTGGCTTAATCATGCACTTTTAGTTCTATACGATTGATAGTTATGAAATTTTTCTATGACTCTCTGATTTGTATGTTGTATTATGTGTGATCTCAGTTTGAGTTTTAGTTACACACTGAGCATCATAGATCTCACCCCTTTGTTTTATCTCTGACTTTTCAAGTAAGCAGTGGGTTTAGGATCAAATGACGTGTGGAAGCTCGGATTGGATTTTTGGTTAAATAAATAAATCGGTTTATAATTAGGTCATTTTTGATATTTTGGATTGTAAATTTGTTTTTCGTTTTTTGCTTAGTTTTGTCGGATTTTAGTATTTTAAACGTAAAACTGCAAAATCATTCAAATTAACCAATTAAAAATTCAGTTTTCAATTTAAACTCTGAAAATTTTTCCACTGCTAAACTAAGAAAATGATTAAGTGATTTTATTATAAAATAAGTATTTTCAAACTTGAGATTTTTCTAAAACTCGTATGAAATCAGCTATAATTAAGATTTCAGATCATACGATTTCTAAATTAGATTTTAAATTGGTTTTTCAAACGAGTTGATGTAACTTCTCCTTCGAGGCTGGGTATGAGGTGTTACATATACAACACAAGTATATATATTTAAAAATAGCATATAATAAATAATAAAACGTATGGCTTGAAAATAATTAATAATAACAACACATGAAATATGTACAATATTAGAATTTAAAAAATAGATTAAATTGTTTATCATTGTGTTGTCATCAATCCTGAGTCGGTGTTAACTTTTAAAGTAATAAAGTGTGTGTAATAAAATTAAAATGTATAAAAATATCGAAATAAAACTTTAGCTGAATAGTAAATTAAATGTTTTATTAATACAATTGGGTAGGGTTCAAATCTCATCACATGGATATTTTTATTCATATTTTTAAATAAAAAGATTAAAGTACTCTCAAATAATATAACTTATATTAACCATGAAATGACATTTTTTAATTTCTCTAATCAAGTTGGTAACCTGGTAGAGGGTGACCCCAACTTAGTTAGGAGCTTAAATAATAGTAAGTATATAGATATACAATTCATGGAAGTAATGAAGTGTGCATAATAAAATTAAAATGTATAAAAATATCAAAATAGAATTTTAGTTGAGTGGAAAATTAAGAATTTTACTAATGCAAGTGGTTTGAGTTCAAATTCTACCATGTGCATATTTTAATTGTTTTTTAAATAAAAATACTAAAGTAGCTTCGAATAATATAACTTATTTTAATTACGAAATGATATGTCCATAATTTTCCTAATTGAGTGAGTGACTCGATTGAGAGCCACACCAACTTATTTTAATTACGTGTCAGCTCAAAAGGCACCGTTGACTCCACATTGACTTCCTAAGTATGATTACCCATCCTACCTCAAATGAAACCATCCACCCAAGCTTAAGGGTGAATGATATCCTAATGTGACATACTTCTAAGGAAATAAGGAGGCTATGTAGGCTTAACTATCTCGTACTGATAGAGTCTCATAATATTGTTGGGTCTGGTGCCTTAAGTGTAGTGTTTTCGTTTATGTACACTTGTATTTTTTGAACAAATTGGTTTAATAATAATATTCATCAATCAAATTAATACTCGTTATATATTATCCTCAATGGTTTTTGCACGCAAAACAAAATGAAAACAAACTTGATCAATTAGTCCCGTGACAGCTTCTGCCCAAACTCGATCAATGATACTCGTGACAGCTTCTTTGAACTTCTTAGCTCATGCACGAGTAATTGGACCTATTGGCAGCTCAATTGCATCACAAGCTGTTTGCTTGACATTGAGAGTCAGGTCCATGTCCATGCTCGCATCACCCCCTCCTTCTTCGAAGCAAGTTGTCCCTAAATCGTCCCCTATATCATAAGGAGAAAGATCAAAAACATTGAATCTAGCACTAAAATTATACTTACCTGGAAGGTCCAGCTTGTATGAATTATCATTAATCCTCTCCAACACTTGGAAAGGTCCATCGCCTCGAGGTAGCAATTTAGACCTTACTTGAGCGGGGAATCTCTCCTTTCGCATGTGAATCCAAACTCAATCTCCATCTTCAAAACGATTTGTCCTCAAATTAGGCCATTTGCTTGAAAAAAATATTTGTTGATTATAGTTCCTTGAATTATATCTTTCTTCTATTGAGTTGAACATAAATCTTTTCGGAACCTGAAAGTCAAGAACATTTTCATAAACAAAATTAGAATGAAGGATTTCTTTCAATCCATCACTTACACGATCTTGGAACAATTCAAAGTGTTGCAATTCGTATAAACATAATGAATATCAAACTTTCCTTCCAAATGTTGTAAACTCAAGTTAACTTCGGGATCAAAAACAAAGTTTTCTCTTACCATTTCAATCTGACTCGAAAGTTTCATGGCTGGCAACATAAAAGGAACATGAAGCAATTGAAAGTTATAATCATGCAAAACATGCTCGAATCCTTTAAACCATAATATAGAACAATCTCCGGGATCAAAGATTTGATGTTGACTTTGTAAGTCATCAGAATTCACATATTTTGTTTTCGAAAATAATGATAAAACATGGAGCAAATGGAAGTGGCCAACACATTTATACAAAATAAAATTATGATGCTCACATTCTCTCAACAATAACTTAGGAAAACATGCTCTGGGTCTAAAAACATTGTTTTGATCACTTATTTTCGAATACAATAAAAACTTTTCTTTTTGCAACAATTCACACATGTTAAACAAATAAGATTTAGGCATAGGTATGTTCAAACAATCAAAACTTTCAAAATTCCTTCAAACAGGTAGAGATATCCAAAAAATTTTCTCACATTGATTTAAAGAATTCACATAGCAATCTAAATCAAATAGATTAAGCTTTTTACGTGAAAATTCTTTATCACATACGACAATCAAATTTTGTTGACATATAGTTGGAACAAAGACATCATTGTCCAAATCATCTTGCAATTTAATGTTATTTGAATAAACACAAAACAAATAATGAGAGAAACATTTTAAGACATTATTCGGGATAAAATCAACAACTTTATTCAACAAATAACAACAAAACAGGTTATTGTAAAGAATTTTTTTAAGATAAAAAACATTGGCAAATTTGTTAATGAAATTCAAAGAATACCAATTTGATTAAATCTCAAGAGGTTCCTTACCTTGCTTACCTTCGGAGATTTGATGAATATTTTTACTCTCCAACTTACCTTTTTCGATCAATTGGAATCCTCTCTCGTCTGTAAGGTAATGAAGTTGAAACTCGTCCATGGGTGGAATTTTATAAACCTAAAATGAAGAGAAATCAAAAGGCAAACTCGAATGTGGCTTAGCAAAAGTAGTCTTCACCTTTGTTTGAATACTCTCTTCTTCTTCACTCGTTTCTTCTTCAATCTATCTTTCTTTTTCCACACTCTCTTTTATTTTTTGAAAACTCACTTTCTCTCTTCATTTTACTTTCTTTTTCAACAACGACACTCGTTTCATTCACATTTTCTTTTATTTTTTTAATCTTAATGAAACATTCATTTTTAACATTGTTTTTTCTTTCGCTCTCATTTTCCTCTTTTTTATTCTCAAACTCTTTTTCAAAGTTCTTTTCTTGCTCGTATTCTTTTTCTTTCTCTTTTTTTTCAAGCTCTCTTTTTCTTTCAATTTTTTTCTCTCGTTTCTTTTTTTCTTCTCTCTATTTCTTTTATTTTTCGCTCATTTTCTCTCATCAACAACTCTTGTCTTTCTTTTCTTTTAATTTCCTTTTCTCTCATTCTTTTGTTACAAGATGGGGTTAACATGAAAGAAGCAAAACGAGAAGATTTTCGTTGGGTAAGAGTGGATCAACTCTTCGTGAATGAACCTCCATGGATGAGTACTTTGGTGCAGTCGAATAGATACTTATGCCTTCTCGTTTTTTACCTTGAAAGGCTTCAAACTCGTGGTTTGCTTTACTCCGACTCGAATTTCTTGACAAATAGGAATCACAACATGGATCTCTTCTCAAGAAATCATTGGACGTTTGACTCCTTGACGATCTTGCTTCCATCATTCGATTTTGAGGAGTTTATTTCCTTTGGACTCTTTCCTATAATTGGTCTAACTGTTCTTACATTGGCTCCAATCGACGTTGTAGCATTCGGTCCATCTCTCGAATGAGGGCTTGATATGCTAAATCAGGCACACCACCACCAGCAACGTTCCTTTTGGGACTTCGTGACATGATGTTTCCTAACCACAAACCTCACTAGTTCTCTCAAAAAGGAAAATAAATGTTCACTCCACTCATGCTTACACTTATTTTTTTTGCTTTTATCCCATCTATTGCTCTCTTGCACTCTTGCCTTTTACCAGTTTTGCTCGTTTTTCTAAGTTCTTAAGTGACTACCTTAGACTTAGCAACAACCTTGTGGAATCAGCTTCAAAAATGATGTAGAGATGAGAGTTGATGTCGGGTAATAGGGTAGGCTAAAAGAAAACAAAAGTTACTTGAAGTGTGGCTGAAAACGCTTGGTAAAGGAAAAAAATTGAGCTCACGAAGCATAAACACTTTCAAGCTAGCTTTTTCTCTTTTTTTTTACATATAATTTCAAGCCTCCCCTTTTGTATTTCGAAATTGTATTTGCAATATGCAATATTCTTTTTTATCACTTTTTTAAAAAAAATTTCAACCTCGAGAGTGATAAAAACATGAATACTTACTTATGTGATCTCGTATTCATTTGATGAATTGAGTCGCTTAAATTCCCAATCGTAAATTAAGAAGTACCAGATTAAGTTCTAGGTAAAGTTGAAAACGAAAGTGGTTGGTTTTAGCAAAGGGGTTGTGTTTGGTTGCTAGGAAAATGTACGAGTTAAGTGTAGGCTTAAGGCTGAAGAATGAACCAATATTAAAGGGAATATTGACCCAATTCTTATGTTAGCTATTAAGGTGGAAGTGGAGATGATAACTTGAACCGTGACCCATTATCTATAATGAGATAGGAACCAATCGGTACAGGTTGAACGCCACACTTCAAAGAAGTGATAAGTTTAAAAAGGAATTAGATTGACGCCACAAATTTACTTGATAAGTCAATTAGAGTCAAGAAAGAAAAAGAGAGTTGAACACTCAAAATAGTTATAAAATTCATCAAAAGTTCTTCTTTTATAAATGTTTACAAAACAACTATTTATAGGAAAATATAAAAGAAGATGAATGACCAACATTCAACCATTAATGTAGTTCATGTACACAAACCATACAATGAACCGAATGATTCATGAACTCCCTGAAATGCATATAAATGATTGTTTGCTCCCCTTTAATGGTTCATGGACGCTCATCCCTTGTATTGGCATGTATTTGGACGTTCATGCACCTCATTGAATGATATTCATGCATGAACTTTAACTTGAAAAGTCACATTCTTCCTCCTTTTGTTGTGCATGAATTCTTAGCATAGAAGAAAGCTTCAAGTGCATTGTATGATCACCAAAAGTCTCATTCATCTCCTTGGATCATTCATGCACTTGCATGGAACATACATTCTCATAAATAGGCACTTTAATGGCATGTAGGTTCATGAACTAGTTACATGCATCTTGTTGATTCATCCTCTATGATGTGCATGCATATAGATCATACATGAACATGAACCAAATGGTCACATTAAGCTCCTTTTGCTCCCACTGTCTATGCGCATGAACTGGTGCATTAAATTCAACAACTCCAAGTGCATGTATTTAGCTTGAGAAGAAGTTTCCTAGCAGCAGGCAATGTGAACAACCTGGTACTCATTAAAACACGATTTAAAGGCAACATTAAAACAAGGTTTAAACACAATTTAATTTGTATGAACTTAGACAAACATTAATGATGTCAGAATTTAAAACACTTAATTAAAACACATATTAGTGAGTTCAAAATAAGACATAACTAAAGACATATATTAATGATGTTCAAACTAAGACATAACTAAAGACATATATTAATGATGTTCAAACTAAGACATAATTAATGACATAACTAAGACATAATTAAGGACATGAACTAAAATAACTAAAATGGACTGAAATCCTTATTTGAACTTCTTAGCTCATGAACGAGTAATTGGCCCTATTGGCAGCTCAATTGGATCACAAGTTGTTTGCTTGACATTGGGAGTTGGGTCCATGTCCATGCTCTCATCATCAGGATTCTTTTATCTCTCCCTATAAATATATGACACTGCTAAGACTAAAAAACACAAGTTTGAGATATTGTTATTTTGTTTGAAAATAATGAGAATTTATTTTATAAGTATAAATTCTTTTTTTTTCTGAGAATAACAATTCTACAGGTTTCTATATATAAATAGAGATTTACTTTCCTATTGAAAGTAAGAAAATTATTTTCGGTTGTGTTTGATTCGTGATTGTTTGAGCCCATACTTGAAGCAATTCTTGGCACGAGAGTAGCGGAGAATACCGTTTCGTTGAAAGCCGAGAACGTCAAGGATCCGTCTCATACTAAACACAAATACTTTTCGAGAAAATTTTATTGCTATAAATATCATAAACCAACTCTGTTTTCAAAATTTTAATTTTTGGCTGTGATAAAATATCGTTTTCAAATTGGATTTTTTCCAATAAATATGTGTCAATAATTATCCATTACGCATTTAACGGGGCTAAATATATATCCCAACCTGAGATACCCACGAACAAGGGGATCCCTCATATGAGTATATTAGAAAACAATGAACATGGGATCGAACTTTTTAATACCCTAAAGTTACTCTGAGCACTTGTCTTATCTATCCACTTGTCCTTGTATTGGTTCTCGGCCTCTACAGGTATATCCCAACCCGAGATACCCACGAACAAGGGGATCCCTCATATGAGTATATTAGAAAACAATGAACATGGGATCGAACTTTTTAATACCCTAAAGTTACTCTGAGCACTTGTCTTCTCTATCCACTTGTCCTTGTATTGGTTCTCGGCCTCTACAAGTGAACCAGTCTCCTTTACCCCACCTTGACCTCCTCCTTGCTCCTTCTTGCCTTCTTCCCTTGTTGTATTCGGTATCAACAAGTACTATTGAATAATATAACTTATTTTAATTAAGAAAGGGTATTTTCGTAATTTTTCTAATCGAGTTGGTGACCCGATTAAAGGTTACACCAACTTAGTCAATATCTTAAATAATAGTATATATTTACATAACATTTTTATTTTTTAATGTTAAATTTCACAATTAGTCTCTGTACTTTAATTTGGTAATTTTTAGCCTATGTAATTTTAAAATTTTTTAGTTATCACCAATTAGTAAATGTTTTTTTAAGTTTCATTGATACAAGACAATACAATTACAACACATGGTACGTACAAATTGCAAGTACAAGTATAAATATATGTCCGACTAACTACAATGGTATATAAAATTAATGAAATAATGCACAGAGGACGAAGAACCGGACAAAATTTAGAAAGAAACCAGACAAAACCCAAATGATAAATGTTAAATTCTTTAAGTTAAGTTTTGCTATTTCCAAAATTTGATGTACCAAACATGTTATCACATGTGTAAGATCATGTAAGCTTATTACTTTCACATATTACTCACTAAAAATTCAATTAATTGATTAACGATAGTCATTTGCATCAACATTGATATTTCAAATTAAAAAAATGTACGTTTTAGAATGAGCTAATTAGAGAATATGGATCAAATATAATTATGTGCATGATATAAAACTACGAATCATAAAGGATCCTTTTAGAGGCCTAGTGGTGCGCTTAGTCCCCCCAAAATTTTGAAAAATATTGATTTTTGAAAAATCTCATTAATCTAAAAAAAATAAAGTCAACCAGACCTCTAATTTTTTTAAGTCTCTTCCTAAAATTTGTAAAATTTTTACTAAACCCCTAAAACTTAGTCCTAAGATCCACTACTTCTAGTAATTGGATTTAATCAAAAGAATTTAACTACTATTGTTTGGATCAAAAGTAAAATTTAAAAATTTAAAAAATATAAAGACTAAAATTGACCAATTAAAAAAGAACAAGATTAAATTTGATAAAATTAAAGTATAGGAACTAAATTCATAACTTTCGTAAAGTACATGGGCTAATAGTAGAATTTAACTTTTTTTTATTTGTAAACTAAAACTACTACCCTAAAGTGTTGGATGATACAACCCAAACGGGCCTGGTTTAGCTAACAATCGGATTAAAATAAACGAGCAATTCTGACCCAAAACCATAAGCAAGCGAATGAAACTGCGACACGTAATCTCAGTTCATCAATGCAACCAGGAAATCAATAAAAAAATGGACAGTGACTTCCCCCTAAACTCACAACCTCCGTAACGCTAACATCTACTGTTCCTCCCAAAAAACAAGCCCAGTCAAACATCTCTCGATCGGAAAATTGGTCCACTCGCCCTCGCACGCGCTCTTTAGTCTCCTTGATCCCAACAGAATAACAAACCCAAAACCCCAAAAAGTACGACAAGTTCAAAATCCCCAAATATCCACCAAACCCTAGATAAAAGCTCAACATCTCGGGGAAGACTGAAGTTTTCCACGGGAGAATCTCTCGGTAAAGGGAGAAATCGCCGCCGAATATGGCGTCGTCGACTTCAAATTCGCGAAATTCGGATCTATCCCGACGCTCTACTACTTCTTCCTCTACAAAACCCCTACTTTTAACCGATCAAAAAACCAACGACGATAACGAAAACAGATTGAGCTCTACAATGACGGTCGATGGCATCCTCCGAAACGTTTACTCGGTCGCTCCGTCGACGGAGACCACTCTGGTTGACGCTTCCATAACTTTGATCGACGCTCCGATTCCGAATTCGGTCTCTGAAAATCCCGAAGTTCCTCAGGTTCAAACCGCCGCGGATTGTAATAACAATGTGGCGAAAAGTGTAGACGAGGTTTGGAGGGAAATTGTATCCGGCGAGAGGAAAGAGATCACGATGAAGGAGGAGGTGCCCGACGAGATGATGACTTTGGAGGATTTCTTGGCGAAGGCCGGTGCAGTGGAGGAAGCGGCGGCCGTTGCGTCGGCGGAGGTTAAGTTGCATCCGGATAGATTGAGTGGTGGAGTCTACACGTTTGATCCGGTGGGAGGGGGTGCGTTTCAAATTCTGGATAAGATGGAGGGGTCAATTGTTGGGCTGGGGAACGGGATGGAAGTTATTGGAAGTGGAGGGGGTGGAGGGAGAGGGAAGAGAGGAAGAGGGGTTTTGATGGAGCCGTTGGACAAGGCTGCCCAACAGCGCCAGAGAAGGATGATTAAGAACAGGGAATCTGCTGCCCGGTCTCGGGAAAGGAAGCAGGTATTAAATTGGTTGATCTCTTTTGATTGAATTTTGGCAATGTTATTAGCTTTTTTTTTTTTCCTAAGTACACACACACAAAAAAAAAAAAAAACTGGTGTTTTATTTTTCTCTCTTAATTGCAGGCATACCAAGTTGAATTGGAATCCTTAGCTGTGAAGCTGGAAGAGGAGAATGAATGGCTGTTGAAAGAAAAGGTATTGAATTTTGTTCTCAATTTTGATCACCTTTGGTTTTATGATTTCAAATAATAATAAGAATGGTTAATTTTTCATACTAAAGGTGGGAAATTTTTTTAATCTCAAACTCATTGTGTATCGCATGTTCTCAGTGTAGTTGCAATTAACTTCATCTAGTAGAGACACTAGCATTATCTGCCACTGGAAGGATTTTGTTTTAAAGCTAGGAACTTTTGTTTTGATCAACTTTTATTTCCAAACATCCAAAGTTGGTAATAACTATACTTGTTTTTTTTTTCTTTCCTTTTTTAGCATTGCTGGGTTTAAGTGGCTTGATGCATCTAGCAACAATAAGTTTCACAGTGATCTCTTTGATTCTACTTTAATTTCCTTGGCCTCTACGTCCATGGCCTTTGTTGGATTTGGTTAGTGATTATTCACTATATGAGTTTCCAAGTTACTTGTAAGTTATAATCTCATTTTGTGGTGTTCCCTCACTTGGCAGTCTTACATCATCTTTCAGCTTCATGTGTTCTTTAGAATTTTTTTTCTTTTATATAGACTATAGAAAATTTTATTTATTTGCTATACACTGTGTTTATAGACTATGGTCCTTTACATAGTCACATGGGTGCATCCTACACTATTTTATGCATTTAAATTTAGAAGCCTAGCATTTTCAAGAACTTAAAATGTTTAGATTCACTGTAAATGCATTTATCTATTTACGGGCTGCTTTAATGCTTGGCGCTGAAGATAGCTTGAATTTGAATTCCCTGGCTTGCCATTGTTGCATATACTCAATTTAGCCAATGACCGGCTGTTGCTTTTTATTTATAGGGCTAAGTTTTGGCTTCCTCCACCATTGTCATTTATGTTCCATTTCTTCTAGTTTCTCCTTGTATTATGTTACTTGAGTATGTTGCCAGGGCCAATTATTCAAACACATGCAAACTTGCATCCATAGAAACTCACTTATGTTAACCACACTTAAAAATGAAAAATTCATTCAATGCATGATATTTCTTGCACTTATGCTCATTTCATTAATCATATTTTACCCAGAGAAGGACATTTCTCGCTCTTGTTATGCCTCATATATGAGTTGTTAAATCAATTGCTTTGAAGGAACTAAGTTAGTTTTATCTTTTACCATCTTGTTTTTTTATATATTTCTGTTTTCATGTCCTGTGTCCCAATTCCTAGCAGCTTAGATTTTAGGCTTTCTTTTTGTCCTTTGTTTCTTAGTTACAATGTTTTAAATTTTAGGACTACTATCTTGTAGAGTAAGTTAATGCTTCATGCTTTCTATTTGACTGTACTGTAACTTCTATGTTAATGCATTGCAACGGTCCGTCACTTCACTGGATTTTTATGTGTATTTGTCTAACTGAAATTAAATACTTGCAGGCTGAGAGAACTAAGGAACGATTTAAGCAGGTAATGAACCGCTGCTTTTATGACAGCATTAAGTTTTAGATTAATGGTTAATCAGATTCAATGGGATTGGTCAAATAAAGTAGTTTGGAGCGTAATTGGAACAATCAATATGTTAATGGGATATTAAAGAGGGAACTTTTTAAGAATAATCTATTGCACTAAATTTCTAGGATCCTGTTGTTAATAGGAACTTAAAGAACTGAGAATGTCTACCTTTTCTGTTTCCAACAAGTAGCATAATTTGATTTAAATATGCAAGAGAAGTGTATTTATTTCTGGTTGAACTTGGCCTGTTTTTTAGCCCTCTTATATGTTACTTGGCTTTAGTAGTTGAGTTCTCAAACAATACCTGAGTGAGAAATGCAATTATGGATGATAGAGAATACTACAATAAGCTGTGCCTATTAAGTTCCTATAGGAGTTGCTTATCATGTTGATATGTACTGCAGCTTATGGAGAAGGTGGTTCCAGTTGTGGAGCAGCGAAGACCACCGCGTATGCTACGTAGAGTTCGATCTTTGCAGTGGTAGATATTATTTTCTTGAGATTTGAGTGAGGCAGAAGGGAAAATACCTAATCTGACATAGGGGAGGAAAGGAATGGGGTAATAGAAGGGGGCACCATTAAATTTATCTTCCTTTGAATAGCTATGCTAAAGCTGATAGTTGTCTAGAGCAGTTGTGGTTCATCTTCGTCTATAAACAAAACATAAAGTGATTGGAACCGAAGGAAAAATTCATTGTTATTGAATAGAAGATTTTGTGGCAAAGGATTGTAGGGGAGGAGGCATTAAGTTGATTTATATAGGTAATGATGGGTTGTTCCTCCTGCAGCTGCATGTGCAATAAGGAGCAAAGGATTCTAGAATAGTGTACTGTATTTATGTGGTGACAACTTATGGCAGCCCTTTTGACAAGAATTTAGAAAAGGTCCGTAATTATCTGTTTATATTATTAGTTAGAGCTTTTGATTTCTGATGCCTTGATGAAAATTATGTGCATGAATGATGCAAAGTGTTTGATAAAGGCTTTCTTCGGACAGCTCCTTTCGGATGCTCTTTTTTAATTTTATATTAGAGGTGACAGTCAAGTAGGATTGGGTCTTTTTAATGGATTATGGGTTCCGGTTCATTTTGTCACACCTCTAATTACGAGTCCTTAGAAACAAATCAATAATCCTTTTTTTCTTCTTTTTTTTTTTGTTCAAAATACGGTAGAATTCTCATAAAAGAACATGTACAAAAGTGAGGTGTGGTACGATTGCTCACCTCATTCCTTAATTATATGGTTGGGGTTTGATCTCTGCTCGTGGGAATGTAACATATTATGGGTAGTCGTTTATCTTTTTGGAGAATAATTGTTGCAAGGGAATTAATTATTACTATCGGTGCTGGATATCTTGATTACAACAAGAACCAAAAAAAAAAAAACCCAAAAACAGCTCAAATAAAAACGAGTAAGCCAACCGGCTTAAAAAAGGTTAGAGCTCAGTTCTAACAAACCCTAAAGTAACAAGCAAGTAAAACCTAGTCACTATGGAGGAGATTTTTAAGGGAGGTTGGAAGATGGAGGTTGAGGTGGATTGGATGTACTTACCATTGGCATGTAATGCCTTTGGTAGGAAGTCATGTCAGAGTAACTCGTAAAAAAGCACCAACGAGTATGACCACCTTGGCTTGAAGAAGAAACGGCGATTGGAGGGAAGAGGTCGTGGCCATCATCAGCCTTCACGTTTCAAACCAAGGAGGCCAAATTGGTAAAGGTGCAGCCAAAACATTGGGGATGCGAGAGGAAGCCAAACGGATCAAGCTTGATGCTTTGGACAAAAGGGGAGGAGTCATCACAAGCGGTTAGAGACAAGTATCTCAAATGGCCGACGAAAGAGAGGGAGCAAAGTCCATAGACTATGTGCCGGAAGAGAAGGGAGAAGAAAAAATCGAAAGCAAAAAAACGAAGCCAGACATTGATGGCCAATCGCCCGATGGTCGAAAAGAAAAGAGGGGAGGCGCACTTAAAGAAAAGTTTTTTTGTTATATCTATTTAAAAAAAACAATAATAAACCTTTATTTCCCTATTGAAGTTATCATGGAAAATATGATATCATTGGGATCAGAAAATCAGGAAGGTTTTCTTCTGTTTTTTTATAAAGAAAATCCAGAAGATTTTCTTCATGAGCAACTAAGGGTTTTTTTTCCTCACAACTAATATTCTGTATAGTAATATTTTGGTATGACATACGTTGACCAATTAATAAAGAGTGACCAAAGTCGAAGCAACTACTTTGAGAGTAGGCTACTCAAATTTGTTAGGGCCTTTTTCCAGTTTTTGGTGACTTCTTTTTAATAATATAAACAAATTTTGGTCATTTAAGATTTAATTTTTATATTTTAATTTTTAACTTTGATTTCTATATTTTTATAATATTATTCAAATAATTAATATAATTAATTTTTCAATTAAAATGCCATGCATTGTATTTATTCTCATTTTGGTATTATTTTTTTGTCTCACTTAAACTATCATCCGTTACTCAAATTGGCCTACGTCATTAAAAAAAATCCATGTGGCGCTATTAGAATGTCAACTTTTTTTTTAATATGATGTATTTTATATTGATTAAAAAAGTAAAAAAAAAGTATCACATATAGTATATAAAAAATATTTAAATTTTTTTAAAATAAAATATTTTAAAAAATTCATAAAATTATTATATATAAATATAACTTTTAAAAAGTTAAAAAAATATAAATGGGAAATTTTTAAAAAATAAAAAGTATTTAAATATTAGAAAATTAAAAAAAACTCATATTTTCAAAAATATATATTCTAGAAAATCTGTGATCAATTTTAATT
Organism: Gossypium hirsutum; assembly: GCF_007990345.1. Lineage (NCBI taxonomy): Eukaryota > Viridiplantae > Streptophyta > Magnoliopsida > Malvales > Malvaceae > Gossypium > Gossypium hirsutum. The sequence continues at coordinate 10,129,172 of NC_053438.1, forward strand.
TTTTTTCAAAAATCCTAAAAATTCAAAAAAGAATAAATAAAAATGTAAAAAAAGAGAAAAAGTTCAACTAAGAAATAAAGCCTAGAAATTAAAAAACAAAAAAAAATTAACATTAAAAATTTTAAAAATAAAAAAATAGATTTCAAAACTATTCTAAATTTTTAAAAATTACAAAATATATATGTTTTTAAAAATTGATATTTATGAAAAATATTTAAAATTAATGGTGGGTCAACATAGTCAACCGAGGTCAGATCAATGGTGGATAAATGGTCAGCCAAAGTCAAATATGTTATTTAAATATTTAATACGTATTTCGGTATCCATTTGGGTTTTATGAACAAGAAGAACCAATTCTTTCAACATATCAATCGCATGCATATGGCAAATTAGCGGGATGAAAATGCATACTATTATCTGTCGTTGGTTAGTTGACTTTAATCAGGTCAACTCTTGCGTCACTCCCCCTCTACTCTCTATCATTCCTATGTTCAGGCATCAAAATCGACACTCAATTCATTTGGCAGAATCGTACAGTCCTTTTGGTGGGGACATAATCCTATTAAACGTGGATTACACCCAAGTAAATGGGAGCATTTATGCAGACCTATGCAGTTCGGTGGCCTCGAAATTCGTCAATCCCAGATAATGAATGATGCCCTTCTAGCTAAGCAAGCATGGAGCATACTTAATAACCCACAGGGGTTTATGTAGAAAATTCTTTTGTTGGTAATAGCCAAATCAACCGATTATCGAACTTGAAGAGAATCTTCTGAGGACGAGATATTTGTGCTCGGGGATTGGAAGTTCAAATCTGGAATGGAAACCGAGTGTCGATAGTTCATCATACAATTTACTTAGCAAAATCTACCAGGATTGCTGATTACGAGCATACGTCCATAGGGTCATTTATCATGGAATCCAACTATAATCTGAGAGCAGTTGCATGAATCTTGGGAACTTGAACTATCTTCCAGGGTATTCTCAGTGTTGAACTCCAGAGATCGCTTTGTATGTAAATATAATTATAGTGGGGAATTCAATGTTAAGGAAGTGTACAGATTCTTACACCTCCAACACCTGAAATCTCAATCTAGCCTGGTAGCTCTGATTAATTGGCGAGCTTTCTGATAGATCAAGCTTCCTTTAAAATCGTTAATTTTTCTTTGGAAAATCATCAATCGATGCTTGCCAATTAGATAAAAAAAATAGTAGAGAAGATACTAGGCCTTGACAGCACATGCTCAATGTGCCACGTTGAACAGGAAACCTTGGATCACTTATTCCACACATGCACGTTTGCACGCGCTGTTTGGTTTGGATCGAACCCTGAGATATGAGTTGATAGCACTAACATTCCTCACCTCGGCGATCGGGCGATATAGTGGATAAATGATCTTGGTCGCCGATAGAATGGATCGGTGGATTTCGTGAAGAAAAATGTGATTACTGTCTGGCAGATATAGAAGCACAAAAATCATGTATGTTTTTTCGGTATAAAACCAAATCCTACCAAAGTTTTAAAATGTCTGAGCTATTATTGGTTGTCAGTAACATATCAATTTGCTGCTAATAAAAAACAAGTAGACACCAATACTTCGCCCGATAGTAAGTTGGCAATTAATGTCAACCGAACTCCTGAGATGAACCCTACCTAAATGCTAGGTGTAGCTGCAGCGTTGGACTTTACTCTATGGTCAACCATAGCACGGGAATACTTGCGGGAGCCATTGGAATAACAGGGCTAGAAATTCAACCCCTCTCTCTTCGTATGGACTCTAAGTTCCACGATAGGCTAGTTCTTTTCTAACATCTCCTGGTTAAATTGGAAACTGTCCAAATTACCCAAGGAAATATCATAACAACCGAAAAAAAAAAAGGCTTCAATCATCTCTAGGCAGTCCGCTGTTCACTAGAAGTTAGAACCGCTATGGGAAGACATTTGCTCCCTTTTAAAGTAGATCCGCCTAAGGGTGCAAAAAGGTTACCATCCGATGGGCTTTCTCGTCTAGAGAGCGGCAATGCAAACCTCGACAAGTGATTCTAATATTCCCTGGCATTAACTTGTTCCTCGTTTATGATTTTGCCCTTGTACCCAAAAAAAAAAAACTTAATTGGGCATTTGATTTGCCTAATCTTAGTTTAGGTTCCGTAATAAGATTACGGGAATGTAATATTACTAGTGGAATGTGAGATTATCTTATTTTGTTCATTTGGCTGGAAAGTAAGATTTAGATATTTGGTTGATAAAATGCAAGATTACTTAGAAACATATTTTACTCAATTCTCTTTGTTATAGAATAGTTTTTTTTTAACAAGTTTAGTTTCTTTAATATTTTTAGTCTCAATTTCCATAAAGATATGATAAATTATTACAATTCTTACTTTTTATTAAAATTTATATATTAATAAGTAAATATATTGTGTTGAAATAAATTTATAAATCATAATTATAAAAGTGAATGCAACACAAACCATAATTATATTTATAATCATAATTAATGTATTAATAAATAAAATATAATGATTATAATTGTAATGTATGATATCTATTGGTTCACTACTATTTTTTTTGTTTTTAATTAGTCTTAAACTTTATTTAAGAAAAAAGTCTAAATTGATTAGATTAATAAAAATAAAGGGCACATTGGTCTAAAATTTAATATTACGCTCGTAATCTAAGATTACGTAAGAAATGGGTTGTAATGAGATCACACCCTATATTACGGGATATCCCTAATGTGATATTACGGGATGGTCGGAATGTTGAAATCCAAACACCATAGTCTCATTTCGGAATGTAACATTATGGGCAGTAATATTACATTCAATGAACCAAACACCCCCTAAATGTCATGTGCCACATTCTGATTGGTTGGGTGTGTCACATGACACATTTTAATTCATGTCAATTGGTTTTTTTAATCTTATTACAAAAATTGGATTGAACCAAGAAACAAAATGATAGTTTAAGTACCAAATTGAGATAAAAAAAAGTCTAAGTATCAAGTCACTACACCAAAACAGGCTTTTAGCGGCACATTTTGCGGCGTTTAGATAGAAAACGCCGCTAAAAAATGAGAAATAACGGCGCTTCATATAAAACGCCACAAAATATAATTAGTGGCGTTTTTTTAAAAAACGCCGCAAAAATCGAAACCCAACGACGCCGTTTTCTGACTTTTCGGGGGCTTTAGCGGAGTTTTTATGTAAGCGCCGCTAATGTTCTGGGATTTAGCGGCGTTTTGTTTTAAGCGCCGCTAATGTTCTGGGATTTAGCGGCGTTTTTATTTAAGCGCCGCTAATGTTCTGGGATTTAGTGGCGTTTTTAATTAAGCGCCGCTAATGTTCTGGGCTTTAACGGCTTTTTTATTGATGCGCCGCTAATTCGCAGGCCTTTAGCGGTGCTTTTTTTAAAAACGCCGCTAATGCTCTTCATTTAGTGGCATTTTTGGAAAGAGCCGCAAAAAAATTATTTACCTATTTATTATTTAATTGATTTATTTATATTAATTAAAATTAGATGTTTTCATTTAAGTTACCATTAAGCTGTCAAAATCGACGCCGGCCATATGGCTTTCTCAAAACCCTTTAACCCTAAATTCATAATTCTTAAAACCCTAAACCCCTAAAAATTTCAAAAAAATATATTAATGTAAAAGCTTATATATGTTTATAAACATGATGTACATGTATATACATAGATATATATATTAATGTAAAAGCTTGTATATGTTTATAAAAAATTGTGGAAGCAGTACTTAATATTGATTATAAATTTTGGGGTTTAGGGTTTAATAATGGTTTAAGGGCTATAGTATGTAGTTTAAGGGTTTTATAGTTTAAGGTTTAATGTTTACTATAGTATGTAGTTTAAGGGTTTTATAGTTTATGGTTTAAGGTTTGTTATATTGGGTTTGTGATTTAGTGTTTTAAAGTTTGGAGTTTAGTTTTTATAGTCAGAGTCTTAGTGTTTAATTATGGTTTTAAGGGCCGGTTAGGGTATTAGGGTTTAAAGGTTAGGGATTTTGGTAAAAAATATAAAGTTATTTTAGGGTTCAAACAAGCAATAAGATTCTTTTTAATTACTTTTAATTGTAACTTATAATATATATTTATGGTTTAAAGTTTATGGTGTTAGGGTACATTTTGTGTTTAGTATTTTAGGTTCAGTGGTTAATGTTGTTATTTGGATTTAGGGTTTACGATTTAGGGTATGGTTTATGGTATAGTTTTTAATTGTTAGTGTCTTATTGTTTATGGATGTAACGGTTTAAGGTTTATAAAAAATGACAAAAATTAATCTAATTTTAGTGTTTATGCATTATTGGCGTTTTAGTAAAAAATGCCACAAATATGTCACAGTATGCAAAACGATGACGTATTATTTTGTGTTTCTAGTGGCGTTTATAGAAAACGCCGCAAATTTGTTTCAGAAATGGCAAAACGTTGCGTTTTGATCTGTGTTCTTAGTGGCGTTTTCTACAAAACGCCGCAAAATGATAGAAATTAGTGGCGTTTTTTTAAGCTGCGCCACAAAATTTGTGCCTGATACTGCAAAACGGTACGTTTTGATGCAAAATTTTAGTGGCGTTTTTTCGTAAAACGCCGTTAAAGGACTATGCTTTAGTGGCGCTTTAGCAGAAAACGCCATAAAATAGGTTTTAATAGTTTCTCAAACGGTGCCGTTTGTTCCTATGATTTTAGTGGCGCTTATTAAGAAACGCCACAAAATTTAATTAAAACTAACATAAACGGCATCGTTTTATTAACCCTGAATTTCCTTTAATTTCCCCCATGTCAGATTTCTCCGATTTTGAATGTTCACTGCTTGTTTGAATATATGGAGAGTAATTTTAAAAGTTGTTTTGTATTTATATATATATGTATACTTTTATAATATAAAAATGAAATGAATAATAATAATTTAATAGGGATGAATCTAGTTTAAGTTTAAAATGGCATTAATAAGGTAAATTATACAATCGGTAATCCAATTTTTATAAGTTTTCATTTTAATATCTTATTTTATCTTTTTTCAATTTTAGTTTTTATGTTTTGGCTTTAATTTCAATTTTATTTTTTTATGATTCAGAATCAAAAATAAAATCGTTCAGGATCGAATTCAAGTCCTCATGTCTAAAAATGAACCAAAGTCAAGGGAAACCTTGGATTTTACAGGTACAAACTTGGATTTTACAAGGAATTATTTGAATTTCTACAGAAAGACCAATTTATATATGTATTTTTATAATTTCCCTTTTTTTAGAAATAATTTTATTTTAGTGTTTATTAAAAAAGACATGTGGAATTGATTTTATTTTAGTGTTGATGCATTAGTGGCGTTTTAGTAAAAAACGCCACAAATATGTCACAGTATGCAAAACGATGACGTTTTAAATTTTGTTACTAGTGGCGTTTATAGAAAACGCCGCAACTTTGTTTCAGAAATGGCTAAACAGTGCGTTTTGATCTGTGTTCTTAGTGGCGTTTTTACCAAACGCCGCAAAAGGATAGAAATTACTGGCGTTTTTTTAAATTGCGCCGCAAATTTAGGCCTTGATACTGCGGAACGGTACGTTTTGATGCAAAATTTTAGTGGCATTTTTTGTAAAACGCCGTAAAAGGACTATGCTTTAGTGGCGCTTTAACAGAAAACGCCACAAATAGGTTTTAATAGTTTCCCAAACGGTGCCGTTTTTCTTATGCTTTAGTGGCGCTTTTTAAGAAACGCCACAAAATTTAATTATACTAACCTAAACGTCGTCGTTTTATTAACCCCGAATTCCTTTACTTTGTCCCCCAATTCAGATTTACTCGATCGACAAAATTTCCCCCATTTCCTTTCGCTGTTTCCCCTAAATTTCCCTAGGTTATTCTTCCCTAATTTTTTTCCCCCAATCCCGAAACTTGCAATCCCATTGTGATCCAAACCCCCAATTCCCCAAATCCCATTATTTCTCATCCGGTTCGTCCATGCTACTTCCATTTTCTCCCAAACCGAAACTGTTTCCTTTCAAAATTTAAATCTTCCAATCCGCCGTAAAGCTCGAATCTTTAACCCGAAGGTGTTGGAACTGCGTCGCATACAAGACAGGAACAACGCCGTTACTCTATTTTGGTTCCTGCATTCGACCCCTTGCTTATTCTCGATTTTGGGGTGTAAGTGTTCTTCCTTCTTTTTCCCGGTAGTATAGAATTTTAATTTAATTTTTTGTTGAAATAGTATTATCATTATAATAATCCCTTCTCTGTTATAAATATTGGTTGCAGTTAATTAGTTAAATGTTGTACTTAATTAAATTATTATCTACAACAATCCATTTGTGTAAAAGTTTATTTTTATTGCAATGAAAAATATAGTTCATCTAATATTATAAGTTTAGAGCAGGTTAAACCGCATATCAATTTTGAGTAAATTTTATCAAAAACCTAATACTTTTACGATTTAAAAATTGAATTGTAATTTGATTTTTTTAAATTTTAAAAACACCTTAGAAACACTTCTAAGCATCTGTGGACAAAAGTCAAACCTCTTATATTTCATTTTCGATAAAATGACAAGTAAGAAAGGTTCAAGTAAGTTGTAGCATGGTGCCTTGCTTTCTGCTTTAATGTAAATATTTTGCTGATGTTTAAGGAAATTGTTGGTTCTATTTATAAAAAAGAACAGTCAACAGTTACTGCAAGAGTGCGGCTTTGGGTTGCCATAATGATAAACTATGAATTTGGATTCCATCTTTTAAAAACTCCTATTTATATATTCTAATTGTATTTTGTATTTTGGAAATCGTAAAACTGTTTATTTGTTATTTGTTATTGTTATTTACCATGTGTAGGTCTAAGTATATCATAAAACTAGAGGCATTCGTATGTCTATTTTATATGCTAATGGGAATTATTATTGAAGTTGCAGTTGTTTATGCACCGAACTACCGAAAACAAATATATGTATTGCAGTTCAAAATGCCCAGAAGAAAAATGCGAGAGGTAGGCATTGTTCAAAGTGCTCCAAACTCGGCAGAAATAAATAGTGAAGAACAGACAAGAATTGGATCTTCGAATGTTCCGATTATACCTGAGGATCCTACAGAAGTTCAAAGTAATTTTACATTTAATTTACATACGTGTTGACTTGTAATTGGTTTATTTTTCAAAATCTTATATTATAATATACCATTTTTCAGCTGAAAATGGTAGGACGCGCAGAGGTCGAGGTCGTACGCTACTTAGCGAGTTGTACGAGTTAGATCTAGTCGAGCGTGTCAAAGTATGCAGAAACAGTTTTGGTCAGCCTGTTGGAACAGAAGCTCGACTATTAGCAGGATACATGGGCATTTTAGCACGAAATGCGAATATGTTGCCTATCAACTACGACTCATGGCATCAAATGCCCGATAGTAACAAAAATCAAGCCCTCGATAATATTAAGGTAACAAAACGTTAATGTCATCTGTAATACTTGGGAATTAGTTTCACTTATATTTACTTTCTTAACTTGTGTTCTTTGTAGGCGAGGTTTGCCTTAGAGGTCTCGGATGCCTATGTAAAGAAGGCATTGGGAAAAAGATGGAGAGACCATAAAAGTACTTTAAAGAGAGATTATTATAAGGTAAAAACAACCCTCGATGAGAAATTGCAAAATGTCCCGCCGGGTATGCTGAGGTACCAATGGGAAGATGCGGTTAGATTTTGGTATTCGAAGAAAGGCAAGGTATGATGTACTTCTAAACTCTTGTAATTATTTTGGTTTATTGTATTTACTATTTACGTACTAATAATTTCATAACGTAGGATCGTGAACGGGTTGGAAAAAACAGCAGGGAGAAACAAAAATTCACGCACACAGCCGGGTCGAAAAGTTTTGCTTGTGTAGCTGAGGCTGAGGTATTTTTAATTTTTTAATACTGTCAAATATGTGTTACTTTCCATTAAATAATATTTTTACTACTATATTGTAGGAACGGTCGTCCGGTCAAAAAGTTGGACGCCTTAAACTTTTTGAGATTACACATAAGAAGAAAGATGGATCTCCTATGACTCCTGAAGCTGCAGAAATAATTGTACGTTTACTTAATACGATTTTCTAATAGTTTAATTCATTGCTTGTAATGCTACTATTGTTAACTTGTGTTGCATTTGTTTTTTTAATATATATTGTGTTCCTAAATATGTGATTTATTTATTAGGAGAAACTAAATAATAAAAAGGCAGAGTACGAAGCGATTGCTTCTAGTGATAGTTCTGTTCATCTTGAAGACATTGATAACCGGATTATTACTGAAGTTATGGGTCCTGAAAGGTAAGGCCGGGTTCGATTTCAAGGATCTTTTGTTAGCCCAACCCAATATTTTGGATCCAGCTCGCAGCAATACATGCGTTCGGGGAGTCAGGCTCAAGCTGAAGTTCAGAGGTTAAAAGACCAGATGGCTCAGATGCAAGCGACTACAGTTGAGGTTCAAAAGAAATATGAAGAACTCTAGCTACAACTTAGAGCAGATGCGGCAGCGAGAGAAGCAGAGGTTCAAAAGAAATATGAAGAACTCCAGCGACAACTTAAAGCTGATGCGGCATCCAGAGAAGCAGAGGCTGCAGCGATAGAAGCAGAGCAGAACAGAAAGTACGACGAACTCCAACAACAGCTTCAGAGTATGATGAAGATGTTTCAGCACTCCCAACCTCCGTCGTCATAGTGTATTGTATAAATATTTTTATCATTTTAACATTTTTGTGAAAATAATAGAATATTGATATTAATATTATATTATTCGTTTAATTTGAAATATTATATAAATTTATTGCTATTGGCTGGTCTAGATTTAGTTGCTTTTGATTTGTTGCTACAGGAGGGTTGAAAAAAAATTGGTATTTTTAAAAAACCCCAAAATTAGTGGCGTTTTTTAAAAAAAACGCCGCTAAAACAACCAAACAAAAGTGGCGTTTGTGAAAAAAGCGCCGCTAAAGAACATTAGCTTTAGCGGCGTTTGTGTTAGAAGCGCCGCTAAAGCACATGTTCTTTAGCGGCGTTTGTGTAAAAAGCGCCGCTAAAGAACATGTTCTTTAGCGGCGTTTGTATAAAATGCGCCGCTATAGAACATGTTCTTTAGCGGCGCTTTTAAAAATAAACGCCGCAAATATTTGTGGCGTTGTCATTAGCGGCAATTTTAGTGGCGCTTTAGGAAGCGCCGCAAATACTTTTAGTGGCGCTAAAAAGCGCCGCCAAAGGCTTAAAAAACGTCGCTAAAAACCTGTTTTGGTGTAGTGAGTGGGAAATCATGTATAGTACAGGGGCCAAATTGAGCATTAACCCTTAAAAATGTTACGTGATATATATAATTTGAATGTCTAAGGGATCTTAGAGATGTGACTTCCCACTTCTTTTAGGTTTGCCTTGCTTTTTGCTTTTTCTGACATTATAAGACAATGGGATCAAATTTCAATTTTGGCCTCTATGCTAGATTGAAACTTGAGATTTAATCTACATACTTTAATTTCTGACATAATTGGTCATTCTACTTTTATAATATCATTAGTTAATCTAAATAGTTAATATTGTTAACTATTTCAATCAAAACATTGACTTCAGTTTTTGTTGAAGAACACTATTTCAATAAAAAGAATTATTTTACCTTGTCAAGTTCGAATAGTTGTTTTTAAGAAAAAAATTCATATTAGCATTTTCAATATTATTTTTTTGTTACATGACTATCAAATGTTTTTTTTTTAATTTCAAATGGTCATACCAACGAGTTTAATAGAAAAACTTTAACAGTGATAACAATTGAACCTGAATTTTTATATCTAAAAAATAGAAAGATTATATTCTTAAAAGTAAAAGTAGGAGACTAAATCCTAAATAGGGTAAACTACAAAAATAGTCACTTTAGTTGGCTTAAGATTACATTTTAATCACTTATGTTTGAAATGTTACGTTTTAGTCATTTACGTTATCGTTTTGTTACGAAGTGGTCACTCTACCGTTAAACTCCGTTACCTCCCTAACGACAGTCCTACGTGGCAGTCTAAATGAGTTTTAAATGCCAACTTGCTGGGATGAAAATAGGCTTTTAATTAAATAAATTTAATTTGGACTGCCACGTGAAACATCCAAGTTGATATTTAAAACCCAGTTGGACTGCCACGTAGGACCGTGGTTACAGAGGTAACGGAGCTTAACGGTAGAGTAACCACTTCGTAACAAAAAGATAACGTAAGTGACTAAAACGTAACATTTCAAACATAAATGACTAAAATATAATCTGAAACAAACAAAAGTAACTATTTTTATAATTTACCCGTCCTAAATATTCAAAGTATATACAACATTAAGTCCTATTTTTAATATTTTTACTCTGTAATTCAACTAAAAAACACTAAATATGAGTTAAAAACCATACTAACATATATTTAAATTAAAGAAATAAAATTAAAAACTAAATATGGAATGAAATCGACTGAAAGCAATTAATTAGAACCCAACAATACATACTTTTCTGTCTTAAAATTGAAGTTGACACTCATCTGAGGGTGTGAAATTGACAGATCATTTTACCTCATATTAAAGTGATTTCTTGCTTTTTGACTGTTAAAAAGAAATTGCTTATTGACCATATTTTAATACATTTAATTTGATTTCATTCCATGGGATTTCAGAATTTCAACGCACTCAATCTCACATCCTTTTACACTAATAATAACATCAATATCGAGTTAAAACTCAATCGGCCTTAAAATTATTTTTTAATGTAAGATTAGAGTACCATCCGTATTAGCAATATTTGATTGTGTTGGCAGTAAAAAGAAATGATACATTATATTATCAGACCTCGACTAATATAAAATCTAAAAGGGTGTAAAGCAAAGTTTACACTCAAAAAGCAAATTGGATTCCCTAGCTACCTAGAATGAAAAATTAAAATAATTATTTGAAGAAAAAGATAATCACTGAACTAATCATTTTAGAATAATAAACCCCATCATTTGTACCATTCCCATTTGCCAATTGCCATTCTTTTTTATGTTTGGACATAACACCATATAAATACACATTGGAGTATGATATCATATCTACATTCTTACCAATCATTATTTATCTCTTTTTTAAAGAAAAAGCGAAGGAGGTAAGTTTTTTCCACAAACAAAATGATGCTACCTTTTACTGTCTAAAATAATACCAAAAAAAGAAACCCTAACACAACACAATTAGCTCCAATATATCCCATGTCTCATTGTCTGTCATCCAATTCCAAACTCTCCTCCCCATGAAATGCTCTAAGTAATCACTCAAAGGACTGTCTCTCTTCTAAAGCTAATATCTGAAATTAATGGAGAGAATCTTCTTCTCCATCTTAATCTTCCTCTTCCAATTCTTCTTGCCTTCACTGTCTGCAACAATCATGGTGGGTGGCGTTTCACACTGGGAAAACCCTACTGTTCATGTTGGAGACTCAGTAAGTAAGTGTTTCTTCTGCTACCATCAACTCCAACAACAAGTTTAATATTTTGGGGGTTTTTTTTTTGTTTTAATTTTTTTTTTGGTTGTATATTTACTCAGTTTTCAAGCATAAGTATCAGTACGAGCTCTACATTTTCCAAAACAAAAATGCCTCCATTCTCTGCAATTTCACTCAAGCTTCCCTTCTTACCAACCCCAACTCCTCCTCCTATGAGGTAATCTCACTTTCCATATACCATTTGTTTGCATAATTATTGGTCTTATTAGAAACTAGTTGTTCATTTAGCATTTATAAATTGGTCTTCAAGATTGAGAAAGAAAGAAAAAGATTAAATTTAGTTTTGATCCTTTTATTATGTTTAATTTTGAGATTTGATCCTTATACTTTAAAAAGCATAATCTAGTTCATGTGTTACTTTTAATTTCATTTGTTAGTTTGTTAAAATATTGACATGGTTTAAAAAAAACACTGTCTTCCAATTTATTATGTTGATTTTTTTGGTATTGGACGCAGTATTGTTAAGAAAATTATGACGAATCTTGACATTAATTTTTGAAAGAGAGTAATGAAATTTAAAAACATAAATAAAGGAGAGGGTTCAGACCCGATTCTTATTACCATATGCTCTTAAAAATCCACATTATCATTTTAATACGAAGAGTTAACAAAGTTAACTTTTTGGACCATAAAAACATTATAAAAGTAGAGAATTAAATTAACAAAATTAAGGTATAAAAATTAATCCTAGGTTTGAGTATACTATAGGGACCGAAACCATAATTAAACCAAAAAGAAAAGGTAAGTAATTTCCCGGTCGACTTCGTTTATACAATGTGCAGTGGCACCCTTCTCGCACTGGTTTCTTCTACTTTGCTTTCAACAATGGCACTCTCAAAACATGCCGAGGCTCTCAAAAGCTCTCCATAAAAGTCACTCCGGCAGAAAATGAGAGAACCCCATCACCGGAATTGCCTCCAGCAGCGGCTCCGGCACCAACTTCCGGTGGAACAGTGGTGTCATCTTCATCTCCAACATATCCATGGCCATTTCGGCCTCGCCAGGCGGTTTCACCGTCACCAAGTGCCAGCTCACCGGTTGCAGTACCAACACTGGTGCCGGATAAAGGTGGAGAGGGCATCCCTTTTATCAACAGTAACCCTGCAGTTCCATTGCCGACTGGTGAAGTTGATTCTGCCACTATTCGACCTTTGCCAACCTCTGATCATGGCGGAAAGGTACAATTTGTCTCTCTCAATGCATTGCATTGTACCTTTAAAAGCTTGCTCAATGATAGTCTGTGATTTTCTATTCAATCAATCAATCAATAAATAAGGAGAAAGAAAGAAAGAAGACTCTAAAATTTTCATGAACAACGATCATTTATCTCATAACTTTTCGTACTTGTTGGATTATTATTACTATTATTTTCAATACACATAAAAAAGATTTATACAGAATTTTTATATAAACTTCTTATCCAAAAATATATTAAAGTTTAGAAAAACTAATTTATTGTTAATTGCATGAATCTCCCTTTTATTATCTTAATTGTTAATTTAGATATTAAATATAGTTTGGGTATGACTAGAAATATTTAAAAAAAATCAAATTACGAACACATTTATACCTAGTGTATGATCTACATGAATATGGTAGGTTAAAAAGACAAGTAAACATCGTCAATAAAATTAAAAAGGTTATTTCCATACATAAATTAAATTGTAAAATATGTAGATAATTTAGATGTAACGCATAAAAAAATAGTCTTTTAATTTTAAATATATTTAACATCATGTTTTTATTTATTTTTTTAAATCTCTTTTTCAAGTTTTATAGATAACACTTACAAATTAATATATAAAGCCTATATTTCAACATTTCAAAGTGGAATTTGTCATATTTATGTATCTCTCTGTTCACCAAGTTGATAGGAGTAGTTGCATTGCAGGCAGTGGTGGGGATCCTAACAGCTCCAATGGCTCTATTTTCCATGGCTTTCCTAGCTTTGTAAAAGGGGGGGGGGGAAGAAGGGTTGCCCAAATTTGTTGTAAATTTTAATATATTGTAGAATTGAATTAATTTGAGTGATTAGAGGATAAAATTAGCTTTAATATTTATGATTATTATAGTGAAGGTATTGTAATGTGAAAGGGGTATGTATGCATGCACCCCAAAGTTCAGACCCTACTTTGGCAATCATTTGCCACTTTAGGTCATTTTGTTTTGCCATGCAATTGATTCCTTCTACTTTTACTTTTTCTTTTGCCTTTTTTTGCCACCTATCTTCAATAAAGTTTAATTTGAATTTCTTTATCATTCCTTCTTTTTTCTGCCTTTTCTCTTTCCTTTCCCTTTTTATTTATCAATCTATACCAAATTGGTTGTTTTTGGATGGTTTTACATTAGGGATGAAATTTTATAATTTTGTAATAAAAGAACGAATTGTAAATATTAAGATTGCATTTGGTTTTAGAAAATAGAGATTATTTTTTTAAAATTGGTAAACATTAAAAAACAACGTGTTTGATTGAAATTTTTAAAAATATTTTTGGAAAATAAAAATAAAAATATATAAAAAACAAGTAAATAATAAGAAGTTATTTTCATTGTTCTCACTACAAATGCTTTGTAAAAGTCACTTACTAACTAATAGTAATTAAATCAAATGTACTGTGGCCACGTAACCTTCCATCTATCATGTAATGCCGATGAGAGTATATCATTTACCTTTTACTGGACTATAAATTTCATTGTTGTGGAATGATGCTACATCGTGCAGAAGTTGCATACCCAACGTATCAGCTTTCGGTTCCTTATCTATTTGAACTCATGCTTTCATTTACATCAAAGTATACGAGTCACACATACATAGTCTATCATCCACTCAGGATTAAGGTACGTCACACTATAAATGTCACAAGTGAATAAATCCATAAACAGGATCTATAATATATTCTACTTGCGTCATGTCCGATGTATTGTCAGTTCTTCCAGTCACATCTATGTTTTTGTCTTTTAGGAGTTATTCGTTTCGATACCTAAGATAAGTTATATCCCTAATTGAACATAATAGACAACATATTAGTCTTTCAATCAATTTTCTCAATTCCAATTAGACTAAGGACATGTTTATATTATCTACTAATATAAGTTGTATTTCTACATTATGATCCAACCACGTAATGTTGCTTAATATTAGTTTAAATGTTAGATAATCAATGAACTAATATTTTCTTTCATTTTGCTTTGTGTGCAAAAACTATTGAGGACATTATACAAAAGATATTAATCATACTGATGGATATTTTATTAAACCAATTTGTTCGAAAAATTACGAGTACCTAGATGAAATCACTACATTGAGAGCACTAGATCCCAATAGTTTGCATATTTTTGAAGATTTTTTGCAGTCAATCTTGTGATTATTATTGGAGAAGAAATTGAATTAAGCAAGTTAACTTTTAAAGGATCCTAATGTGACCTACTCATCTTATATACGGAGATATGCTATCTAAGAATATATGGGTTAACTTTATGAAAATTTATCTTTATCCTTTATATCCTTATATTAAGGGCATTTGAGTTGATGAGATTTAGGGAAATCAAGATGGATTAAAGGTTACTTTGTGAAGTTGGATTCGTGCTTTAAATAAGGAAGCATTGTTCTACTTTGAAAAAGATAATTGTTGATACAGTTATGTGAGCAGTGTTTCACGCATTGTCATAAAAAGTGCACACTGCTCTTGGCATTATGCAAGTCACATAACTTACCTTACTTGGAGTTGGCAATTTTTTGAACAAAATTAGTTGGGCAATGACTTAGAATGATTTTGTGGATGTGAGTTGGCCCATATTTGAAGATCCATCTTGTGGAGCAACAAATATTTAAAGATTAAATTAATCTAGATCAAGAAAAGCGAACCCCTTGCTTTGTGGAGATTGTTTTGACTGATTTGAAGACTTATCTTGGATATCTTTGATTTATTCTGAACTTTATGAGGATATTTGTAAAGTTTTTTCTGAGACTATTTTAGTGAGATCTAATACCAATTGTTGAAAAAAGCCGGTTTAGAAATTGTTTTTGTTGCAGAGCAAAAAACTAAAATTTTTCTAAATACGAACAGTTGTGTTATTTATAGTAATAAACCTTAACCAAATTGGTCCATCCAAAAAATCAAAGCAATTTAATACCTATAATTTCTGAAAGTGAGCAACTCAGGACAATCATGAAAATTAGTGTTTTTTTGTCAATTGTACATAATTTTAATTGATGTAATAAGAAATTGAGTCTTAATGTTTACATATTTTGTCAATTTGGTCCTAATTATAAAAAATGCATAAAATTTTTAAAAATCTAAAAATTCAAAAAAATGTGAAAATCTTGAACTTCGAATATATAAATAAACAGAATGTGTAAGCTTTTAGGGTTAAATTTGTTATTATAAAAATTAAACAATGTAAAATTGATGAAAAACAATAATGTTGTGATTAATTGTCCCTAAATGCTTACTTTCAAAATTGACAATGATTAAATTGCTCTGATTTTTTAGATGTGTCAATTTGCTCAATATTGAAATTGAAAGGGACTTGAAAAGTCTTTTTACAGACGAAAAATAACCTAAATTACTATAGAAAAATAGAATAAATTATGTCACTCATTTATTTTGATGAACAAACTTGTACTCAACAACCTAGGATGTCTAAACCTGCCTTTTTTTAATTGCATGAACTTCAAAGAACTGTAAGTCATCTAAAACCTACAAAACATATGGAAATTGATGAACAAGTTCTCATGTTTCTTTTTATCTTATCCCACCACATAAAGAACCAAACTTGTAAGGACTGGTTTGGTAGTAATAGTGAGACCGTAGGTATATAAGTATGGTGTTAAATTTTGTCTTTTAGATTCATCATATTTTAATTAAAAGACTTGAGCCTATTACAGAAGAATGTTAGGATGCCTATTACAGAAGAATGTTAGGATGACATACTGAAGTGATTCAAGGTAATTTCATTTAGTATTTTTAATGATATATGGAAAATAATAACAAATGTTTATACTAATTATTACATTATTTAATAGTTCTTGTGATAAAATTGCTTAGGAGCTTTAAATGGGACACACATCAAGGTTTGAGTTACTTTAATTGAAAAATCTAGATATAGGGCAAGAAAAAATGGCATTGCTACAAACATGTTAGGTGTTTGTGCACCTAATATGCAATTTGTGTAAGTTTTTCCTAGTTGAGAAGGTTTTGTTGTGGATTGTAGAGCCCTCCAAGATGCAATTAGTAGGCCTAATGGTTTGAAGGTATCATAGAGTAAAGTTGATTATATATACATTTTGTAAGGTAAAAGGTTTAAATTGTAATGTAGGTGTAACATTCTATACCTGAACCAATTGTCGAGTCCAAGCTACAGTATGCCACATTCGTTGTCGAAGCAACTACGATCAGTTTAGATACATATATATATCATCAATCATGCAAATATAAGAGTCATAGACAAACAATATAATAAATATACATTCTCGAGGTCCTATACCAGCTTACGAAAGCTTTAAAGTTAACCCGAGATCGAATTAGGACTGAATTGTAAAAATTTCAGAACACAAGGTTGTCGTCATGACGCTAATATTACCATGTCGTGATGTCAACCATGCAAATATAAGCGTCACTCACTGTTTGGTCTCGTTGAGACGATTGGGTTCCTCATCTTAACGTGACATTTTAGGCATTTTCTTATTGCAGTGACATTTGAATGACGTCGCGACATCACTTACTATTTTTGCAAATTTCATTCACAAACTAGCAATTTCAAGCAATTCAAAACACAACCATTTTTTACCTTATAATTGACCAAATGAATAGTAATTATAAACCTTCAACACTTTCTAATATACAATATAATGTTCTAACCATCAGTTCATCTAAACATCCAATGTCCAAACATCACTAATAAGCATTCAACCCTTATATGCATACATTAAACATTACTTATCATTTTTCTATATACTACTACTTATTCATGTCATATAATCAATTAGCTCATGTAATTTACCTAAGCTCTAAGCATGCATACTCCATTAGCCATATCATTGACCTTCCAACACTTACATATAACATATCAATCATCTACTTAGTTGATATATGCATGGCATTCAAGGCATTATTCACATATATAAATTTAACAACTTAATCGAATTTATATACATACACACACCATTTTTTAGATAACAATTTAAGCATGACTCAACCTAATTGGTACATGTCGAGTTTAGCAAAAGCGAAAACGAACAAACTCTGTTGAGCACGGAATCGTCGTTTGGATGCTGAAATCGAAGCTCGAAAAACTCAAATTAAACCTAACCTGCGCATGGAAAAATAAACCGTACGCTGAGTAAAACACTCAGCGGTAAATCTATGGTTCAAACAAAATAATTAAACTTATGCAACATGTTTAGATACAATTCCTAGCCTAATCTCATACCGACTCTTGTACAATTCTTTCATTTTTACTATGTCAAATATATAACCAAACTTACATAATAACTCATTAGTTATGCATACAAGTTTACCAATTTCATAATCATTTCATAAACCATTCAATTCATTTCCAAAATACCGTACCTAGTTATATCCTTGTTCATTTATTTTTCATCTTTAGCATATATATACACATATATCTCTTTTCTTTTCTTTTTCTTTTTCTTTTCTTTTATCTCAT
Source organism: Gossypium hirsutum (assembly GCF_007990345.1). Classification (NCBI taxonomy): domain Eukaryota; kingdom Viridiplantae; phylum Streptophyta; class Magnoliopsida; order Malvales; family Malvaceae; genus Gossypium; species Gossypium hirsutum. The sequence goes on from NC_053438.1 coordinate 10,147,354, forward strand.
TCCGTACCATATTCCAGCTTATTGGCTCATTACTACTAAATCGGCCCCTCGGGCTCATTTTCCAGTCGTTTCGCATATTGAAATTCCATTTTATATATCATTTAGGCAATTCATTCGTTATAAACCTATTAACCAACACATCACAATTTCAAGACTCATATAACTTAATTCCATGTCAAATATCAAATATCAAGTAAATTCTAAAATTTGTAATTTATTCAATTTAATCCATGTCTTGGATATTAATCTCAAACACACCAAATAAGCTCAAATAGTCACCAATGACTTACCTCAAAAACGTATAATGCAAAATAACATAAAAACTACAATAATTAAATGGGTCCCGAATCTTACCGACTATACCAAAAGTACAAAGTTCCATCAAAACATTCATCACATGAGCATTGTTCAAACTTCGAAAAATCTATGCCAATTATCACAAATGCATTTAATCTTTTCATACCAACCTCACCTATGCCATTCTACACTAAAACAACTAATTACATGTACCAAACGTCTCAAACTTATATGCCAAAATATACCAATTCAACTAGACATCACCAAGGCCAAATCACATTAATATAATCCTATTAACCTTACTTGGATTTTCAAGACGAAAACTCAAATTAGTCAATCAGCACCTCAAACTGGCACTGTAATGCATCATTGACTAACTCGAAATATAAACCTATACATTTAATAGAGTAACCAATTTCTAGTATCGTCACATAGCTCAAGTCACATTAAATCATCATGTAAAATAATATAATTTAACTCAATTACATTCCAATTTCCTGTATCAATTAAGTTATGCAACTTTCTATTCTATTCAATTTAGTCATTGTCTCAGTATTCAATTCTAACCATAGCATTTCAATATAATAACTACTAATAGCTTATCTCAATATTATATAATCCAATATACCACAAATATGCAGTAACTAAATTGGTTTTAGGTTATAGACATACAAACTGAAAGCTCATGTCACTTATCATCGACTCTCACATTTCCTTTCCCTTTCAACAATCCTGCATTGTTTTTAGCTACGAAGAATAATTCAATAATAGTATAATATCAAATTCTATAAAAATCACATTCAATTACAAAGTCATACATAATTTTCAAATTATTCAATTTAGTCCCTAAAATCGATATAGTCATATCTTTCAAATTTGAGCTTTGATTTTAAAATTGATCTCAATTACATCTTTCTACATCCCTCTATTATCTATAATTACAGAAATATTACACCAATTTTAAAATTTATGCACTTTATTCCCTATGTTAAAAAATTAACAATTAAATTTTACAAACTGGTCCTTTTTCATATCTAAGCTTAAAATCTAACAAATTAACACCAATTTCATCAAGTATTCATAAATTTAAACTTTTGAAAACTTTAATAGTTTTACAAATTGGTACATGGGCTAACTAAATCAAGCTCCTGAGACCTCAAAAGCATAAAAATTACAAGAAAATGACTAAATTAAACATACCAATTTTAGGCCAAGAGTTTGAAGCTTGAAACCCTATTTTCTTTCCTCTGATTTTGGGTGGAGAAGAAAAGATGAGCAAAATGTTTCTTTTTCTTTTACTTTTTAGCTTATATAGTTAATTAATATTTAATTAATCTAATTTAACTTAATAAATCTTAATTAAGTTAATCTTAACTTTAATTAATCAATTTAGTGGATGACAAACATCCACCACTATTTGAAACTTTTAAAGTGATCCAAATTACTCAATTGGTCCTCCGATTAATTAAAAATTTATAGCGATTAACTTTTACCACTTTTACAATTTAGTCCTTATACCTTAAGTAACTATCCAATTGAAAAAAATTAAGGGACCAAACTATAATTAAAATCAAACATTGAAAATGAGATTCTGAAATCGCATCTTTTGATACCACTGACTTTTAGGTCATTACAATTTAATTTATTTAATCAATCCATATTAACATCACTAGCCACTAACACCCACATTGACATGGTATAATTGTTATTTTAGACCTTAAGTCATATTCTAATTAAAAATCTATAGCGATTGGACTTTACAATTTAGTCTATGAACCTCAATTAATCACTAGTTCGGCTAAGTTACCTATCCACAATCCAATTGACCTATATCATAAGTCTGTAATTACCTTTATTTAATATCTACGAATTTGGTTTACGAAAATAGGGTCTCAGACCTGTAATTTCTGGCACCACTAGAAACGGGTTGTTACAATAGGGCTTATAACATGTTTATTTACTTTTAGATTGCTATTACTAGGGGTTTCGGACCCCTTTAAAAATGGAAATACTTTGGCCCTTTAATTTTTACAAGATTTTAATTTAGTAAAAGATAAAATTACACTTTGGCCCCCTCAAAATGATAAAGTTTTGATTTAATCTTTTAAAAATCATAAATATATAAGCTATTAAAATTGTGAAATTGAATTTTAGCTCTCATAAGAGTATATAACTTAATTCTGCTTCCCAAGAAAAATTTTCTAGCTTCGTCTTTGGCTATTACCTTATTGATGCAAGCGATACTAATTATGATGGTTTTTTAGCCCTTTTTAGGGGGTAATGCTACAACTTAAGTGAGTGGAGGTCTAACAGTCAACCTGTTACTATTGAAATATTCTCAATATAAAGCATGTTTTTGCATGCAATGTTATAGAAAGATGTTTTGGCTAGACCAAACTACATCAGGTGATATGGAGAAGTCTTTGCATTTTACCACTTTAAAACCCAAAATGCAATCATCATTACATTTTGATTTCTACACAACTTTATAAGAAGAGAAATGCAAGTGGATCCAATGGAAGGAGACTTAAATGCGTTAGAAATGAATGAAATGAATGCTATCAGAAATATAGAAATAGGTTTAGTTAGCAACATCAAACCCTTTAAATAATAGGCAAATTTTAGGTCCAAACTTGATAAACAAATGTCAAATTAATGAAGGGCAACAAGAGAAGGAAAGTATGCTTCACTATGTTATCTTACATGGTTTTTTTTTCATTATAATTCTGCAATTTTTCTCTCTGTAATTGTATGACTCTTTCCATTAAGGTTTTTGCAGTATATTTTGCACTAAATTGAAACTTCTAGTACGAAATCGTCTAATGAATTATGTTTGTTCATATTTTCATTTAACTTTGAAAATTTTGTTTCTTTAATATTATCCTCATGCGGCATTTTTTTTTATCATTTTGTTTTGTTTAAAGACTAATGGTAGAACAAAATTCAAAATCCCAGTGTCATGATGAATTTATGAGTCAATCATTCAAAGGTACACAGTGACATTGGAATGAAATCGATGACTCTAAAGTTATTTCATGCATGATGAATCTATACAACATTGAAATATACAATGTTGATTATGGTTTTAGGTAAGGCTATTTGCCAAATTTGGAAAAGATGATATGTAACATGCGCGTGTCCTAGGCCATGTAACCTTCGAACTGGGGACACAAGGCTGTGTCCTAGCCCGTGTCCTTACCCGTGTAACTCTCTAAGTAGGGTCAAACGTCCAAACCACACGCCCGTGTGCCAGGCCGTGTAACTGCTTGACTTGCATGCAAAGGAACCTATAGGGGACACAAGGCCGTGTTGCCAGGCTGTGTGTCACACATGGTTGAGATACACACCCGAGTCTCAGGCCGTGTGGACAAAAAATTCACCTAGAAACAAGCTCTTCCAAAACCATTACAAGCCTAACCATTCAACCTAACAAAGTACACTTTAAAAATGACTTAAACAACACCAACACACCTTAAAATAAGCTCAAAACATATCAAAACACACATCTTAAGTGCCTAACCAATGTGTCCTCATTGACACCACATTTAAATTATCCATTCACATCCAATATACCATTCATAGGTACCTCAAATAAAGTTCAAGCAAACAAATAATTGAATATGGTAAAAACATAACCTATGCTCATCTTTCTCAAAATAACTACTTTCATTGAACATTATAACATGAAATAAACATATAGGCAAATCCAACCATCACCAAAACATGTTATATAACACATATCTATATATACAAACTTATAATCACATATTCAAAATATTCAACTTCAAAGACATAATCACAACCTAGGTACATGCCAAAATTTACAAAAGAAAACATCACCAACGTTGAGTACAGGATTCTTGTAGGATGTTGAGTCTGAGTCTACTATTTATCTAACCTGCAAACATGGAAATCAATTCACATTTAATAGATTTCATTTATATAATTAACCACAAGAATAACCAAATCATAAGAGTTTATTCCTCAACCAAAGAAAAATTACAATTGTTCTTTTATAATACTTATAACCAACTCTTTTCGATGAATCAAAATACCTTGCCGTATGGTCCATTAGTTACATGGCACCCAGTGCCTAGCAAATAAATCGCAAAAGAGTTTGCGCCCAGCGCTAGTCGGTTATACCGATGATTGTGTGCCCAACACTAGTTAGACAAGTTGACAAAAGTTGCGCCTAGCACTAGTCGGATATACCGACAAAATCAATAGTGAGCCTAGCGCTAGTCGAATAAACTAAGGAATGTGTGCCCAGCACTAGTCAGATGAACTGACGAAAGTTGCATCCAGCGCTAGTCGAACAAATCGACGATATCAATTACTCATTTGCAAGTCCATAATATTACTTTTCATAATTTAATAATACTTCTCCAATTATCTACTAATCATACAATTATTTCATCATGTCACATTCCATAAACCTTCATTCAATTGGATTAACAAATACATTAAAGATATAATAAGATATCAAGTAGTAGTTAATTTAAATAAGACAATTTATGAAGTTCGAGTTCGGAACTACGAAATTACTTTAACAAAACAATCGTAATAGTGAGGTCGATGACTACTCCGTTACTTTCGTTTTTCCACGATTCACGTCGAGTCAATTCGTTCCTTGTTCTATAACAACTTCAATTAATTATTACCATTTCAACACTTAAATAAATACACTTATACAATTAAATCACTCTCTTAACCAATTATGAAATTATCCTAACATTTTACCAATTGGACAAATTAGTCATTAATTCATATAATGAATTTCAACCTTATTTAATCATTCATCTATTCACCCGATTCCTATATAATCACTACGTAGCTCATCTGCATTAAAAAAAATTACAAGCATTCTACGTAGAGGTGCTCATGGGCCGCCCGGCCCGACGGCCCGCTTGAAATATTGGAGGGTTTGGGTAAAAATATAGGCCCGAAATATGGGCTTGGGCAAAAAAATGAGGCCCGATTAAAAAACGGGCCGGCCTCGGGCACCACTTTTTTGGCCCGGGCCCGGCCCGGATATAATAAATATTTTTATTTTTTTAATTTTAAAATACTTTTAAAATACTTTTTTTAAATTTTTTAAATTTAAAATTTTTTTAAAAATACTTTTTAAATTTTTTTAATTTTAAAATATTTTTAAAATACTTTTTTTAATTTTTGTTTTAATTTTTAAAATAAATTTTTGGTATTTATTTAAAAAACGGGCTGGGCGGGCTGGGCCCGAGCTTATGAATTTTTCCCGGGCCGGGCCTAGGCAAAATTCTAGTCCCATATTTCGGGTCGGGCCGGGTCCGGGCCTAGGACCCGGGCCAAAATTTTTTCTGGGCCCGGCCCAGCCCATAAGCACCTCTAATTCTACGTAACTTCCCTCATTTTAACCTCTTAGTTCTTAACATTAAAACTATTTAACAAAATCTTTCTAATTACTTATCAAGCTCAAAAATCCACCAAAACTATCAAACTATCCAACTTCCCAAAAAAACCTTAAACTTCATCTATGGCATTATCCATTACTTCCAAAAGTTTTACATTTTAGCATATGGATTAGCTAAATTAAGCTATTTCCAACTCAAAAATATAATCAAAAAGAAAAATCCAATTGAGGAACACTTACATGCATCCAAGGATAAAGAAGAAAACTAATAATGCTCTCTCCCCAAGTCTTCAATGGTTTTCGGCAGCAACCAAGACGAAAGACTAAAAATAAATAAAACATTTCTCCCACTCACCTCTTGTTCTTTCTTTTTATTAAGATTTTCATTTATTTTATTAGTTTAACCAACATATATTATCATTATCATTCATTTTTATGTAATATATATATATATCCCCCATACCCAATCACTAATAAAACTCATGAAAGTAATGGTCCATTTTTTTAACTGGTCCCTTGATATTGATCCACCTTATAATTTAGTATTCATTACTTCTTTTATCACTTAATTAATTTAGTCCCCTTACTTTAATTAAACACTTGCTACTTAAAGTTATTTAATTCTCAAACGACTCCCTTCTAAGGCAACTCTAATAAAATATTAAATAAAATTATTTAAAAACAACCCGATTCATAGAAACGGTCCCTTGACTTTCAGGTTGTTACATGATAGAAGAGAAATATTTTGGATGTGAATTGAAAGCTAAGCATCACATAGATTTGAGGCTTTAAAAAAGGAATAGATAGTTGTATATGATATGGTTTATAGACATAATAATAATGGTTTTGGATGGGATAATAATAGGAAAATGGTTACTACAGAACAACCTATGGTAATTATACCATCTTGTTTTAGATGCAATATTTATCAATTTATAATGAACATTAGTAGATGTTTTGGTTTGTATTTGATATCTAAGGATTTTTTACTACCATCCTTCTATTTTTACTTTTGGTGGAGTACAAAAATGCTAGCACTTAAAGGATGAAAAGTTTCCCTTAATTTAATGAGCTCACCTTGATCTATGGGAAAGATAAGTATACTAGAAAGAAAGCTCAAACAACTATTGATATCTTGGATGAAGATGATGAAGTTGAAGATAATGATTAAAGCATGGCTCCAAAAAATCTTGACAATAGGAACTCTAAAATGAATAAAGGTGCCAAGTTTGACAAGAAGGGGAAGATCAATGAAATCTGCGATATTGTTGATTTGGAAAAAGAAAAAAAGAAAAAGTATAATAATATATTTGAGTCTTCACTTAACAATCTGAGCAGAAACTTGGAAACTGAGGCAATGCATGGTTGCATAAAAATATGAAATCTTATTTGATGAATTGTCACAAATTGAAGAACTAGTGTTGCCTCAAGAAATATCGCCAACAAATATTAGAGAAATACGTGTCTTCTCTAGTGTTCTAGCTCATCAAAAATTAAAATGGATTAAGGGATTCATCAATGGTGAGTACTTCTAATATTAGGTTGTTTATATTGCTGAACTCATGAGGATAAAAAGCTAATTTTTGCTACTAATTTCAAATATGTTAGCCGGGATGGTCTAATGTGCAATTTTATACATGGGCTTTAATTTTATGCATACATGAAAATTTTAATTTGATCCAATTCTCACAAATTATTAACACAATCATTGATTTTATCTTTATATATTACACATACATTATCCAATATAAAAATAAATTGATGTATTTATTTCTTTAAATGTTTATGGTTGGATCAAAATTAAAGTTTCAAATATACATTTAAACTACAGCCGAAGTTTCATGTATATAATTACACCAAATTAAAATTCAAGTATTATATTACACATTGAATCAAAATTCATATATAATTCTAAAATTTATTCCTCCATGTTTAACCATCTAATATTATAATTCAAGAACTAAAATTCATCTCACTGGCAATAACAACTAGACTTTACCACTGGTTTATTCTTTGCGTGGGTTTGATCATTTAACTTATTTTGTTGATTCAAATTTTGGTTGATACCAATTATATCGATGCGTACTAGTTGATTTTGCCTAATAAAAAATAAACTTTAAAATTAAAATTTTATTATTTATTTTGGAGTCATTGCATGATTTGATTGCTATATACATAATGTTATTATTTAATTTATAGATTTTTTTTCTTATTTCTTTTGAGTTTATTTAATAATGAATTGTATTAGTAAAATTTATTGAAAAGTATTTTATATGACTTGTAAATGTTTTATATTTTAGATTTATTAAATTTTTGTATATAGACATCTTAACATTTTTAACAAAATTTTACATTATAGAATTATATATTTAATTTTTTATGTGTTATATATTATATAATATATAAAAATAACATAATATGATATATTATAAACATAGAAAACTAGTCGGGCCGAGCTTGAACTTTTAATGTTTAAGCCCCAAGCCCGGCCTGTATTGTAAACGGCCTAATTTTTTTCCCAATACTAATTTTCAAACCTAATATCTTTTTCCAAATCCTCCCATATTTTGAACAACCTATCGTACTTGCTCGCCCACGTCTAATCCCCACTAACCTGTTTACAAAGCTCACATTTTGTCCTGGTAACATAAATACAGACCTCTGTTAACATAGAAAAATATCATAACAATTTTGTTGATCCAAGCAATCTCCAGTACAAAGCAGATATGAAAAACAGAATGCTCCAAGGAATGAAAGATTAGAAGAATGATTGACAGAGTGTAGGAACATCCTGGTTGTTGAAGTAAATGTTTCATTAAATTCATTGCACCAATGATGAACGGATTTCATTACCATCTGTCAACCAACCATATTTAGACCTAAATACTTAATGATTCAGAGCTGTTCCAGATATTATAGAATGAACAATTGAAGTAAACAAATAAAGAATCTTAAGAGCTTGGCATGCAAGAAGATATCATTTTTTCCATTTCAATGGAATGGCAACTTACTGAGAATGTATGACTCGAGTTCATATCTGAATAAGTATCGAATATAGCTTCATATTCAGATGTGTTGAATATAGGTTTCGAACACAAATGCTTTAGAGAAAATGAGGAGTTAAAAAGAGGTTTTGATTGAATCCATATGATGCCACTTCTTCTCATCGTCTTGTTGTTTCTGATATACAAAACAAGATTGTCTTCCAATGGTATGAACAGCTTGAACCCAAGGTTTAGCTCAGTTGGTTCGTACAGTTTATACTAAGAGCGGTATTAAACACGTTTAGGATTCGAATCCCGACATCCACGACCCATTCCTCTATTTCATCCTTTTGTTCAATGAAGAGGTAAAAGGCAGGTGTAATGAGAAAAGGATATGAACCATGGATTTGATGCATTCAATGAGGCAACAATGGCATTTGAATTATATCAGTTGTTAGAGTGGAGTGGGGGCAAAGCTGAGACTAATGTCTTGTCAATACTGAATTATTAGCCAATAATGAAGAGTGAAAAACTCAAAACAGTACCACTGACTGGGCTCTTTTACACACTATTGAAACGATTAATCATATTGCAGCTTTTCCCTTAATAATTCAGAACCATTTGTCAGAATCCTTTTATATAATCAAGATGCTGAAAAAGCTAAAACAGATACCCCTGAGTTTTGCAGACAAGTAATATGACTCTTGTGGTTACCAAACCTGGTTAGGTACACGTCTCCTTCAAAATTTATGAGTTTTTGGAGATGTTCAACTTCAGCTACCTAAACCGAAACCGAAACCGAAACAATAGGGCTTTGTAGGATAGAAAAAACAAAGAGAACCCAAGCTCCCATTACCTTTCTTTCGTGATAGGCTTCATTAAGCTCTGGTTACCATGCCCAAACCTCTTCAGCGGCCATGGTTGAGAACAATGCTCGGCTTCTGTGTCAGCCAAGAAATTAATGACCAAAAGCCATTGTTAGAAGTAGACCAGCTAGATTGGGTTGTTAACTTAAAACTCAGTTCTAACATGGTTTTCGAGAACGCCTATTTCTTTGCTTTTCCCCCTCCAAATCCAGCCTGGACATGCCTGCATTTTAGCTGTCAAAACAAAAGCGTAGATTGCGAGGAGGCAAAGAGTTATAGATCATCAGCTGGAAAGAATTGCAGTTAATGCAATGACAGAAGATATTGTCAAAAATAATGGGAGTATTAGGTAAGCTTATATTTAATCAGATTGATGAGAGTTTTAAGTTTCTTTTCACAGTTTAATGAAGAATAGCTCAAGCAGAATGCCAGATATGACTTCCACAAAAAGTGATTCACGTCAAGGATTTTGCCAGTTAGGCCCTGAAAGCACAATAGATTAACAATTATAGCCATACTTGAGCTTCTTCATGGAGTAGCTGCAGTAAAAGTCAAGAAAAGAAGTTGATTTATACAATGAGAACATGCTGTTTAATAGTCTTTTTCAGCCTTTAACAACTTGAAAAACACATGGGGTATAATTGGGTTTTTAAGGATATAACTTATTGCCCAGTCATTTTCACATGAAGTTTATGGCTGAAAATAACTGACTTGAAACCATAGATCTTGTTCTTGAGAGTGCACATAAATAAGATCACTTCATTTGCCAGCCAATAAACAAAAACAAGTACCGACAAATTCTAGCTAGCGCTGAATATGAAGATATTTAAGAACACAAATTTTTGAGAAAACTATTATAAATTATATAACATTTGAGAAATCCACCAGAGTAGAGGGGAATTCTAGCAAAGGTCCATCCAGAAAGCCATGCTCGGTTTTATTGCAAAAGAAGAAGAAAAGCCATGCTCGGTTTTATTGCAAAAGAAGAAGAATTTTAATGGAGACCGATTACCTTTAAATCTTTAATTATCTTTCCCTATCGCAATAAGCCGGGAGTCGATCATATAATGAATCAAATCCCAGAAACCATCATACAAGAGCTTAGCAAATAAAGGAACTATTTCATTTACTATCTTATTATTGCATCTAAGAGACAGAAATATGAACAAAGAAGCACAAAAAAAGAAGAAAAAAAGAGTATACACATAGCATTAACAAGTAGACAAAAATTTTGAACACAAAATCAACTACAGATTGCAGATTTACTTAGAAATTTGATTATAATATAACAACACAAAGATGAACACAACATCAGGACCAAAGATCCAACTACATATCCTGCTTTCTTTACACTGATATATGGTGATAAATACAAGCAAATCTCTATTTTCTTATGGTTTTCCTTCTTACCCTTTTTTTTTTGTAGTGCATACCTCAAACCCTTTTATCCATCTTCATCTTCATGATCCATGAGTTCCCCAAAGCCAAAAACAGACATATTTGCAAGTTGCACATTTGACACTAATGGTGTAAATCAACCAACACAAAAAGAGAGGTTTCACTCAGGGTTGTGTCCCCTTGCAAAAGAATCAAGCCCTTCAGTCCGGCTTCGAACAATCCTATGGAACACTTCCCTAACCTGCTTTTCCAGCGGTTCTAAATCTTCCTTCAATGCATCAAGAACCTGCTCCAATTCCTTCACTCTCTGCTTAACTTCCCTTTCCTTGTCCTCACTCAAAGGAAACTGCACGGAATCAGCCAATTCACCCAACAACCGAGAACACTTCTCCATCTGATAAATCTCCCTCAACAGGCCACAAGCATTTTTCCTATCCCTTTTCTTTGACTCCTCCAGAATCCTCTCGTACAACCAAAGTATTGGAGCAGACCATGGGAACTGCCTGGGAACGTTAAAATGAACTTGCAAGCCACGATCTTGGCACGGAATTGCAGCCACCAATGCCCACATTACAAATAACAAGACAGAACCCATTGTGTAAACAGGCACTGCAAGTCCATTGGTGGCTAAAACCTCATTCCCTCGTGGCGCAGCCAAGTTGTTCCCAATTGCCTGGAGCTGCCTGGCGGCAGACCAAGACCTTGAAACGCTCCAAGACAAGGACCTGAAATGACCCAAAGATCGATGGTGATGATCCTTGGAGTGACTACCGCTAGTGTTGTGTCTCCCAAAGGAACGGTTCCTATGAGCCAGGGCTTGACCTGAATCTTTCTCATCAAGCATCCCAATTGCTAAATCTATCAACGCCTTCCTCGCACGACGGAATTGCCCTTCTCCTAGACTTCTCTGATAACCAACATTACTATCACCCAAAGCGCAAAGAACGATTTCTAGAAGCTTCTGCCATTGCCTGATCTGTTCAATCCCGTCGCGAATCGCATTGCAAACATCAAGCGCCTTGACAGTACGCTCGTAAAAATCGGCGATCAAACGGTCCATGGGCGACTTCTTCACTAGAGCTATGTTGTTAAAAAGTATGACCCGAAATTCCTCTTGACAACAGAGGAAAACGTCGAGCAACTTCCGAACCCACGGCAGAGAAAGCAATTCATCGGAAGGGGCAGAAGCTAAATCGTGAAATCTGTCAGCTACTCGCCTTTGAAACGACTCGATCTCCGCCTCGTTAGACGCCGATCCACCGATCGGCGATTCCATGGCGTGTACTTGATCCCTCCTCACTGGTAATAACGAACGGCCGATATTTGTCAACGGTGACGAAGTTCCTTGATAGTCCGTCGCGGGCATGATCACATCGAATAAATAATAAGAATAATGATTAAAAAATCAAAATTGAGTTTCAATTGGATCGAATATTTAGGATTGAAAATTTGGGGAGAAATAAAGAAGGATATGGAGAAACCCTAATGAAAAAAGATGGCATTTTTACTGGGGATTTTTGGACCGCGTTTTATGGTAGTTGGAACTTGGGAATAAAGAAAGGGTCTCCGCGGTCTAAAACCGAGGAGTGCTATTTTTTTTCTTTTTAATCTTTTACTTTAATAATTACATATCTATTAATTAATCATATTTAATTTAAATTTCAGGTCAATATACTAATTAAATATTTAAATATCAGACTCTTTTTAATTATGATTGAGAGTTAGATTTATATTTTTTTAGTAACTCTCCTTAAAAATATAATTTCTCAAAAAAAAATTAAAATAATGTATTTTTCAAATGCTCCGCAAAGTAATTGGATGAAAGTGTAATTATTGTGGCAATAATTGCACTATTTTATCTATACTATAAATTAAGCCTTTTATTAAGCTGGTGTCACCCATCAATCAAGTTTCAACTCAGCTAGGAAAATTATTTTATTGTTCCTTTGCATTTAAAATAAATGATTTATTTAAGAGTACTTTAGTCTTTTTATTTATTAAAATAATAAAAATATGTATATGATGATATTTGTGCTTATGTCAATTGAGTTAGAAAAACCTTAAATTTACCATTCAACCAAAGTTTCAATTCTAATATTCTTATACATTTTAATTTTACCATGCACACTTTATTACCTCCGCCAATTGAATATATTAATCATATTGTTGATTGAGATAGTGTCACAAATTAACTCAACATCAACTTAAGATTGAATATGATCTTTTAAATATTTTTTTTATTTTTTAAAAAATTAATTAATTGCTAGTGTGGTATACAGTGGACAGCCATATGGATACCGCGTTAGAAAAGTTAACATCATATTTGATAAATAATTCGAGTTTGAGGTCTAGAAAAGATAAAATTTTAAATAATTTTTTTATAAATTAAAAAGTGAAATAAATCATTATATTAAAAAAATATTATAACTTAATATATTAATTTTTACATTTAACAGACTAATACGAAATAAAATCAGGTGGAAATAAATACAGTAAATTGAAGTACAATATCACGTAACCATGTTACGTCATAGTTTAAATTAAATAAAATGAACAATTTTTTGGAGGGTTACAAAAATCACCTATGGGACAAAAATGCACTCTCTGCAATAATATCAGGACATGTTTGTCAATATAATAAAACTCGAAAATATTGTTAATGACTGGGTAAGTATTAGTCACGTGTGAAAAGGTGTGAGTGAGTTATACACGTGGGAAGGCACAGCTGGGTCTTCGTTGGAGTGCGGATGTCGAGAGGGACTTGGTCTGAGAACTGAACTCTGCTTCGTTCTTCTAGAAAAAAGAGAGATGATGACGTGTGTTATTCTTCTCCTGAAAATACCAACTTACCCTCCTTCTAGAATTTTGAACTTTTTTATTTTTAGTTTAAGTTCGACATGAGGAAGAAGATTGATAGCGAATTTTTTTTAATTTTACGATTAATATTTAATTGAATTAGTATCATTTCAATTGGGTCACTGTTGGATTAAAAATTAAATTAATATATACTTATAATAAGATTTAAACTCAAACCAATTATATTAATAAAATTTTTAATTTATAATTTTATTAAGGTTTTATTTTGATATTTTTATACATTTCAATTTTTATTATGTACATTTTATTATCAATATCAATTACGTATATATTAATGTATTTGATCGACTTAAAAATTGATGATAACACTATAATAAATAATTTTAACCTATTTTTTTTATTTTAACATCGTACATATTTTATATGTTATTATTAATTAATTTCAAATTATACATTTTATTATTTATTATATGTTATTTTTAAACACACATTTAAATTTTAAATTCATAGCGTATGATAAGATTTTTCTAGTATAATTTAAAACACTTGAAAATTTATGTTTTTTTTAATGTTTATTTCTTTTGGATTAAAATATATCATAAACCTCTATACTCTTTTTAAACTTAAAAATTAGTTTCTGTACTTTTATATTTAGGAATTTAGTTCATCTATTTTTTAAATTTTAAAATTTAAGTCAAATTGCTAATACTGTTAAGATTATTTTGTTAAGTTTAGGTTTATGACGACGTCCTTTTTTAGTTACATTGCTCCCAAGTGAACTTTTTTTTTAATTTTAAAATTTCGCACAAAAAATAAGCAGTATTAATAATTGAACCTAAATCTTAAAGTCTGAAAAAGAAAAAAAATAACTTCTTAAAAATAAAAGTATAAAAAGTAAATTCTAAATTTAAAAAGAGTACGAGATCCTATAGCATATTTTAACCAATCTTTTATTCATTTATTCATTTGTTATTCTAATCTTGGCTAGAAAATCAGAAGGATAATTTCAATTTTTCCCTATCCAACTTTTTTTGGAACTGGATAAGTGGTTGAACTAATTGATCATCAATTTTCGGTTAGACTGATTAGGATTATTCAAAACAAATAGATTATTAAAAATTTTAAAAATAAAAAAATTATAAAAATTGGTTATACATCAGTTTAACAATTTTTTTTAATTAAGTTCAATTCGTCTGTATTAGTTCGTCAATTAATTAATTTTATATTTCTCACCAGATCAATATCTCAATTAGTTTCAATTTGATTGATTCAGTCCAATTTAGACATCACTACTTAAAAGTCGAGCATATATTGTATACTGTGCTTATAAACTAATTTTTGAAATTCGATGATTATTGAATCGAGATAAAAGTATATTTTGATTTATTAAAAGAGTTAAATTTAAATATATATTAATGCTTTTTTGTAGTTGTTCACGAATTTAATTATTTTTAAAATTTCTAACACATACGCTTAAAAATTCAATTTCCAACTCGAAGTCGAGACCAAAAACAACGAGCGATAGTCAATTAGTTTAAGGCATTGAGAAGTTTTCCAACTTTAAAAATAAAACCTAATTGAGCTTTAAATTTCAAGTTTAATTAAATTGGGATTTAATTAAATTTATCCATTAAATTCAGTTTAATTCTAATTTTAAAAATAAAACGCTATTCAATCTTGAGTTTCAAATTTCAAGTCTTTCGATCGAGTAAAAAGCTTGAGTTTGATCTGATTATATCACTAATTCAATTATTATTTTATAGAAATAAGGTTAAAATATATAAAAAAATTCTTTATATTCTTCACAAATTTGAAATTTAGGTACTATATTTTTTTTTATTTCTATGAAATTAGTCTTTTTAGTTTTTATATTTCAAATTTTAAGTCTAACTATTAACGCTGTTAAAATTCCCAAAAATAAAATACAAGAATTAATTTCTAAATTTATGAAGAGTATATAGACTTATGACATATTTTAACCTAGAAATATTTATGAAATTAATATATCTATTGGTATATTGCTTTCATATTTTTTTTGTCTAAAATAATATAAAATGAGTTTTTAAATCTAAAAAGAGTTTCCAAGCCTAATAGGTTTTCCAAAATATTTCTTTCATTAATTAATTTTTATATATTTCATGTCTGTTTTATTATTTATGTTTGAAGTCCTTGACTATCCTACATATTTGTTTGATAGAACAAATATGGAATAATACAAAACTTAAAACTACAAATCTCTGTTTTTTTTTCCTTTGGGTAAACTACCTAGTTGGTGTAGGAAATATACTATTACAAAAAAA
Source organism: Gossypium hirsutum (assembly GCF_007990345.1). Taxonomy (NCBI): domain Eukaryota; kingdom Viridiplantae; phylum Streptophyta; class Magnoliopsida; order Malvales; family Malvaceae; genus Gossypium; species Gossypium hirsutum. Next base: position 10,163,405 of record NC_053438.1, read on the forward strand.
AATCGTTAGCACTAATTGGATAAATAAATCGCGTGTAAATAAATGAAATAATAGCTGTGTCGTGGAAGAATCATTGCCTTAGAAGCAAATTCATCCTGATAGATGTAATTGTATAGTGGACGTTGCCCCCAAGGTTAACATAATATTTCAATATTCGTACACCCAAATAAAAAAGATGGAACAAATTTGGTGTTGCTCTTGTCAAATAAATAGAAAACTAATCGGAAATATATTGAAAAGAAACAGGTGAGCTATGAGAAAAAAGATAGGTTGTTGTTGTGTATTGTTGTATGAAATGAGATGAATATCTGAGCAATTTATAGGGCATTCTAAAGGGGCAAAACGATAATTTGTAGGGTTAGTTCAACGGCCAAAGACGACCATAAGACAACGACCAAAAATTGATTTTCAAAAATTGTAACAGCTTAGAAACTGATATTTGTTAAAAGTATATATATATGTATATACAAAAGAAAAACAACAAAAAGTTTATTCAAAAAGAAACACGCGCAATATGTGTCAGTTTTTTAACCCCAATTATTTAATGAGAGTAAAATACAAGGTTATATTTAAATTCTCTTGTAATATGAGATATGCCATTTTGTATTACCAACATTCCCCTACTAACACAAAAGAATTGAAAATCTTGTAAATGTGAGAAAAGGTAAACATCCAAATTAGTCGCTTAAATAATAATATCACGTGGTTTTCTATCCATTTTTAAAACTCTTCCATTCATTTATCCATTTTTGTAAATATATCTAAAAAGTATTTTTAGACATTACAGATGTGACATAATATAAAATTATTATTTTTGCAAGTTAGATTTTCTAATGATTATTATAAGTTATATTTTACGAAATAAGATAGAGAGAAATTAGTCATGTGGGAGACCAGAAAATCTTCTCATTCGTTACTCCATAATTAATGAAAAAAAGAATGATTAATTCTTAGGAGATTTTATTTATCTTGGTGCCACTTGTATCTAATAAATAATTCTTGTAAAAATATGATGAAAATATTTGTATTAGATGTCAAATTATATTTTACCTCAATTAAATAATATAAGTAAATTAGTCTTTGTGATTTTTAATTTATTTCTGTTATTAAAAATTTGTATGAGCGATAGAATTATGATAAAAGTTTTATGAGAAAGATCGATTTACTCTTTGATCTTATGTATAATGACCAATTTACTATTTTTTAATTAAAGAGACAAAATACAATCCAACTCATAATACAAAAATCTTCATAATATTTGTATTTTAATATTATTATACATAATATAACAATAGATATCATTTGATATTGAAAAATACTTTAATAATACTCCTCAATATATATATATATATATTGCAATATCCAACAAAAGGATGATCCATAAATCAATGGCATTTTTTGGAATGCCCATAATGAAACAGATTCCAAAAAGAAAAAAATATTCAAATTGAAGATTTAGAAGTTAGAAACAAATTTCCAGATGCCAATGTTTCCACTTGGTTTTTTACTTTAAATTAGATTATATTTAATTCTTAACTATTTTAATTATAGTTATACTTGAACAACAAAGTTTAATTATAAATTTCGAATCATTTCTTTAGTTTACGAAAGTTGAAAAATTAATTCAACCGTTAGTAAACACGTAAATTTAAATCGTGAATTTGTTGTATATAATTGTTGGACCGATACTTTTTGTCAATTTCATGCATATAATAATAAAATTTAATTAAAAACAATAAAATTGCTTAATGTTTATATAATACAGAAATTTTAAAAAAAAATAAACTTCTTAGTTGTCAACAAGTAGGGAATAAAATGCAATTAAAGTAAAAGAACATAATCACATTAGTTTTCTTAATGACGAACAAGTATTTAGGGTAAGCATGAGTTGAATGGGACAGTGTGGTGTGGACCTTTAGCCAGCCGCTAGTTGCTTGTCCCCAAAGCCAAGAACAATTATTATCTTATTTTATCTTATAGTGTTAGCATTAAATAAATATGAGACCAACACACGTCTCTTTATTTATAAAGCAAATACCCCATCAATTTCACCATAAAACCTGTGCTCCATGTTTTGAAATATAACCCCCTCATTCTCATTTCATATTTCCCATCGTTTCTCATGTTAGGGATATTTTTTAATTTAAATAATACGAGCAGGTTTAAAATAAGTTTGGTTAGTTAATTACAAATATGAGTAGATTTGAGCGAAATTTGAAGTACATTTATCTGATTGAGATGGGCTTGGACATGCATAAAGTGAATATATTATACTTAAGCTCGACCTAGCTCATTAACATTTTTAGTACACATACAATAAAGTAAAATTTAGAATTGTATAGTAAATATAATATACAATTAAAAATTTGATAAAAATAATAAATGAGACTTTAGTTAAATGGTAAAATATAAATATTAAAAATTATGAAGGCGTGGATTCAAATCCTGTTTTGTGTACAGTCAACCCTCTCTATAATAACCTAATTTGTTTGTCCAGAATTTTAACATGTTATAGAGAGACAATCGATGTAAGCTAACAGGTACATGTGTTATTATTTTTATGCATATTTTATTTTACATTTTTTCACATGATTAATTATAAAATTTATAAATCTAACGAGTTCAGTTAATTAATATGAGTTATCAAATTAAATTAATTAGATTATAGTGAGTTACTAAATTCAAGTAATCAATTTATAAGTTTATGATGTTTTAAATTCGTAGTAAAATATTTAATTAGGGAACTTCATAGTTTCTAGAATTGATATAGTTTAATTCCACTTATTGAATATTATTTCGAGTTAATAAAATATGATTAATATGTTTCTTCACGTGAAATTTAATCATTTTATTGAAATAATATTTTAATTAATATAATTTTTATTTAATAAATGATAATTAATAGACTTGCTTATATGAAATAACTATTATTTTACTTAAAAATTTAGACCATATACGGTTATAGATAACTAATTTAATAACTAACATACTTTATAACTATGGATGTTATTGTTATAAGCGAAAAGCTGTTATAAAATGTTAAAATAAAACATAAAAAGTCTATTCTTCTAGAAACTTTGCTTTTATAATGAAATGCTATTATAGCGGGTGAGTATCATAGAGAGAGTTGACTGTATTTATATTTTTATATACAAAATATATAAAATGACAAAAATGCTCTAAAAAAATAACTTATTTTTACCCAACTAAGTTGTTACTCGATTAACTCGTGACATTAAATTTGAAAAGAAATTGAATATAATTAGAGATATATGAATATTAAAATTGATGACGTACCTCAATATCGGATTAAAATATTTGTCTTATTTGAACTTCCTTAAGAATAGCCGAAGATCAAATCATAATTATAAGAAAAGGAGATGTGACTAATTTAGCTTAAAAATTAAACCCAAATGGATAAGAATATCATCCAGGTTTAAATCTAAATAAGTATTACCTTAGCGTGCGTAAAGTATTGAATTTTTATTGCTAAATTTTATAAGTGTTGAATTTATATTAAAAAATTATTTGGTAAAATAATAAATATAAGTTTTGAATATAATTATGTTATTTAATAAAAGCAAATACTGATTTTTAAAGATTATTAATTTTTTAATTTTAATATTATTAATATAATATTTTATATTATTTTAAATAATTTTGAAAGAAAGATAAATATAGTAAATTGGAAATCTCATTTTTTAAAAATTGATAATTTATTTTAATTTTTAATAAAATAAAATCAACTATTAGAGTTGTCCATGGGCAGGGTCGGGCCCTAACAAAACTTTGGGCGTAGGCCCAACTTGTATTAAAGCCTATAGTATTGATACAATAGAGAATGTATTGGTACATTGGGGAAGGTATCGATGCTCAGGTAATTTTTCTTTAATTTTCAAAACATTGAACCTTAAAACGGTATCAATACTAAGCAGGGTATCGATACTTTTGTGAAAGGTACCGATACTTTGTTAAGGTATCTGGGTTGAGCTGGGCTCAAGCAAAAAAAGCTTACCCGAGGCTCGACCCGTTTAGAAAGAGGGCCTCATTTTTTATCTAAGCCCATATTTCAGGCTTATATTTTTGTTTAAGTCCTCCCAATTTTAGGGCGAGCCTTCAGGCTTGGTCGGGTGGCCCAGTACATGAACAACTCTACTAACTACTTACTTATCTTATTCAAACAAATTTTTGTTGAAAATTTTATATTAAGTAAAAAGTTAAAATAATTATCAAACACTTTTAAAATATTAAATGTTAAAAAATTTTATTTTTAATGGAATGAAATTTTTCAATAATTTTTCAAACACCAAATTTTAAATTTAATTTTTAATAGAATTATGAATTAAGTTTTAGTTTAAATCAAATAAATACAAAGATTAATTCTTAAAAAAAAGAGAGCAAAAGGACAAATTTTAAAAATCTGGTAATAAATAAAAACGAACGGTTGACAAAAGTCCGGTATCCACGTGCTAAGGATGAGGAATTATAAAATTCATTTCTCACACTTCAATCCAATCAAATGTGAAAAAACAGAAAAAATCGAAACTCATGTATCCCACCTCATGTTTTTACTAATAAAAGTACAAAAATAATTATTAAATATGTTAGTTTTATTTTATTTTTGGTCAAATATATCAAAAACAATTTATTTAAACAAGGGTGAATCTAGGATTTTTTATTAAATAATATAAAAATAATTAATTAAGAAAATAGTATAAGATCTAGATTAATTATAAAATGGGTCGTTTTTTACCGTGTTCTTAGATGGCTTCAACTTGTTAGGCGGCACACAAAAAATTATAACTATTTTTTAATATCAAACAAATATTATACGAATACAAAAAATATTCTTTTAAAAAATATGTCACCTAATATACTGACAACACTAGTTTAATTTAAAAAAAAAAGTCAAGCAAAAAATAAAACTAAAGAAATTTAAAAAAAACTGACATGATGTGGTGACGCTAATATGTCAAGAGACAACGATTTGAAATTAAAAAGAATATTTAAATATGAGTCAATTCAGATCCATTTAATTATTGTAATAAATATAAATATAGTAATACAATAGGAGCCATGAATTGTGTGATACCTATTGTCAATAATGTGAAGGCTTGACTGTTGACCCTTGACCTTGAAAGTTTGGTAAAAATTGAAACTCTCAAAAGAAGAAAAAGTCAAAGTCACAAAAGTCACGGTCTTAACTTTGCTAGTGATGGATGGTCTGGTCTGGTCTGGTCTGGTGATCGCCCTCGAAAGCTCTTCACTCGCAAGCAATGTGGGGTTCAAACTTAATCCAACTGATTTTATTTGTAATTTCGATCACTGTAACTGAGTTTCGAAATCTACAATCCGATCTGTTAGGGTAGGTGAAGTTGATTAAACCATGCATTAAATTAGATAGTAACATTAGTGTTGAATTTTGTAAGGGAGATTAGTAGAAAATACTCACAAAGTAGGAATTGAAATATGATAAACCTATACTTGAAAGTCAGAATATGATCTATCATCCTCTAAATACATGAAAATTTTAAGAAAAATTGAGTCGCACATGAATCGAAGTTCCGTAAATGAAAATCTCAAACGTTTGCAACAGCAGAGCATGAAAATCTAAGCATTCCGGCAGTGGTAAAACTGAACCTCTAAATTCAAATAAATATAGTTCATACTAGAGGTGTCCATGGGCCGGGCCCATAAAAATTCTAACCCATTTTTCAAGCCCGGGCCCGGCCCAAAATATGGGCATGAGATTTTGCCCAGGCCCGGCCTGGGAAAAAATATGGGACCCGAGCCCGGCCCGGCCCGTTTTGCATTGAAATTAAAATTATTTTTTTAATAAAATTAAAACTAATTAAAATCTAGCACATTTACCACTTAATTATTTGATTGAATCATAGATTAACAGAAAGCTAATTGACAAATTTCATATAAACTTTTATTATAGATTAACAGACAGAAATGGAAGGGAATATATATATATTTCAACAACACTTTTATTATACACTTCTATAAACTTAGACAGAAACAAACAGAAAATAAGACCCTCATAATGGAAAAATCTTCATAATTGAATTAAACCCAAAAGTTCGAAACAACTATTCCTCAGGAATTACATGACTTAACCAACTATTCCCCAGGAATTACATAAAGCACTACAAGATGAATCACTCAAGCACACTATAATAATCCATAAACATAATCTTTAAGAGCTATGCAAAATCTTATAGCACGCTAATTATACCTAAAAACATGTTTACAACATAATCAACTTCCAAGACCTATCCACGAATCAACAGCAACATGATTTTTCATTTTGCATTTCAGTAAACATCATCAATCACTTATTTTTCTTCTCTTTTGCCTTCGAACTTTTACCCATTTTTTTAGCTTCAAATTCATCACCAAAATAATAAATTAAGCAACAATAAAAATAAATTTCAAATATATTGAAATGATGCAATTTGATAGAAACAAACAGAGCATTGGCACATGTTATCTGCATATGTTACCCTATTTAAAGGAATAAACTAAACCCAATTTGCAATTCAAAAGGCCAAAAAGCTAACCTCTAACGTGAATTCAATCTGTAATTAATTTCTCAAAACTTGCTTTATCTAATTTAACATTCTTATATGTCGATGTGGTATAGTTCTAGAATAGTCAACATTGGTTAACATTCAGTAAAAGGATGCTCCAAATGAAGTGTGTGTAACTTCAGTAGAAAGAAGTTGAAAGAAAACTGCAATTAGAAATGAAGTAAGAATGTTAAATTAAGTAAACAAAACACATCATGCCTGTATGTTTTGTAACTAAAATTAAGCGAATCATCTTGAGAGGTAAAAGAGTGGGTAATCTGCAGAAGGTGGGAACTTAGCATTATCTACTCTTGATTTCAGTCTGCATTTCAGGTTATTGCTGTTTTGATGCATAAATTCATTGAAAGAACAGTTGTTTTTAATAAAGAGAATGAAAACGAGGAAACCGAAGAAGATGAGCAAACCCGTACCTGTAACAAACCGACCGGAGGTGGATCGGTGAATGTCTTGACGGTGGAGGTGGATCGGTATTGGAAGACTCTGTCGATTTTGGAAATGGAAAAAAAATGGAGGAAGGCACAGCCGCACAGCACAATAGATAGGGTTAGGGATTTTGTCTCTGTCAGTGTAAGGAAATGAAAGTAAATGAAAAACTTTTATATTTTAAAAATAAAAAAATACATATTTAATATATTTTCGGGCTGGGCCGGGCCCGGGCCAAAAAAATTTTGCCCGAGGCCCGGCCCATTTTTTAAACGGGCCTAAAATTTTGCCCAAGCCCATATTTCGGGCCTATATTTTTACCCAAACCCTCCCATATTTCGGGCGGGCCGTCGGGCCGGGCCGCCCAGCCCATGGACAGGTCTAGTTCATACTAACAGTCATCACCATCTACAAGAGATAACCTCTAAAACTGAGTTTCCATCATTGGGCGAACTACACTAGGATCTCAAAGAAGCCCAATGGATCTAACCAAGTTATCAACGTCAACCCTTAATTTATAACAACTAATTAAAAAGGTGTAATTTAAAAAAAGATCCCTCAGATTTCATCACTATCTTTAATTCAACGATAGTTAAGCTCATTATTTTCATGAAAACAGAGATAAAATGAAACAAAGTCTTAACATATTGAGCTGTATAATAATAGTTAAAGTAGTTAACTGTTGTGTTTAGTTGTTAGCAGGTTGTTGGCAGCAGTTAGCAATTACACGTGTTGGTTAGTCTTGACTTGTAAAACTCCTTAAATACTGAAAGCTGATAGTTCAGCAAATCATCTTTTTGTGAATAATAATTCGTTCATTCTTTCATGTGTGTAAGTTTCTATTATGGTATCTGAGCCAGAAATATAAATTTTTTTTTCTTCATAGCTACTGAAGCAGTTTCTGCAAATGAGTCTCAAAATCGACAGTTGTATAACAATGAGGTTCCTGCTGATGGTTCTTCCGGTCCTGGTATTGCTTCTCTAAGAAAGGTTCAACAATTTCCAAAGCATGACACAGTGAAACTAGGTGAACGAAATTTTCTTTTATGGAAACAAAAAATTTTGTTAATTCTTGAAGGTTATGGCCTCCATGAATTTGTTCTTGGTACTGTAAGTATTCCCCCGCAGTCTATTGCTGATGCAGAAGGTAATCTTGTTTCTAATCCTGATTTCTTGTTTCATAAACAACAAGACACGTTATTAGCTTCTTGGCTGTTGTCCACCATTTGTGATGAGATCTTGGTTCATCTCACTAATGCTCGGACTAGCTTTGATAGTTGGAGTACAGTTACACGTCGTTTTGCTTCAAAGTCGAGCTTAACAGTTTCCACTTTGCGTCATTCGTTGTATTCTCAGAAAAAGGGTCAGTTGACTATGAAAGATTACTTGGCAAAGATTAAAAGTCTATGTGATACACTTACAGTTGCAGGTAATGATGTGTCTGAGCAAGAACAGATTAGCATTATTCTTGCTGGTTTGCCTGTGGAGTTTGAGTCCATTCGGGTGGTAGCATCTGTAATGAGGGTTCCTCTTGATCTTCTTGGAGAAAATGCTTACTGATTGTGAAGCTAGACAACAAGAGATTCTTTCAAATGTTTCTTTTCAGGCTAATCTTCTTTAGCAACATGGAAATACTGATGAAACTAGCAGCAAGAGTGATAGGGGAGCAAGAACTTCCTACAGAGGCAATGGACGGTTTTCTCGAGGTCGAGGAAGAAAGTTCAGCCATACTAAACCTCAGTGTCAGTTATGTGGACGAGTTGGTCATACTGTTCAGAAGTGCTATTATCGGTTTGATGAAAATTTTGAGGGAGTGTCTGACCAGCACTCGCAGGCTCATTGTCATCAGTTTCAGGAGCCTTCGGTTTCTTCTTGTGCTAACTGTTGTTCTCATGCGAGTGCACCTAGTGATACTGTGACTACTCCTACCAACAAGTCATGTTGTTTGAATATTTTAAATTCAGTTGAGTGGTATCCCGGTTCAGTAGCGACCAATTATATTACCAATAATTTGGGAAATTTGAAGGGGGCTGTAGCACCATATACAGGTAATCGTAAACTCTACATGGGGAATGGGGTGTCAGTACCTGTAACTCATGTTGGTTCAGGTTTTCTCTCAACTGCCAGTAGAGTATTTTGATTGAAAAATATATTACATGTTCCTCGCATATGTAAAAACCTATTGTCTGTAGCTCAGTTTGCCAAGGATAATGAGGTATTTTTTGAGTTTCATCCTGTGCGTTATTTTGTGAAGGATGCCAAGACAGGGAACGTTTTGTTGGAGGGTCACATGCATAATGGCCTGTATAAGTTTGATATGTCTGCTGCTCAAAAGTCCAGCACTAGTGGGTCTGTTTGGGCCTCGTCCGTTACTGCTCATGTTACTAGTCTTGAGCCACCAACTAGTGGTCGGTATAATAGTCGAATTTTTGAATTGTGGCACCAAAGGCTTGGCCGCCTTTGTAATAGAACTGTTAATACAATACTTCAAAAATGTAATATAGTTGCAAAGAATTCTCAGTTAAGTATAGTCTGTTCTGCGTGCCAGCTTGGAAAATCTCATAAGCTTTCTTTTCCCCCCTCTACAACTGTATACTCAGCTCCTTTTGAGCTCATTGTAGCTGATCTTTAGGGGCCAGCTGCTGTGTCTTCTGAAGGTCATTCGTATTACATTTCATTTGTAGATGCTTACTCCAGGTTTACATAGGTTTATTTGCTTAAACAAAAATCTGAGGCTCTTGCAAAATTTCTCCTATTTCACAAGTTAGTTGAAGTTCAATTTGGTAGTAAAGTAAAGGTTCTTCAAACTGACTGGGGGGGAGTTTCGGCCCTTTACTCAGGTTTTATCTCAATTAGGGGTGCATCATCGTCTTTCTTACCCACATACCTCGGAGCAAAATGGCTTGGTTGAGCGAAAACACAGACATATAGTGGAGGTTGGACTGACTTTATTGGCTCAAGCAAATGTTCCCATGCGTTTTTGGTCTCACGCCTTTATCACTGCGGTTCACATTATTAACAGGCTTCCTACACCTGTTCTTCATGAAAAATCTCCTTATGAAGTGTTATATAAATCTGTGCCAACTTACATGCATTTCAAAGTTTTTAGTTGTAGGTGCTATCATTATCTCAGGCCGTTGAATTCACATAAGCTGCAGTTTCGCTCCAGGCCGTGTGTTTTCCTTGGTTACAGTCCCAACCACAAGGGGTACAAGTGTCTTGATGATAATGGGAAACTATTTATTTCTCGACATGTGACCTTTGATGAGTCTTGTTTCCCTTTTAAGCACTCTGACAGCTCGACTAGTAGTACGGGTCTTCGTGGTCTTGGTTTTCAATTTTTGCATCAGTAGTCGTCTGTTCCAGTAGTGGCACCTGTGGATCAATCTGCTAATTTGAGGTGTTCTACTTCGACCGGACCTGGTGCTGCTCCTGGCATGCAGTCTGAAACTCCTAGCTTGGTTTTTTCCAATACTGTCCATAGCAATAGTCAGTCTTCATTGTTTTCAACAGTTCCTCCTCATGATGAAGCTAGCTCTCATTCTCTAGTTAGTGCTCCAGCTGTTGAAAGAATATGTGCTCATCCTGTCAATGTGCATTCGATGCAAACTAGGGCCAAAAGTGGTATTTTTAAACCTCAAGTTTTTTCAGCTGAATTTCATGTTACTGAACCCCTTACAATTGATAAAGCCTTCTCTTCTAAGGAGTGGACTCAAGCAGCGCAGCAGGAGTATGATGCGTTAATAAAGAACAATACCTAGGACTTGGTTCCTTTACCTGCCAACATGAGAGCTGTGGGGTGCAAGTGGATATTCAAGTTGAAGCGACATTCGGATGGCTCGATTGCTCGATATAAGGGTCGCATGGTGGTAAAAAGATACCTCCAGGAAACTGGAATTGATTTCCATGACACCTTCAGCCCAGTTGTGAAGCCAGCAACGATTCGTGTGGTTATTGCCTTGGCAGTAAAATTTGGCTGGCAGTTAAGGCAGATTGATATAAATAGTGCATTCCTTAATGGAGATCTAACTGAAGAGATCTACATGGTTCAGCCTCCTGGTTTTGAGCAACAGCATGGGAGCCAAAAGCTGGTGTGTAGGTTGAAAAAGGCCCTGTATGGTCTTAAGCAGGCACCTCGAGCCTGGTTTTCCAAGTTGAAAGATTTTTTAATCTACTCTCAATTTGTGTTGGCGAAATCCGATGGGTCGTTGTTTGTCAAGAAAACTGAGGGTGTGTTGTTGTATGTTTTGGTCTACGTTGATTGTTGTTCCAATAGGGTCGGAAGCGTGTAAATTATTGTACTAAAAAATCACACAAAGTTCAATTCCCAGGGAAGAGAGGTGGATCACATAGATCTCTTAAATACCAAGTCTTTCCTTAGTCAGAATATCCCTTCTATAGTAATTTAATAGCACAATTAAATACTACTATTATACCCTCAAATATTGAAAGAAAAATAGGACAAGAAAGAACACAAGAGTTTTAACGAGGTTCGGTAAATTATACCTACGTCCTCGGGCACTAACACCAGATGATAACTTTACTATCTTCAAAATATTACAAACAAATAGAATTCCTTGAGAATTCTCAAATGGGAGAAGAGAGAAAACTAAGAGAGAAAGATTGGTTGGGATGAATTGAAATGAGAAATGAGATGGCCTATTTATAGTTGAGGTTTAAGGACCAAACAATAAATAGCCCATTATCTCAAGAACCAAAAAAAAATTATCCCTTGCCACTTTTCCAAAGTTGGTGGTTGTCATTATTGATTGTCTCCCATTAATGTTAATAGCAACCATTATTAATTGTCTTCCATTAATGTTAACAATCTCCACCTTGAAGATTTGATTAGGATAATCACATCTTCACACACTTCCTTCAACTCCCCAAATTCGATAAAGCTATCTTTTGTAGTGCCTACAAATGCACTATCGAGCGCCATACACCTGAAGGTGCTCAAATTCTCAAGATATTAATCAAGTTCAAACAATGATTAAACTTGATTGTTGTTACCACCTTAGTCATCATATCTGCGGGATTATCTGCTGTCGGAATCTTCTGAAGTAGAATTTTTCCTTTTTCAAAGACTTCCCACACAAAGTGATATCTTACGTCGATATGCTTGGTTCTTGAATGATAGACTTGATTTTTCGCTAAATGAATAGCGCTCTGACTGTCACAATATAAACTTATGTGACTTTGAACAACTCCTAAGTCTTTCAACAATCCATTAAGCCAAATAGCCTCCTTAACAGCTTTTGTAATTGCCATATATTCTACCTCTGTAGTAGACACAGCTACTGTAGACTGTAAGGTAGACTTCCAACTCACTGGGGCTTTCGCAAGAGTAAACAAATACCCCGTAGTTGAACGACGTTTATCTAAATCACCAGCAAAGTTGGAATCAACATATCCAACTACAAACTGACCAAGTGCTTCATCCTGTTCAAAAATTAAACCAACATCTACGGTTTTTCGAAGATACCGTAGAATCCATTTCACAGCTTGCCAATGTCCTTTTCCAGGATCATGCATATACCTGCTCACAACTCCAACAGCTTGTGAAATGTCAGGCCTCGTACACACCATCGCATACATCAAACTCCCAACTGCATTAGCATATGGGACTTTCGCCATATATTCTCTTTCTTCTTCAGTTTTCGGAGATAATTGAGCACTAAGTTTCAAATGAGAAGCAAGTGGGGTACTTACATGTTTTGTGTTTTCATTTACACCAAAACATTGTAATACCTTTTTCAGATATTGCTTCTGATTTAAACAGAGCTTGCCTCTCGGTCTATCTCTACTTATCTCCATGCCGAGAATCTTCTTGGCCTCACCTAGATTTTTCATCTCGAACTCTTGATTCAACTGAGCCTTCAGCTTATCTATCTCATTTTGGCTCTTCGAAGCGATTAACATATCATCAACATACAAGAGTAGATAAATGAAAGATCCGTCATGCAGCTTCTGCAAATATACACAATTGTCATATTTGCTTCTTGTGTACTTCTGCCTTCTCATAAAGCTATCAAATCGCTTGTACCACTGCCTCGGGGATTGCTTCAATCCATATAGCGATTTGTTCAGCTTACAAACCCAATTTCTACCACCAGCATCTGTGTATCCTTCGGGCTGAGTCATATAGATCTCCTCTTCTAACTCACCATGCAAGAAAGCTGTCTTAACATCAAGTTGAGCTAGCTCCAAATTCAACTGTGCTACCAAGGCCAACAAAATTCTAATGGAGGAATGCTTCACAACAGGGGAAAATACATCATTGTAGTCAATTCCCTCCTTCTGAGCGTAGCCTTTAGCTACCAATCTTGCCTTGTAGCGAATATCCTTCTTGCTAGGAGATCCATCTTTCTTTGCGAATACCCACTTGCATCCGATTGCCCTTTTACCTTTCGGTAATTGCGCCAACTCCCAAGTATTGTTCTTCCGGAGAGACTGCATTTCTTCATCCATGGCACTTTTCCATTTATCACTTTCTAAGCTTTGCATTGCTTCTTGATAAGTGATAGGAATATCATCAACAACAGGAAGGGCGTAGGCCACCATATCAGTAAATCGAGCAGGTTTACGAATTTCTCTCCGTGGCCTTGCAACTGTAACTGGTTCTGGTGTACTTAGTGGTTCTTGGGTCAGAACCTCTTTAACCTCTAATTCCTCCATTGTGGCTGGAGAATTAGACTTATTAACTGGACAAATCCCCATCTGCTCAAACTCCACCTGTTTTGGAGTATACTCCACCTGCTGTGGAGTATTGCTCGTCTGAATATCTTTATCTGCTACCTTTTTCAATGTGGCAGATTCATCAAAGGTAACATCTCTGCTACAGATCATTTTCTTTGTGCTTAAGCACCAAAGACGAAATCCCTTCACTCCAGAAGTGATTTCCATAAAGAGAGCTTTCTTTGCCATCGGATCTAACTTTGACTCCTTCACATGGTAATATGTAGTGGTTCCAAACACATGTAAGGAATCATAATCTGTAGCCGGTTTTCCAGACCATACCTCCATAGGAGTTTTTCTTTCTAATGCAGATGATGGCAAACGATTAACAAGATGGCCAGCGTATGTCACAGCCTCAGCCCAAAATTGCTTGCCCAACCCAGCATTGGACAACATACATCGAACTTTCTCCAGCAATGTTCGATTCATACGCTCTGCCAATCCATTCTACTTTGGTGTATCCCTAACTGTGAAGTGTCGAACAATACCATACTCTTGGCACACATCGAAGAACGGATCACTTTTATATTCCCCTCCATTGTCCTCCTAAGCCGCTTGATTTTCTTGCCAGTCTGGTTTTCGATCATAGTTTTCCATTTAAGAAAAACTCTAAGCACTTCATCCTTAGTTCTCATGGTATACACCCAAACTCTTCTGGAAAAGTCATCAACAAAAGTAACAAAGTAGTGTTTTCCTCCCAATGAAGGTGTCTTGGAAGGCCCCCACACATCTGAGTGAACATATTCTAAAATACCTTTTGTATTATGGATAGCAGTACCGAATTTCACTCTCTTTTGCTTTCCCAGAACACAATGCTCGCAAAATTTTAATTTGCAAGCCTTTGCACCTTTCAACAATCCTTGCTTTGCCAGAATTTGCAAGGATTTTTCGCTGGCATGTCCCAACTTCATATGCCACAACTGTATTGAGTCCAATTCTTTGTTGCCGGAAGCTGCAGCGACTGCTCCAATAACTATACTACCTTGGTAGTAATACAAGTTATTTTTCCTGATGCCCTTCAATATCACAAGTGCGCCAGATGTCACTTTCAAAATCCCATCTCTCATAGTAACAACTGAACCATTGGATTCCAAGGCTCCCAATGAGATGAGATTTTTCTTCAAACTGGGCATGTACCGAACATCAGTCAGAACTCTGGTAGATCCATCTTGATTCTTTAATTAGATTGAACCTATCCCAACAGTTTTACAAGCATTGTCATTGCCCATATAAACAACTCCTCCATTTAGTTCTACTAAATCAGAGAACCACTCCCGGTTAGGGGACATATGATAGGTACAACCCGAATCCAATATCCACTCATCTGAATGGAACGACGATGATGATGCAACCAGTGATAGTTCAGAGTCACTAGTATCATGCTTTGCAACACAAACATCTACAGCAGCTTTTCCCTTATTCTTCAACTTTGGACAATTTTTCTTCCAGTGGCCTTTCTCATGACAAAAAGCACATTCATCTTTCCCGAGTTTGGACTTTGACTTTGATCTCCCCTTTTGAGTTTTCTTCCGAGTGTATGAACGACATCGGACTACTAAAGCTTCTGTATCTCTGATTGAGTTTTTCTGTTTGTCCTTCTTTCTCTGTTCATAACTGTATAAGGCCGTACAGACTTCGCTCAGAGATATATCACTCCTGCCATGAAGTAGAGTAGTTTCTAGGAACTCAAACTCCTCAGGAAGTGACCCCAACAGCATCAAAGCCAAATCTTCATCTTTGAATGTCTCATCCATATTCAGCAAATCAGTGACTAACTGATTAAATTTGGTGATGTGATCATTCATTGTGGTACTTGGGACGTATGTGAAGTGAAATAGTCTTTTCTTCAAGTGGAGCTTATTTTGACTGTTTTTCTTCAAAAAATTTTCTTCAAGTGCCACCCTCAACTTATTTGCAGAAGTCTCCTTTGAAAAAGCATACCTCTGCTCTCGAGAAAGGCATGATCGAATTGTGCCACATGCCAACCGATTGATCGCCTTCCAATCTTTCTCCTGTACATCATCTGGTTTCTCTTCATCAATGGCAATGTCTAGACCCTGCTGAAAAAGGGCATCTAGAACCTCACTTTGCCACATACCAAAATGGCCCGTGCCATCAAAGATCTCCACGGCCAATCTTGCATTTGCAATTGTCGGTCTTGTCCACATGGACGATGTTGAAGCTCCTACACCGACCGTTTTCTCCATAATCTTTCAATATACCTAAGGAAATCTTTTCTGATGTGGAAGATCAGTTTAAACTGCAACCACAGAGCATACTACGATTAACCTTCGGCTCTTGATACCACTTGTTGTTCCAATAGGGTCGAAAGCGTATAAATTATTGTACTAAAAAATCACACAAAGTTCAATTACCAGGGAAGAGAGGTGGATCACATGGATCTCTTAAATACCAAGTCTTTCCTTAGTCAGAATATCCCTTCTATAGTAATTTAATAGCACAATTAAATACTACTATTATACCCTCAAATATTGAAAGAAAAATAGGACAAGAAAGAACACATGAGTTTTAACGAGGTTCGGTAAATTATACCTACGTCCTCGGGCACTAACACCAGATGATAACTTTACTATCTTCAAAATATTACAAACAAATAGAATTCCTTGAGAATTCTCAAATGGGAGAAGAGAGAAAACTAAGAGAGAAAGATTGGTTGGGATGAATTGAAATGAGAAATGAGAAGGCCTATTTATAGTTGAGGTTTAAAGACCAAACAATAAATAGCCCATTATCTCAAGGACCAAAAAAAAATTATCCCTTGCCACTTTTCCAAAGTTGGTGGTTGTCATTATTGATTGTCTCCCATTAATGTTAATGGCAACCATTATTAATTGTCTTCCATTAATGTTAACATTGATGACATAATTGTCACAGGCAGTCACCAACGTAGTATAGATGATTTTATTCTTGCTCTTGATGATAAGTTCTCCTTGAAAGATTTAGGAGCTCTTAACTATTTTCTGGGCATTGAAGTGCTCCCTACTTCTTCTAATGGGTTGTTCTTGAATCAATGGAAATACATTCTAAATCTGTTGAAGAAAGCTAAAATGGACTGTGCGAAGGGATCTCCTACGCCCATGACTACTTCAACACGATTGTCTCAACATGAAGGGAGTGCCATTGATAATGAGTCTGATTATAGGAGCATTGTAGGTGCTCTTCAGTATGTCTCCATAACTCGGGCAGACATCACATATGCTGTGAATAGAGTGTGCCAGTTCATGCATCGACCACTTGATCAGCACTTTAAAGCAGTCAAGAGGATTCTTCGATATCTTCAAAATACTGTGGAGTATGGCCTGCATTTTACAACTTCTGCCAACTTAGATCTTGTGGGTTTTTCTGATTCAAACTAGGCAACTGATATAGATGATAGGAGGTCTACTTCAGGTTTCTGTGTTTTTTTAGTGGCAATTCGGTCGCCTGGGGGTCAAAGAAACAACAGGTGATCTCCCGATCAACTGCAGAGGCTGAGTATAGGGGTCTTGCTAATGCAGTGACTGAAGTTGTGTGGCTAGAATCTCTCTTATCTGAGTTGCATGTTGTTCCAGTCAAGAAAGTTGTTGTGTGGTATGACAGCTCTGGGCGGTTGCTGTCTCTGGCAATCGAGTGCTGCACTCAAAGTTCAAGCACGTAGAATTGGATTTGTTCTTCGTGAGGAAAAAGGTGGCTGCTGGTAATTTGAGTGTGGGGCATGTTCTAGCACAAGATCAGATAGCAGACATCTTCACAAAACCCCTGTCTGCTCCCATGTTTACAAGTTTTAGGTCCAGACTCAAAGTTGTTTCTAAACACGAACCATCAGCGGAAGTCAAGTAGTTAGAGGCATATTGAGCTGTATAATAATAGTTAAAGTAGTTAACTATTGTGTTTAGTTGTTAGCAGGTTGTTGGCAGTAGTTAGCAGTTACACGTGTTGGTTAGTCTTGACTTGTAAAACTCCTTAAATACTGGAAGCTGATAGTTCAGCAAATCATCTTTTTGTGAATAATAATTCGTTCATTCTTTCATGTGTGTAAGTTTCTATTATAACGTCTCAAAAATTCCAAATTCGAGAATATGTACAATATTTTTTTAGTAAAGAAAATAGCAACAACGAGATAAAAGGACACCCTAGTTCAAAGCAGACAAACTAGAATCCATCATAAACAGCTTCCTAACAGACAGTGGGATATTCCAATAGATAAAATTGCAATAAAATATGTACAATATTTTGCATCTCGTGAAAAATATTATCCGTATAAATTAAGAGAATTAAATTAGGCATAGGAAAAAAAATCGTTACATTATAGAAAAACACAAATTGAAAATCGGGTATAGACTAGTTTGGGATTGGAAAAAATTATGAAGGGCTTAAAGTGAGGATGGACTAAATTGAAGTTGATGTAAAAGACAGAGAATTTAAGGAAAAAAATACTTTTTAATTCAGGGATATTATAAATTTAGAAAGGTGGTGAACGGTGGGGAAAATGGTGAACTTAAAAAAACTACTGTACCCTTAAGCTTAAAACATAGAAGCAGATATTTTTAAGGGCACTATAGTCATTTGAATATTGAATGAATAAAAGATATGATATTATGAGATAATTTTTTGGTTCCTTGGATTAATGTTTTCCAATTCAATCCTAGCCATTAATATCTTTTAAGGAATTAAAAGGAAAAAGAAAAATAAAGAAAAGAAGTTGTCTTCATTCTTCATCTTGGCCGTATGGGTTTTTGGAGAAAGAACACTCCATCTGTTTTGCTATTTCTTTTTCTTCCATTATTCCACCAAATTCTCACCTCTCTACACAAATTCACCCACAAAAGCTTCTTTTACCAAGATTGTTTACATGATTTGGTGGCTATTTTGAAGAGAAAGAAGTTGAGAAAAGAAAAGAGAGCAAAGGAAAAGAGAAGTTGGAAGCTTAAAGAAAGAAGCGGAGAAAAGGAATTGAAGCTAGTGTAGCTTAATTTTGGTATGTGCTCACATTATTTTAATTTCCTTGCATTTATTATTATTATTATTATTATTTTACTAGAACATGAAAAAAAGATTTAATTAATAAAAAGAACGATTTGTGTTAATATAATATATTATATATATTCTTGAAAGATGAAAGTTTTAAAATATTGTTATATGATTTTTGTGAAGGCTGGTGATTTTTAAAACATTGATTTATATGAATTGATTATTTGAATGCATTTTGAGGCATTTTGAAAATATGCTACACAAATGATTGGTGGAATTTGGAATTATAAATGTGTACCTGTTATTCAAATGAATAAATTTGTTAGTTAGTCCTGTTGCGCATAGTACTGGTTGAGTATGGTCTTCTACACCGACCAGTTAACCCTACTGTGGAGAGTGTCGTGTGTAGGTGGAGAGTTTATTAAGGGCTATTGAACAATGATATTTGTATAAATTCTTGAAATTTATTTCTTGAATGAGAAACATGTGATATAAGCTTGAGCTGAATCGGTTATTGTTATATATATATTCACGATTAAGAAATTTTTCAAGAGAATTATGGGTTTGGGTTTATCTAGTATTTTATTTTCTTAAATTTTTGTTATATTAATTTGAAAGTTTTATAATGTGATTTATGAATTATTCTCTTATATATATTTGATATTTCCTTTATATTTGGATGTTGTAAAATAGCTTAACGCCTTCGATTTTTCTTTCCATGTGTAGGTAGTAGATAGGAGCGGTGAAGATAATATTACTGTATTTGCGCAAGTCGGAGTCACATACATCGGCACAGGTGGATATTCAAGTCACTCTTATTTTTATCTTGTATATATATTTTGGGCGTTTTGGCATGAATATAAGTTTTAGTTAGTTAAATGAATGTATAACGTTATGAACTTAATGTATAATATTAGTTGATAAAATCATGAGAATATCTTAGAAGCTTTATAACTAAAATTGGTATTATTAGACTTCGATATGATATGGAATATTTTGGTATTTCATATGGTAATTGAGTTGTGAAATTGAGATGCCAAGAACATTGAGGAGTATTTGTGTATACGTGATAAATATAAGGGTATGTTTGGTTGGTTGTAATAGAATAGGGCCGTAATTGAATAGTGCTGTAGTAGAATAGAGTTGTAATCAGTAATTTAATTGTTTGGTTGAATGGAATGGAATAGAGCTGTAATAGAATTCTTGTGTTTGGTTGAATGGAATAGATGTTGTAATAGTATAAAGAAAAAGACTTAAATGACCAAAGTACCCTTAGCAGAATTTTTTTTAGATAGATGATTATTAATATTGTTATTAAATTTTAATAAAATTATTGTTAAATATATTTTATTAAAAAATAATAAATAATTTAACCATATTTTAACATTATTATTAAATATAATTTAATAAAATAATATATAATTTAATAATGTTTTTAATATAATTATTATTATATGAATTAAAAAATCATAATATATAATACTATAAAAATAATATATAATCTACTTTATTATTTTTAAACTGCAATACATATTTAATGTGTTAAAATATCATTAGTGAAACAAATAATTTAATTATTTTACAATAAAAAATAAAATATTAGAAGTAATAAATAACTTGAGAATTATATTTCACATCCAAACATAATATTCATATATTAACAAAAGTTACATGATTTCATTAGTTTATATGTCATAATTCATATGTTATAAAATTTTATAACATAAAAAAGTTACAACATTGTAATGGCATTCTATCATTATATCATATCATTATATCATCCAAATATTACAAACACAAAAGTTGCCAAAATATCAACACAACCATGATTTTTAAAGGTCGGCAAGAAATCTTCTGACCCATTCTAATCACATAGAAGAAGGTAAATTAAAGAAAATGAGCATTTGCGTTGGATGATCTGAAATTTTGCTCAATGCGCGATAACGCTCATCCTCAATTAAACCTTCTACTTCACATAATGTTGGATATAATTTTAGAGCACTTTCTTGAATGGTCATTTCTGATTTTTGTTGAATTAGCACTTCGGAGGCAATACTCCTACTAATTTCAAGACCAACGGTTTGTATGTTTTCTGCCAATAAAGTGGCAGCATCAGTAAATGAAGTAGAAGAATCACTTGCATCAGAAATATTTTTTTCTTCTTTGAAAATGTGGAATCACCTTGGTTTCTAGGTGGTTACAGTTGTGTAGCTGAAAGATCCATGTCATCTAAAGAAACATTAGCTTCGCATCCATGGAAATTGTTTCTTTTTTCATGAGTATTTGTAGTAGCTACATCCTCAACATCTATTTCTTCAATAATATCAGCGGCTGTTTAAGCATCTTTCTCAATGGCTCAATCTTTTGCGTAGATGGCAGTAAATTGGTCTTAATAAAGGAAACTACGATGTTTGAATTGACCGGCTTATTTATGACTCTATAAAAATGAAGAATTCATATTAGATATAAGTTTGGTCAAAATAAGATAATAAAGACTTGAAATAATTCTTACATTTATATATGAGTTTCACACCGCATCTTCAGCAAAAACAAGCTGACTATGCTCATCCCAACCAGAGCCGCTATTGTTTTTTCCACTAAGCATGTCATAAACGATTGACCAATCCCTTTTCAATGTCCTAATTCTCGATTTAAGATTAGGTTTAGCCTTCAACATGGCATAAGGTAAAACTTTTTCTAACATTTTTTCCAACTCATTTAAATAACCGGCTTTGAATCTCGTATCTGTATTAAAGGTTCCAACATTGTGCAAGCCAACCATACAAGCAACCAATGCAGCATCTTCTTCTGGAATCCATTTCCTTTTGGTTCCTCGAGAATTTTGGGAAGAAACACTTGATTGTGAAAAACCTGACATAACTATCTTAAGAAAAAAATGCAAATTAAAATTAAGTTCAATATTATGAATCAAAAGGTCAACACTTTATAAAATTATAACACATGATGAATCAAAAGAAAATAAATTATAATTCAACAAGTCTAGTACAATACAAAAAAATAATTCAAACACCACCAAAGTTTCATAAACTAGATACATGAAATAACATAAACAAATTAACGTTTACTATTTTTACCCTAAACCTAACTAATTTCTAGATGCTTGCCATTCATCGAACATTTGGTTGGCTAGTTCCATCTTCCAAGTAGCCCATGCATCCGGTGGATGAATATTTACGATATTCAGTTCATTGTCATATATCACATTACTAGGTAATCCTTCTCCCAACTTCGCTTCAATAGGATCAAGACTCATATAGGTTCTAATAAAATTATAGAGTAAACAACATGCAATAATGATTCTATTGTGCACCCTCACAAGATAGAATGATAGACTCTTAAGTATTCCTTATCTAAGTTTTAATAACCCAAAGCATCTTTCAATAACATTACGCACTGAAGCATGTTTCATATTGAAAAATTCTTCTGGAGTACTTGGCTGGTAACCCTGACACCACTCATTCAAATGATATCTTTGTCCTCTAAAAGACGCAAGAAATCCCTCACAATTTGTGTATCCAGGATCAACTAGATAATAACAACCTATAAAAAAACTATTTATCATGGTTAATTTCTCAAAAAAGTTTGATATTAAAAATTAATTCAAATTCCTTTAATTTTGCACTTTACCATGAGGAACTTTTAGTCAATGTCTCCTATTAATGGCATCTCGAAGAACCCATCCATCAGCAACAGAACCTTCCCAACCAGGAAGAACATAAACAAAATGCATATCAGGTGTACAAACACCTAGCATATTTGTTGCTATGTCACATTTTGGCATTTGATATCTAGGTTTATCAACTGTTGGAACCCTAATCTTGATGTGAGTTCCATCTAAAGCATCTAAGCAATTCTACATCACATGTATAAAACCTCGAGTAAGGATACTATATTTGAATCTAAATCAACTAAATCATGTACGAGCTATATATAGAACTCACTCCAATACGTTGAACCATTTCCACCTTGGGTCTGTAGAATTAGGAGTAATTGGCTCTGCCTTTTTAAATAACACATATTGTAAACTTATGGCGGCATTTAAAATATTTTGAAATGATCTGCTAACGGTTTCCCTGGACCTATTAAAATGATGCTTGATAATTCGATTTTTAAGGTGATGAGAAATGATATGTAAAAACATTGCCACTTGCTCATCAACAAGCATGTTCCTTGACGACTTCAATCCCCCTAAAGTTTGTAACATTTCACATAGTTTAAAAAAGGTAATTCTATTCATCCTAACTTGTTCAATACAAGTCTCGTCACTAGCATATACAAATCTTTTCAAATAATCTCGTTTTGCATAAAAATCTAAAATATAAGATCTAATCCTTGGTCTATAAGCATGTAGGCTATGGATGACACCCTATGTAACTAAGAACCAACTCGCAACTGTACACATTTGCAACCATATTGTCAATGTAAGACCAATTCTTTTACGCCTTTCACTTTGTAGTATTAAAGGCAGACGAGTCATTACTGCAAGATATTAAAGTGTTACATATATTCAAATCATATAAAAGGGTCTCATTTCTCCAATACTAATTTCAATAAAAGTAAAACAAAATCAAAGATTTTAATTGCCAAAGAACTTACAGTGATTCAGTGAATGCAAGATGCTTAACTGTGGGTGGAGGAAGCAATCAAACAAGCCAAAGAAGAAGAGGAAGCAATAACACACTGTCAAAGAAAAATGAACAATACATATTAAGAATCTTTACAAAGCACAAAATAGAAATTACAACTATCTTTACAAGCAAAAAACTTGAAATTCATTTCTTTATCAATCACCCAAAAAAGAAAAAAAAGAAAGAAAAGAAAAGAATGTGTTTTTGTGGATTTGATTAATTGATGACTGATGTTTAATAATAATAAGTTTTAAAAAATACCCATTTAATACATCTACATCCAAATTACATAGTTTCCAGTTCTACAAAAATATACATATATTATATGAAATTTTTTAAAAATTCGATCTTTAATTTACCTTTTAAAAAGTTTATATTCATCCTCACATTATAATTAACTAATGTTTTATTTGAATTAATAACTGTGAATAGAAAAATATATATTATTTTGTTTGAATAGTGTGTTATATATATTAAAAATTATGTATTTTTAAAATATTCTATTATTATTATTATTTAAATAAAATCTAAAACTCCATATACATTACATTCTTACCATAACATGATTTTTTATAGCATTTTACTTTATTTTGTTTTGTTTTGTTTGCTGAGATAATTTTTATATTTGAATAAAAGAAGTTCAACTCTCCTATTAAAAGTAACGAGTTCACATGCAGTTTTGGTATTATTATTATTAATTTTAAAAATTTAGTTTAAAAATATACTAAATTAAATACACTATATTAACAATTGTAGATAATTTTTTTTGAAATAAAATATGTTTGTAGGGTTAATTATAATTTTTAATCAAACAATATAAGTACTATAAAACAATGTTTAAAGACCAAAAGTAAATATAACATAAATTAAATATATCGAAAATAAAAATAACTTTAAAATATATTAAAAGATTAAAATAGTTTTAAATGAAACATATCGAAAATTAAATATAACCAAAATGTTCTTGTTTAAAGTAAAAAAAATCAAATCTGAATTGTAAATGTAGTTTAACATGTATATATTGTCTTTCCTGTATTACTAGAAAAGAGTAATGGTATATTCATTCCAATGGAGATATTTGTTTATGTCCCTTTTCCTTGTTCATTTTTTCGTTGTTGTTGACTTGGCATTTGATAGCCTACGAGGGTGTGCTGCTCTTTACCTTGGCAGCCTCCTTTTCCATTACCAAATTTCATCTTTCCAAAGTTGAACACATAACCAACTTACAACAAAGACATTGGGAGGGTATTGTTACCTTAGCACACTCTTGAGTGATATTTTTCCCCTTCTTGTTGCTACCTTCAACCACTCCTTTAGCTAAAACACACAAACCATTCCATTATTTCAAGAGGATACACATTTAACACATAATGGTTCCAAGTAAAAAATTCAAATAAAAATAAACTTAACAAAAATCCAAAGGCAAAATAAATGGAAAACTTGAAACCAATAAAACTAAAAATAACACATAATATTACATAAGGTTGAACAATTAAAGCATACTCATCTAGCATATGACTAAACTAAAATGACTCAAGCAAGTAGTGCAAACACACAACAAGGATAAAACATGGAAAAAAAATTTTTTGGGAATGGTTTAAGGTATATCACACTATAAATGCAAGTTTAGTAAGATTACATAGTCAAAAAAATGAACAACAATAGTATTAAACAATAGCAACCCTTAATGTCTGTTCATTTCCTTTGGATTACTCTTATTCAATGCCATGTTCGACAAACCATCTAAATGCTAACATAGACTTTTGAAATCTGACAAAACATGTCCTTTAATAGAAGAAATTTATGTTACTGCATCAGTTCTATCTACAAGTTTATTTTGTCTTAGAAGTTCATGTTCGCATTTAAACTGTTCTATGTGAACGCACTTTATCAATTTTACTTGTTTGCACCAACATTTTTGTATAAGGATTAAATTATTTAGTTATATCATCATTCAAATACATGAAAATTTTGATTGATCTTTTAAATTTTATATTGATGTTAAAGTGTATATAATTTCTATTACATCAATAAGAAATTAGATTGGATCTAGAAATTCAAATATTTTTACTTTAATATCAAAATCAAAGGGGTTTATGAGTAAAAATCATTTAACTACAAAAATAATTTGAATGTTTATTTAAATAAAAGGTAAAATAGTTTAAGGATTTTTATAAGTGCATTAGTCAAAATGAATCTAGATTTTGATTTTTCATATTTTTCTACATGCTAATGAGAAAAAGGCTTGCATAGATGGCTAGACTAGAATGAGAAACACAATGTTACAAGTTCCATCAAGCAGTTAAATACCCATTTTCCCTCAATTTTATGAGTAACCAAACAAGGAAGAATAAGAAACACAATGTTACAAGTTCAAAACCACAATAATTCAATAAATCATGATAAGATACAACATGTACTACTCACAACTGAACATGGCATCGAGAAATAGTTAAAAAAAAGTTGTCAGAAGAGAAACACTAACACTATCAGCTTTTGAAGAAATCAAATAGATGAAACCTGGAAAATGAGAATAGAAATGGATAAAGAACTAATCATTCCAAGAAAATGTCCTTAGCAACCATGTAAATGCTAGATAAAATCTTCAGCTTTTGAATAAATCAAAATAGATGAAAACCAGTGGAAAAATAAGGGTAATGAACGATTGCTTGCAACTAGACCTGTCCATGGGCCGGGCCCGGAAAAAAATTTCGGCCCGCCTCCTAGGCTCGGGCTTGGCCCGGCCCGAAATATGGGCCTGAAATTTTGCCCGGGCCCGGACCGGGAAAAATATCATAAGCCCGAGCCCGGCCCGGCTCATTTTTTAATAAACATTAAAAAATTATTTTAAAAATAAAAAAAATAAAAAAATTTTAAAAGTATTTTAAAATAAAAAAATAAAAATAAAAAATATTTATTATATTCGGGCCGGGCCGGGCCGGGCCCGGGCCAAAAAAGTGGTGCTCGAGGCCCAGACCGTTTTGTAAACGGGCCTCATTTTTTTGCCCTAGCCCATATTTCGGGCCTATATTTTTACCCAAACTCTCCCATATTTCGGGCGGGCCGTCGGGCCGGGCCGAGCCGCCCGGCCCATGGACAGGTCTACTTGCAACTCAATACAAAAATCTTACGATGGACTGGTGATCAAGTTATAATGTCTCTGTCTAATCAACTATCAACATTATGAAGGATACCCTTAATTTAAATTGCATAAAACAGATGAAGATAGGTATAAAATATGATCTTGCTTTCATTAGTTTTTAAGGAGAATTACTATACAACCTTAGAAAATAGAAACTCAATTATCTGTTGCCTTCAAAATGTAGGGACAAACTAATAACAAAGAAAACCAGTAGAAAGTTACAACTACAAACTTAAATATTAAATATTCGAGATCCATTGTGCCAATTTGATATTAAAAAAAATTGAAACTTTTATAAATGAACGAAGCATACTAGATCAAATTAGATTTAAATTAAATAGAATATCATTGAATCACTATACAAATACAATAAATATTTAATATTCTAGTTAGTATTGCAAACAAGAAGACAAAAAATCAGAAAAAAATCACTATCAAAATTCAAGAATCACTATCAAAACACCATGAAAGGGACATTAAAGTTCAGCAATATAAAACCAGTTTTAATCTTTAAAACTAAAAAGAAACCTATTATTTCTACTAATTTAACAAAAAAAATTAGAAAAAAGGAAAATAAAAATGGGAGAAAAGTTACCTGAGAGAGGACTGCTCATATCGAACCACTATCCGATTGTTTCTCTTCTCAAGTTTCCACCTCAATCAAAAGCAAGAGAAGGCCTTGTTGAAGGCATTTGGAGTTAGAAAAATGATTCTGAGATTGGAGGCCTTGTTAGGGTTTGTTAAAGGGAGATAGGATTGGTGAGGATAGAAGCATAAAAAAGAGGGAGATAAAGTTGGGAGGAAATGGGAAGAAGCATGAGATAAGAGGAAAATGCTTCAGACGTGAGAAAGAAATGATGGTAAAATTGAAAGTTTGACCTAATTTTTTACCTACCCATTCCCTGAATCATTATTCTGTGGGAAAACCACTGAATGGGAAACAACACTTTTGCCTTGAATAATTCCGTACGGAATAGGGCTGTAATAGCTCATTATAGCCAACCAAACAATGTCTTAGTGATGGGCCCACTAAATTGAGCTGTAATGTATTAGTATTACATCCAACCAAACATGCCCCAAGTGTTTGGGATTAGTTTTCTTGGAAGAGGTTTAGTGTAACTGTAGGGGAAATTTTGGCAAAACTTTACAAAAATTAAAGTGCATGATTAATTTTGAATAATAGTCGTAGATGCTCTTTAGCATCGAATATGACATTCTCTACTTGGATCTTAATTATTTACATATAGAGTGTTGCATTTAGTGGTATCAAAGAATAAATTATGATTTTAGTTGATAAAAATGTGATGCAACTTTAATTCGAATGTGTTTAATTGTTGAATATAGACTAAAAGATGTTGATCGAATTTCGAGGAGCAGTGGATCAGGAGGTCAAGTGTCATGCATCGACGGTTGCAAATTAGCTAAAACCTGAGTAACAACTATCTGAGGTTCTTGCTAGAATGACCGAGCTAGGAGGGCCAGGGCATGAGGCATTTCTCTAGGCCACAACCAAAATGATCCAAAAGCTTATTGGAGCCATTCTGCAAACTCAGACATTTTCAATTAGCCATCGATCTCTTTTGGAGAAGATTCAAAAATATAGAGCCCAAGAATTCTGAGGGAAGAAAGGAGATGATCTTTCTACTGCCGAATATTGGTTGGAGAACACGCAAGGAGTTTTGCAACAATTGTGCTATAAACCGAAAGAAAAGCTAGAATGTGCAGTTTTCTTACTTAAAGGGGAAGCTTATCAATGGTAGAATACCGTGAATCATGTTGTACAACCTACACAGTTAACTTGGGACTTCTTTCTAGCAGAGTTTCAAAAGAAGTATATCAGTGAGTTGTATCTGGAAGAAAAGAAGAGAGAGTTCTTGTATTTAGAGCAAAATGACATGACATTAGTAGAGTATGAGCCAGAATTTGTTAGGCTTAGCCGCTATGTGGAAGAACTCGTAGTTACTGAGGTAGACATGTGTAATAGATTTGAGAGAGGCCTCAGAGATGGCATAAGACTACATCTGCTGGCTTTGGAAATACAAGATTTTTCCACCCTTGTTGAGAGAGCTCTAAAAGTGGAGCAAGTAATAAATGAAGAGCAGAGAAAAAAAAGGTAAGAAGCAGACAAAGCTAGGTCTAGGGCAAGTTAACTTCGTACAATTTCCATTTGTTAAGAGAGTTAGAGGATCTAAAGATTCGAGTTAATCTACACCTACCCATACTAAAAAACAAGGATAAAGGCAAAAACCTAGTTCTACCATTAAGCTTGGGTAGCAGACAACTTTCGCTCCAAGTACTAGTGGTTCAAGGAGTTCATTGTCATGAAATTGTGATCGGTGTGATAAGAGACATCAGGGAGAATGTTGGAAGGTCCAATGAGCTTGTTTTAGATGTAGCTTAAAAGAACATTTCTTCAGAAATTATTCTGAGATAATAAATTCTACCTTTGAAAATTCTAAAAGGCTTACTCCCATAGTATAGAGAGGCAGGGGGCCAGGTAACAATGGTAATATAGGGGGTAGTGAGAGAGTTGTTAAAGAGACTATAGATGAATCTAATTTAAGAGCACCAGTTCGTGGTAATGCTATTATCGCATGATAGGAACATGATACGGTTGACATCATCACTGGTATTTTTTCTTTATTTGATTCTCCTGTATATGCATTGGTAGACCTTGGTTCTACTCATTTCTACATTTGTACTGCACTTAAAAAAGAGAAAGAGTTACCTGTAGAATTAATAGAGTTTGATGTCTTAGGCCCCGTTCTCCTTTGCTTTTTAGATGGACTTTTGCCAAAAAAAAGTCTTTTTCTCTTCAAAGCAACGAAGAACGACCTCCATTCCAGAATAATTTTCACCATCTAAAAAGTCCTTTTTAGCAGATGAAGAAGTTAAAAATTTTAACTTTTTTTCAGCCAAAAGTGCTTTTGGCTGATAATTTCCATTTTTAACCTGTCTTCTCCCCAAATGTTCTTTCCTCTGGTTCTTTGCCTGAGATATCAAGTTATTTACCTTTATTTTTTTTCCTCTGGTTCTTTGTTTCTCTTCCGTCGGTAAGTTTCTTTTCTTCTTCTTCTCTTTAATTAGCAGGGCAGCTTAAAACGCCGAAGCTTATTCTTTTTTCCATTCGTTCGTTCGTTTGCTCGCTCGTTCGCTCGCTCATTCATTCATTTTGTTTTTCTATTACAGGTGAATAGTGATTTACATCACAAACCTATTGCTCGCTTGTTCTAAATTTGACAAGTTTAAGGGAAGAAATAAGAAAGCTGCTCCATACTTCTCGTAAAAACTTCGTTATGGTAATCTTGTTGGTTTCGTGTAAAATTTGGTTTATGTTTTGATTGAAATTGGATATGACTTTTGATTTTTTATTTGAATTAATGAAGCACTGATAAATCTTGCTGGTGTTATTATATGAAAAATAAAGTCAACATAAATATTGAAGGACCTTTGAACATGTTTTGCCCGATTTAGGTGTGGTTTGCATGGTATTTGAAGAAATTTCTAAGTTCTAATTGTTTGGTGTTGGTGATTTCGCTATCTAATTTCCTAAGTGTTTTTGGAGTTCCATTTTCTTTTTGTAATGTTTTTTTCTTTACATTCCATTTTTCATTCCACATGTTTGATAAATTAACAAAAGAAAAAGATCATTTCCTATACCACTGAAGTTTTTAAAACTTATTTTTCAACTCTATTTTTCTATTACAGAAATGGGATTTCTTTCTATTACAGAAATGGGATTTCTGTCAAAAAGAAAATTACCCATTTTTTTTGTTTCTCTGGAGGTTAGCAAGTAACATAACTTTGATAGTTTATGTGATGAAAAATCCCGTTAGAGTATTTAGGATTATGCTAAAGGTCTTATGTTTTTCAAAAGTATATATATAAACCGGGTCTTTTACCTGTTGGACAGGTTTTTGACCAATTCAACTTTTGCACGATTCTTACATGACTTTTGCACGGTTTTGTTCGGGAACAGCATAACAAGGCTAGCATCCTTCTCAGTCTACGGATGAACTCCAAAATACGAGTTGCAGGAAAGTGTATCTAGTTCAATCTTGTCGATGTCTCCTCCTGGAATAATCCTTCTCTTGGACAGTATCCATGATGCTAGAACAGTAATAACCAAACCAATACCAGAACATATTCCAAGTACAAGCCCAATGATAAGTTTTGTGTTTAAGCGTTTTGGCAGAGTGGGAGAATGAGTAGCTCCTGGTGCATTGGGGCAAATGCGCTGCACAATTGAACCACATAGACCTGGGTTCCCTTCAAAACTGGAGCTGGTAAAAGTATCAAACTGACCTCCCGATGGTATTGGTCCCTGAAGATTGTTATATGCCACACTGAATGAAGACAAAAAGTACAGACCTCTTAATGATTCAGGAATTTGGCCAGAAAGCCGATTGCCAAACAGATCCAACTTTTCCAAGTTTGTGAGATTTGATAATTGTTCTGGAATACTACCAGAAAAGTTATTATGGCTGAGATCTAACACATGAAGAAATCGCAATTGGCCAATCGCCTTAGAGATGTTGCCATTGAGGTTGTTGTTTCTCAGATAAATAGCCGGTGGAAGGCTGGAGAGTTGGTTATACAGCTGCTGACTGGTGGCATTATTAGGCATAACAAACACTGAGAGCTCCAGGTAACTTCTATCTACTTGATTATTAGACTCTTGCGTTGCCAGTGCCCACAGGCTTGTCAGTTCCTTGGGGAACTTTCCTGATATTATGTTAGCAGACAAGTCTATGTAAAAAATGTTTGGCATGCTTCCCAACCAACTAGGAATTAAACCACTGATTCTATTTTGGAACAGGTCTAGCACCTCTAGATTCTTCAGCTTAGCTAGCTATTTGGGGACTTGACCAGTGAAGTTGCAACCTCCTAGGGCTAAAATCTGAAGATTTTGAAAGCCTTCTCCTATTATATTTTCATCATTGGGTATTGCTTCATTCATGAAGTTCTTAGTGAGGATGAGAGTAGTAAGGTTCTTGACTTCCTTCAAAATCCTTATTACAACGGTAATATTGGTTAGTTTATTAGTAGAAATTGAAAGGAATGATAAAGATCGCAGAACAAGTATGGCCAGTTATATCTGTCCCTCTAGTTGGTTACTAGCCAATCTTACAGCAGTTAATGACTTGCAAGAATAAAAACTTAAAGGCAAGGTACCTGTAAAGTTATTGTTGCCAAGATCAAGAGTGTTAAGGCGTTGTTGTTAGTACAAAACTCCGGTAAGGAAAAAACTCGAACACACGATCGGAACTCGAAAAGAAAAAGAAGAAATAGGACAGGCTCCAAGGCGTGTATCAAGCCACTATCTTTAAGGTTATATTCGCCCCCACTTATCTTCAGTGTGCAAACGAGTTCCAAGCAAATTAACCTCGAGGATACAATGAAGCCAATGACTATTTGCGTTTTGCACTGACGAGAATAGTCCACTATGCACTGAGTAATGTATAACAAAAACTCAATTTCTACAAAGGATTTCTGCAGCAATACTTTATAGAATAATCTAATAATATTAGAAAATAAAGGAAGAGAAGAAATAATATTAGAATTTGTTGATATGATTTCCAAATGAAATCCTATTCCTATTTATAGGAATTTTCATGTCTCTTCATAGAGACATCTTTCAATAGGTGTCTTTATGAATAAATAAATAATAATAATTATTCATTTAATTTTGTAACTATTCAAATAATATTTTTTGAATAGTTATAATTTTTTTTAAAAAATCAAATGATATAACTTTTGACCAATGACCAAAAGTTTTATCTTTTGATTAATTACACCCATTCATTTATAGTTATTGGGATACTATAAATATTTGAAAATATTCCAATAATCTCCCCCCATTTTCAAAATATTTAGATTTTGATATTCTTGGAAATCAATTTGCATAAATAAAGGTGTCTTACGGTTGAACCTTCACTTAGTGAAAACATGTTAAAGTTAATCGAAATTGTATGGTAGACTAAGCTTTGAACCAACTATTCCATTTGATTAACTGAACACATCTCACACAATGATTTCAACATCAGTCAATGCATAGTATCTAGGGACACTATTATAGCCATGTGTCTATGTCCTCTTTTCATGAGTGCTGTCAGAGCCAAGCCCTTAAGCTCCTAGAAGCGGCCACACTTCCACTCATATAGGTAGATCCCATCAAAAGTGTTCCCGTAATTATAACACTCTAACATATTTATGTTATGGGTCCATTAAGAGTACATTACTCATCCTTCCCTTATCATTACGGGTACCTAGCACTTTAATCTTAGGATGGATTTATTTATAGTGCTAACAGTCACATACTAATGATGTACTTTGTCTCATTGAACTCAAGACTTGACGTTATACCAAGCGTTGAGTCGAGTTTCCATCATGGGTGACTCTAATTAATAGGCTTGAGTCCCATCCCTTTTGAGGTCCTTTTTACTGCATCTCTAGCAAGACTTTTTGTTAAAGGATCTGCCAAATTTTTACTTGACCTCACATAATTAATAGTGATCACTCCATCAGATATTAATTGTCGGACATAACTATGTCTTAATCTAATGTGTCTAGACTTTCCATTATATACTTGGCTATATGCCTTTGCTAGAGTAGCCTCACTATCACAACGGATAGAAATAGGTGAAATTGGCTTAAGCCATAAAGGTACATCATAAAGCAAATTTCTTAACCATTCTGCTTCTTTAGATGCAGCGGCTAATGCAATAAATTCTGCTGCCATGGTGGAATCAGTAATACATGTTTGTTTCTTGGAACCCCAAGAAATGACTCCTCCACCAAGAATGAAGATCCACCCACTAGTAGATGCATGATCTTCCAAACTTGTAATCCAACTAGCATCCGAATACCCTTCTAAAACTGGAGGATATCCATTATAACACAATCCATAGTTAATAGTTTTCTTTAAGTACCTAAGTACTCTATTTAAAGCTTGCCAATGCAAACTACTTGGATTACTTGTGTATCTACTCAATTTTCCAATAGCATATGCAATATCTGGTCTTGTACAAGTCATTATGTACATAAGACAACCAATTAGACTTGCATATTTCAATTGATCAATTTTCCTACCAGCATTAGATACTAATTTTAATTGAGGATCCATGGGTGTAGATGCTGGTATACAGTTGAAAAGATCAAACTTTTTAAGCACATTTTCAATGTAATGTGATTGTGATAAAGCTATAGTGCTTTCATCTCGGGTTATTTTAATCCCAAGAATAACATCTGCTACACCCATATCCTTTATAGCAAAGTTGTTTGACAAGAATTTCTTTGTGTTTTCTATTTGTTCCAAATCCGTGCCAAAAATGAGCATGTCATCTACATATAAGCAAATTATAACACCCTTTCCATTATCAAATTTACTATATATGCACTTATCAGATTCATTTATTTTATAGCCATTAGCTAAAACAACCTTGTCAAACTTTTGGTGCCATTGTTTTGGTGCTTGTTTAAGCCCATATAAAGATTTAACAAGCTTACATACCTTATGCTCTTGTCCTGGAACAACAAATCCTTCCGGTTGCTCCATGTACACTTCCTCTTCCAATTCACCATTTAAAAATGCAATTTTAACATCCATTTGGTGAACAACCAAATTATATATAGAGGTAAGTGATATTAATAGTCTAATTGTAGCAATTCTTGCTACTGGAGCATAGGTATCAAAGTAATCAATACCTTGTCTTTGTGTAAAACCTTTTGCTACCAACCTTGCTTTAAATTTATCAATGGTTCCATCGACCTTCATTTTCTTTTTGAAGATCCATTTACAACCTATTGGTTTGGAACCTGGTGGAAGATCAACTAAGATCCAAGTTTGATTTCCCATTATTGAATCCATTTCATCATTTATTGCTTCTTTCCAAAAAGCAGAGTCTTGAGATTTCACTGCTTCTTCAAATGTAATAGGATCAGATTCGGTATTATAACAATAAGGTATCTTATTGCATATACTTTCACATTTTCCTTTTACAAGAAACATAATGAAATCTGGTCCAAAATCTTTGACCTTTTTAATCCTCTTACTTCTTCTTAATTCTTGACAAGATTCATCATTATTATCAATTTGTTTCAATGGAATCTCATTCTCATTTGAAGAATGAATCAATTGTTGTGGTTGTAATTGTCTTGATATAGAATTAAATCTATTTTCATCAAAAATAGCATCTCTTGATTCAATAACCGTATTAATTGAAATTGAATCATTTGGTTCAATTACTATGAACCTATATGCCTTGCTATTATGTGCATAACCTATAAATATGCATTCAATTCCTCTTTCACTTAACTTTTTACGTTTAGGTGTTGGAACTTTTACAATAGCTCTACAACCCCAAACCTTTAAATAATTAAGGTTTGGTTTCCTTTTCTTCCATTGTTCATAGGGGGTTATTTTAGTTTCCTTATTAGGAACTCTATTAAATATATGACAAGCTGTTAGAACAGCTTCTCCCCAAAAACCCTATCCAAGACCTGAATATGATAACATTGAATTTACCATTTCAATCAAGACTCTATTTTTCCTTTCAGCTACACCATTTTGTTGTGGTGTGTAAGGGGCTGAAACTTGATGGACAATTCTAGTGAGTTCAAAATAACTTGGATTATAGTATTCTCCACCTCTATCCGATCTTAAGCACTTGATAAATGATTCACACTGAAGTTTAACTTCAGATTTATAAACTTTAAATTTATCAAGCGCTTCATCTTTTGAATGCAATAAATATACATAACAATATCTAGAACAATCATCAATAAAAGTAACAAAATATTTTTTTCCACCTAATGTAGGAGTATTATGCAAGTCACATAAATCACTATGTATCAAATCAAGCAATTTTGTTTTCCTTTTAACCTTAGGGAAAGGATTTCTTGTAATTTTAGTCAACATACAAGTATTGCATTTTTCAATATTATTATTAAAAACTGGAATTAAATCTAATTTATACATGTCATTCAATTTTCTATAATTCAAATGACCTAATCTATAATGCCACAAACAAAATGATTCAACCATATAAGCAGAAATAGTATTTTTATTCTTATTAATAATATTAAGTTTGAACATGCTTTCATACATATACCATTTTCCCACAAAAATTCCTCCCTTAGACAAAATAAACTTATCTGCCTCAAAAACAAGTTTGAAACCAAACTTATTCAACAGACTTCCAGACACTAAATTTTTCCTAACTTTTGGTACATAATATACATCATTTAAGGTTAAAACCTTTCCAGAAGTGAATTGTAGTTCAACAGACCCTTTGCCTTTAATTGTTGCGGTGGAAGAATTTCCCATGTACAAGACATTGTCATTTTCACATTGTGTGAACTTTGTGAACATGCTTTTGTCTTTGCACACATGTTTGGTTGCTCCGGTATCAATCCACCATGTATTATCATCTTGTGCCATATTAATTTCAGATATCATTGCAACGAACTTTTCGTTATTATCAGCCTTAGAAGATGATTTCTTCTTTAAAAATCGACATTCATTCTTGAAATGCCCCGGCTTTCCACAATGATAGCATGAGCCCTTTTGTTTCTTTTTGAACTTAGGTGCTCTATCAGTCTGATTGAACTTTCTCTTGAATGGTTTAGTAGTCTGTACTTCCTCCGTAACATGTACTTTGGCATTTTCAGAATTTAGGTTCTGATCTTGTTTTCGATACTCTTCTTCAATACGAAGATGATTTGCCAAAGCCTCAAGAGATATTTCCTCTTTCTTATGTTTTAGACTTCTTTTAAAGTCTTTCCAAGATGGAGGAAGTTTGTCTATTATGGAGGATACCACAATCATTTCATCCATTTTCATATCATATTGCTTAAATTGATTCAGCATCTTTTCAATATCACGAAATTGTTCCATAACAGAACGACCATCAACCATTTGATAATTATTGAAACGACTGACAAGAAATTTCTTACTTGTAACATCTTCGGTCATGTATCTTGCCTCCAATTTATCCCATAATTCTTTAGCGGTGACGTCGCTTTGGTAGGTGTCGAACAAACCATCAGATAAACCATTCAATATGTGGCCCATGCACATGTAATCAGCATTGTCCCATTTTTGTCTTTCTCGGGTTGCAGCAACAGATTCATTTTCATTCTCTTCAGGTCTTGGAGTATCCAAAACATAAGCAATCTTCAAAGTTGATAACAAAAAGTGCATCTTTTTCTGCCATCGTCGAAAATTGCCACCATCAAAACGATCAAGTTTAACAAAGTTGGAAGCCAACTCCCTTAGTGTTCCACTTTCATGTGTTGTGGTAGTCATCATGAAATATAACCTTAAAATTGTTAATACAAAACTCCGGTAAGGAAAAAACTCGAACACACGATCGGAACTCGAAAAGAAAAAGAAGAAATAGGACAGGCTCCAAGGCGTGTATCAAGCCACTATCTTTAAGGTTATATTCGCCCCCACTTATCTTCAGTGTGCAAACGAGTTCCAAGCAAATTAACCTCGAGGATACAATGAAGCCAATGACTATTTGCGTTTTGCACTGACGAGAATAGTCCACTATGCACTGAGTAATGTATAACAAAAACTCAATTTCTACAAAGGATTTCTGCAGCAATACTTTATAGAATAATCTAATAATATTAGAAAATGAAGGAAGAGAAGAAATAATATTAGAATTTGTTGATATGATTTCCAAATGAAATCCTATTCCTATTTATAGGAATTTTCATGTCTCTTCATAGAGACATCTTTCAATAGGTGTCTTTATGAATAAATAAATAATAATAATTATTCATTTAATTTTGTAACTATTCAAATAATATTTTTTGAATAGTTATAATTCTTTTTTAAAAAATCAAATGATATAACTTTTGACCAATGACCAAAAGTTTTATCTTTTGATTAATTACACCCATTCATTTATAGTTATTGGGATACTATAAATATTTGAAAATATTCCAACAGTTGTAGGGTGGAGAAATTGAAGGTTGAGAGGTCTCCTTCTAGATGGTTAACCCGCAAGTTCAAAGTGACAAGATTGGTGCAGCTCATGAGAGATGGTGGCAGATAACTAGTGAAGTTGTTGATGTGAAGCAGCAGCTGTTCCAACTTAGAAAGCTGGCTTATGTCCTTCGGGATGGGGCCTTCAAATTCATTGGAAAAAAGCTCAAGGATGGTGAGCTTGTCGAGTTGGACAATGGTTGTTAAAGAAGGCATAATAAGGGACAGGTCAAATATTCTGCAACTCATATAGTTTTGTCTCTGTTTTTTAGGATTTTCATGCTAAATAACTAGAAAGCATACGTTTTTTTAACTATTATTGTTATTATTCAGTATGAATATGAACAAGCTGCAAGCTTGTATTGGTACACAAGTAAAGCTTAAATTACATAGTGATTAGTATCGTATGTAAGGTCCATTCAAGGAAGTGTGTAAGCTGCAAAGTGCGAACAAGTAGTCATAATTAATAACAAGTTTTAGAAACTAAAAGATTAGATGAATAATGTAGCAATGAAATTATAACTGACCTCCACACTTGTATCTGATCGGACGGTTGGCTATGTTGCATCGTTTAGGGATTGTTATGGCGATTTCTGGCTTGATTCCGGACGATTTAAGCAGTGTTGGAGAGCATAATGGCACTGAGGTAGCTTGGAATTAACAAGAGATGCTATAGCTTCTAGTTTAATGAATTCACTTTAAATTGTAAATACTATTGTAAAATTTTTAGTATTTATATTTGGTATATAAATATTATCCCTTTTTAAAACTTTAATCCAAATATATGTAATATTTTAATTTGTTAAGTTTATGTTTTCTATGTTATGTTAATATCTAATATGATGTTAATATCTAATATGAGATATATTCAAATACATTTTAAAATAAAATAATACAAATGAGTTAAAAGTATTAATTAAAAATAAAAAATAATTTTTAAAATAATACAATTGTGTCAATATCTAATTACAAATATTTAATTATTATATTTAAATATTTAAATATAGTTTATATGTTCTAATTAAATTTAATAAATAATTAATATTAATTACCTAGAAATATTTAAAATTAATATTATATATTAAAATATTAACAATAAGTTATAATAAATTATTTTTTGTATTTTTGCTAAAATATCATAATATTAACTAATTTAAACATTATTTAAATACATATTTGTTACTTTATAACATCATGTCTAAAATGGACATTTTATTTTTCAAAAGCATTTTTTGACAGCAATATCAAACACTCAAATTTTTTAAAAGCACTTCTCAAAAGTACTTTTTCACAGCACTTTTCAAAAGCATCTTTCAAAAGCAATAAAGAACTGACCTTTAGTAGCAAATCTGTTAGGGAAAAGTGTGGTGGTGAATAAGGTATATAGAAACTGTCTCTTGAAAGTACAAGATTGTGAATTTCCAGCAGTTCTCATGGAACTTTCTTTACATAAATTCAACTTAATACTTGGGATGGATTGGTTGTCTAGACATCGAATAATGGTGGACTGTAGTTTAAAGAGAATTACCCTCAGAAACTCTATTGATGGAGAGATAATTGTCATTGGAGAGATATCTAGTTGTCTCTCCAATGTCATATCCACTACTATAGGTAGGAGAATGGTGAAAAAGGGTTGCGAAACTTACTTGGCTTATGTACTCAACACAAGAATAGTAAATCCTAAATTGGAGAGCATACCTACAGTAAGAGAATATCCAGATGTATTTCCTGAAGAATTACCAGGGTTATCGCCTAAAAGGGAGGTTAAATTTGCTATAGAAGTAATGATCAACACCACACCTGTGTCCAGTGCTCCCTATCGTATGACACCTATCGAGTTGAAGGAATTGAAGGTCCAACTACAAGAATTATTAGATAATGGTTTTATACGCCCTAGTATATCACATTGGGAAACATTTGTATTTTTGTTAAGAAGATGGAACAATGAGATTATGTGTGGATTATCGACAGTTGAATAAGGTTACTATGAAGAATAAATATCCATTACCGATAACTGATGGTTTGTTTGATCAATTAAAGGGGGCTAATGTGTTTTCAAAGATTGACCTTCGATCAGGTTATTATTTCCTGGTTATGCTGTTTGGACTCACAAATGCCCCTGTAGTATTCATGGATTTGATGAATAAGATTTTCCAACCATATTTAAATCAATTCGTGGTAGTATATATTGATGATATCCGTGTGTATTCCAAAACCAAGAAATATCACGATAAACATTTAAGACTAGTATTGCAAATTCTGAGGGAGAAATAATTATATGCCAAATTAAGCAAATGTGAATTTTGGTTAGGTGAGATTGCATGTTTGGGCCATATTGTGACCGCTGAAGGGATCCGAGTTGATCCTAAGAATATTAAAGCTATTTTAGATTGGAAACAACCTAAGAACACAACTAAAATTCAAATTTTTTTAGGACTGGCTAGTTATTATCAATGATTCGTGAAGGGATTTTCAATTACAGTTTCCCCATTAATTAAGTTACTTCATAAGAATGCCAAATTCAAATAGAGTGACAAATGTCAGGAGAGTTTTGAAAAATTGAAGGCAGTTCTTATTGAGGCACCTGTTTTGACACAACTTGAATCAGGAAAAGACTTTGTGATCTACAATGATGCATCACTTAATGGGCTAGGGTGTGTTTTGATGCAAGAAGGAAAGGTGATTGCTTATGCCTCTAGGTAATTAAAATCACACGAGAAGAACTATCCAACTCATGAATTGGAGTTGGCAACTATAGTCTTTGCATTAAAAATATGAAGACATTATTTATATTATGAAAGGTGCTATATTTATACCGATCACAAAAATCTAAAATATTTGTTCACTCAAAAAGAGCTTAATTTGAGGAAAATGAGGTGGATTGAGTTGCTTAAGGACTACAAATGCATTATTGACTATCATCCTGGAAAAGCAAATGTGGTAGCTGATGCATTGAGTAGAAAATCTTTATCAGGTAATACTTGAAGTTTTAATTACTAATTAAGTGTTGTAAATCGATTAAATGTGTGATTGCTAATCAATTTTTCTTATGAATAGCTTTAAAAGCTTTGAATGTGGATATGAAAATGATTGATGATGGAGCTATAATAGCTGAATCGAGATTTAAACCGACTTCACTTCAACAAGTGAATGAGGCACAAGAAAAAAATAACAAATTGGTGACTTGATGCAAACAAATTAAAAAGGGAAAAGTGAAAAATTTTGATTTGAATAGCAAGGGTTACTTATATTTTAAAGGAGGTTATGTGTTCCTAACAATAAAGAGTTGAAAAAATATATTCTTGAAGAAGCACATGATAGTTTTCGTGCTATGCATCCTGGTAGTACCAAAATGTATCATAACTTGAAGGTTCATTATTGGTGGCCTGGTATGAAGAAAGACATAGTTGACTTTGTGACTAGATGCTTAACTTGCCAGTAAGTGAAAGTCGAGCATCAAGTTCCATCAAGGTTGTTGCAACCAATTGCATTATCCAAATGGAAGTGGGATCGAATTACTATGGACTTTGTGGTTGGTTTACCACTTACATCGAGGAAAAATGATGTTATTTGGGTGATAGTTGATCAATTGACAAAGTCAGCCCATTTCTTGCCTGTGGGAACTGATTATTAGTTAGAAAAGTACACAGAGTTGTACATTAATGAGATAGTGCGACTTTATGGTGTGCCTATCTCCATAATTTCCGATAGAGGTCCAAGATTTATTTCAAGATTTTGGGTGAAATTACACGAAGCCTTAGGTAGTCGATTGAATTCCAATACAACTTTTGATCCTCAAACGAATGGACAATCTAAAAGAGTTATCCAGGTAATTCCTCATGAATTTTTTTTAACTTTTTTTAATCTTGAGAATTCTAATTAAACATATGTATTGAATGTAGGTGTTGGAAGACGTGTTGAGAAGCTGTGTGTTAGAATTTGAAAGCAATTGGGAAAGATATCTTCCGTTAGTTGAATTCGTATACAACACTAGTTATCAAGCAAGTATTAAGATGACACCATATGAGACACTTTATGGAAGGAGGTGTGGAACTCCTCTTTGTTGGACCGAACTTAGTGAAAATAAATCAGTGGGATCAAAATTAATAAGAGAAACAGGAGAAAAGATGAAGATGATCAATGATAAATTGAAAGCTGATTTAGACAGACAAAAGTCATATACAAATTTGAAGAGGAAAGATATTGAGTATGAAGTTGGAGACAAAATCTTTCTCAAAGTATCTCCACGGAAAAAAAGTATTGAGATTTGACAAAAAAGGCAAGTTAAGTCTAAGGTTTATTGGTCTATACGAGGTCATTGAGCGTATTGGTCTAGTATCCTATAGATTAGCTCTATCTCCAGAATTGACTAAAATCCATGATGTGTTCCATGTATCAATGTTGAGGAGATATAGATCCAATCACTTACATGTCATTACAATTAAGACCATTGATATTCAAACTGATTTAACATACGATAAAGAACCGGTAAAAATTTTAGCTCAAGAAATCAAAGAGCTGGGAAACAAGATAATTCCTTTTGTGAAAATTTTGTGGAAAAATCATAATATTGAGGAAGCTACTTGGGAAAGCGAAGAGGTGATGATACAACAATATCCACAACTATTCGACTCAGGTAAATTTTTAAAAAACGAAATTTCTTAAGA
Organism: Gossypium hirsutum; assembly: GCF_007990345.1. Taxonomy (NCBI): domain Eukaryota; kingdom Viridiplantae; phylum Streptophyta; class Magnoliopsida; order Malvales; family Malvaceae; genus Gossypium; species Gossypium hirsutum. The sequence goes on from NC_053438.1 coordinate 10,205,590, forward strand.
AGTAAAGAATTATAATGTTCCAAAAATTTTGGTGTTGATATTAATATTGTTTTGAGGTACAAATAGTAATTTCCTAAGAATATGAATAGTATTTTGCATCTCATGAACAATATTACCCGTATAATATTAGAGGAATTAAATTAGACATTGAAAAAACCGTTAAATTAAAGAAAAATACGAGTTGAAAATCTGGGTATAACCTAGTTTATAATTGAAATAAAATTTGAAGGGCTTAAAGTGAGGTTAAAGGAGATGACCTATGTATTCTATTGAAATTAAAATAAAAGATGGAGGATTTAAGGCAAAATTTATCTTTTAGTTTAAGGATATTATAAATTGAGAAAGGTGGTGAACAGTGCAGAAAGAAAATGAAATGAAATTGTTGCCCTTGGTCATTGGACCATATTACATTCTAGTTTCTTTGAAGCTAGTATAAGCTTAATTTTTGTACGTGCTCAAATGATTTTAATTTCCTTAATTTTTATTGATTAGTATAATTATTGTTATTTTACTAGAACTTGAAAGAATCAATTAGCAAAAAGGACTTTTGTTAAGATGATATATATTCTTGAAAGATTGAAGTTTTAAAGTATTGTTGGATTATTTTTGTGAAGAATGGTGATTTTGAAAATATCAATTTATATGAATTGGTATTTTGAGTTAATATATGTATGTGTACATGTGAATGTGAAAGAAAATTTGATTGAATTATTTCTTTGAGGTATTCTGAAAATATGTTATATAAAAGGATTCTTGAAAGTTGAGAGGTTTCAAATATTAAACAAAATGAAATCATTTGGCATGCTAATAGGAAGAGATTGTGCATGGAGTGTTGGACCATATGTTAGCCTCTGTGTGAAGGTGGATGGCTTATTATAATAATCATTGCATAATCATTACTATATCTAATGTTATGTGATGCGAGTTTGAACTGTATCTATTATTGTTATATATCCATGATTTAGAAATATTTCAAGAGAATTATGTGTTTATTTAGTATTTTGTTGTATAATGTGATTTATGAATTATTCTCTTGCATTTATGTTCGAATGTTGTTAAATAGTTTAATATTGGATTTTTCTTTTCCACGCATAGGTCGTGGATTGGAGCAGTGAAGATAAAAGTACTGGATTCGCACAAGTTAAGAGCCACATACATCGGCATTACTTTAGGTGAAAATTCAAGTCACTCTTATTTTATCTTATATATATTTGGGTATTTGTACATGCACATGAGTTTAACGTTATGAACCTAAAATCATGATAGTATCTTAGAAATGGAAGTTGTATTACTAAAATTGGTATTGTGAGTGTTTAGTGTTTCATATGGCAGTTGAATTGTGAACTTGAGATGCCGAGAACATTGAGTATGTGTGTATATGTGATAAATATAAGTGTATGGGATTGGTTTTCTTGCAAGGAAAAAGGATTATATGCAACAGTGATATAATCGCTTTCCAATAGTTTAATGCCACGTCAATACTTTCAGGATTTTCATTTGAATTTAATTTTTTTAGGGTAAAAATATCAAAATACTGATGTGACATTAAACTATTAGAAAAAAATAATGTATCGTTATTTCATACGCTTGCAGTTGTAGGGAAACTTTGGCAAATGGATAATGATTTGTAGACGTTCTTTACCATTGAATGTGGCATAATGTTGTAAATTGCAAATATGATACATTCAGTGGGATTGGCAAAATTCATAGATCAGCCCAAGCCAAAAAAGATAAAGAAAAAACTGAAACAAAAAATCCCATCGTTTCGAGGAATTAACATAATTTGAACAATACATTGATAATGTTCTTTTAAATATTTAATCACATTTGCAATGAGATACACATTAAGTTGCCATACCCCTAAAATTTGAACAATACATTCAACTTTCCTTTAGTTAAAAATTAAAAAGCACTTTAGAGAAAATAATAATAATGTCAAAAGTAACAAACAATACCTAAAAAATTCAAACGGTTGACCAAAGTCAAGGGCCCACGTACTAGGGATAAGAAATTATAGAATTAATTTCTCAAATTCTTTTATCCAATCATGTGTTCTTAATATAAATAAATACAATATAATGATTTATATAATAAATATTTATTTTATTTCTATAAAAACTATCATGTTTGAGATAATTCCAGCTCACAATAGAGGTTGTTGAAAATCCTAGAAAAAACATGATAGTTTAACATCAACAACCCCTGCTTGCACACAACTTTCAATTCCATCAAGGATCTAGCAACATAAGAATTGTGAAAAGATGACAAAGAAAAAGATCAGAACAAATGTGGTGACAGACGATTGTTATGAAGGGGCTGAGAAGAATAAAAATTATAATATAGAAGGCAAGTTGTAAAGAAAATTTTAGTGTGCTAAACGATCCAAAAGTTCCCAAAATGAAACTTTGAATCTTCTATTTATAGCCTTTCTAAAATAATTATCCCAAAAAATGGTTAACAACCGACATTTTCTATAGAACATGGGAAAGAAGTGTATTATTTCACAAAAATGTGTTTATGAATTGGGTAATAAGAGTAATGAAAGAGGAATTACAAAAATGGTGGATATAATAATAATTTCATGGATACACTCATGTAACTCATTTTAGCAAGGAGAGTGTTACTTACAAACTTAATTGTAAGTGCGCAATTTGATCAGCGAAAAGACAAAAACATTTGCACTCCAAACAAAGGTTGAGTAAAATTTTTAACAATATCCGTATTTTAACCTAAGTCTTGCTCTCCAAAACATCCCAACAATGGAGCAGACCTAAGAATCATGCCAACCTTCTTAAGTCTAGCTCCACAACCTTCTCAGCATGGAATGAGTCTGTAAGGAACGATATTTCCTACCACTATTACTTAAAGGAAATGTTAATAACAAAAAATGAATATCTACATTTTACCTGGTAATTTTTCTTTTTAAAAGAAAAGAAACTCTCACGCATGAGGCATAATATGGAATACTTCAAAAGCAAATTGCATCATGTAACATTTTAGGGGAAATTACCTAAGCAATTCTAAGCCATAACAAGAGTACTACTTAAATTAGTAGTACCTGAGCAAGTTATGTGAGCTAGTGACATGTGGGCAAACAAAATGTAAACAAGTATATATGAAACCACTTATGTGTATTTTAAAAAAAATGATTAAATACTAAAAGAATACATTAAAATTGAATTTATATATGTATTTATTCACATAAAATATATATTTAATGATATGATATATGCAAATAAATAAATAAATAATGATAAATGTTATAATTGAGAATTTTTCAATCATGCATCTAAATGATAAAAACTTACTTGATAAGGAACATTTTAAAGCTAGCGAGACACGAAACCAACAGGAGGCAAAGCCAGTAAGATGCTAAGCTAGTGAGATCAAAGCTAGCGCAGAGTGAAGCTAGTGGGACCGAAACTAGCAGGAAGCGAAGCTAGCTGGAAGCAAAAGTAACGAGAGGTGAAGCTAGCAAGGCACGAAGCTAGCGGGATAAAATCTATTGAATCTAAAACTCTTATTACGAACCAAGTCTAAATCCAAAGCAAGAAGATAAATGCGAACCATATTAAACTTATAACTCCAAACATGAACCCAGACTGTTGCCTCAGCATAAAAACCGTACAAGTAATTTAAACATGAATCAAACGTATTAATATACATAATGAAACATCATGTAACTTTTAGAGCATTATGATAAATGATCAAAGGTAAGTGTTATTTTCTTTAGAGTTGAATATATAAAAAGACATTTAAAATATATCAAACCTCTAAATATATGTATATAATAATTATCAATTTCAACAATTCTTAATATCTAAAGTTGTATCTCCTCCAAAAGCACAATTAACATTCAAGATTTCTTTTATATCAAACAAAAGAAAAGAAGTATATTCACAGATCACAAAAGCCTGAAATACTTATTGACGTAGAAAGAGTTGAATCTGAGACAGCACAGATAGCTTGAATTGTTAAAAAATTATGATCTGATTATCGACTATCATCCAGGTAAAACTAACGTGTTAGCCGATGCCCTGAGTCGAAAATCTCTGTTTGCCTTAAACAGAAAGGTTAAATAACCAAAAACGAGTATCTACAGTCGGCATACCTGTGTCCAACAATCACACATGAATTAGAGTAACATAAATGAAAATCAGAGTCGCCAAGGAAACAAAGTTTGCAACAGCAGAGAATGATAAAGGCAGATACTAAGAATCATGAAAAGCCCTCAGATCTCATAGCTATGATGGGTCATTTGCAGTTTTTTAAACTCGTTGATTTTCATTACGAGCCTCCACCAAATCAGCACCGAGTTGATATGAAGAAAGAGAGGAAATAGAGAGAGAGAGAAAGAAAAGAGCTGTTCTTCATATGAAACAAAAAAGAAAAAGAAAAAGATGATATTGGATGTTTGATGCAATTGCTGATAGCAAAGGTCCGAAATGAAAATCAGAAATAACTGCTCCATTTCAATGAGTCCTCAATCATTGGGCCAAACAAATTGCAGCAAAATGAATTTGTAAAAGCACAATTGTAGTTTACACATTAATCAATCAACAGTTAGAAAATATAAGCGTTCAAGCATTGAATGCTTCCTTCTAAATACCTCTCAATTCAATAAACTTAGGTTTTCCTTAGTCACTACCATCTGCAAGAAAAGCAGGCGTTACATTACATTAGATAGTGACATTACAATTGAAATTTATGAAGTGAATAGCAGCAAAAGTGAGACATGAAGCATTAAGGGAGATTAGCAGGAAACACTCACAAAGCACAAGGTGGGATTGAACATCGACGACCCTTGCTTGCAAACAACTTACAATTCCATGATATATGATCCTTTAGGGTCCTCCAAATACATGAAAACCTTTAGAAAATATTGGGCATACCTGTGTCCAACACTCACGCATGAATTAGAGTAATGTAAATGAAAATCTCATACACCAGAGAAACAAAGTTTGCAACAACACAGCATGATAAAGACAGATATTAAGAATCATAAAAGCCCTCAGATCTCAGAGCTATGATGGGTCATTTGCAGTTTTTAAACTCGCTGATTTTAGTTACGAGCCTCTATCATATCAGCAGCAATGTTGATATGAAGAAAGAGAGAAAGAAAGAGAAAAAGCTGTTCATCATATGAAACAAATATTGTAGAGGAAAAGAAAAGGAAGGAAAAGGGATGATATTGAATGTTGAATTGTTGATGCCATTGCTGATAGCAAAGGTCCAAAACAAAAATCAGAAATAACTGCTCCATTTCAATGAGTTCTCTATCATTGGGCGAAAAAAACTAATGCAGCAAAATGAAATTGCAAAAGAAAAAAAAAAGTTACTGTAGTGTTTAAACATAAAATGTTGAAAATTTGAAATATAGGATACCCAGATGTTCTACACATTAATCAACAAGCAGAGAAAAATCAAAGCATTAAATAAATATTCTAGCAAGGTTTATAGTAAAAAATGACTCAATTCAATAAAATTAGTTTTTCCCAACAGTCATTACCATCTGCAAGAATTATTACTAGGAATTAGACACCATTCCAGTTACCAATATTCCAACGAACTGCTTGCTCCAGAAGTTATATTAAAACAAGGCATGGACCTTGACATACATACATTATCAATAAAGGAATGGAGGTCAGAGAAATAGGAACAGTGAAACCCTCGATTGGGCCGATGAATCTAGATGGATTTTCTGAAACTTAGTGATTGCAATATCTAAAATAATAGAACTAAGACTAAAACAGTATACTTGAACACATACAACCAGCAAAGTCATCAACTACGGAACATCAAAGATCTTCAAATAAAATAAAACATATGGCAGAATGAAAAAAATGTCACTTGCGATGGATAAAACTTGTTGGAGCTTAGGAAGGCTCTGACACCATATAAATGCAAGTGACAGTGAAAAAAAAAAAAAGATGTTGATTTTATTCAATGGCAGCAAGCATATTAATACGTCAAAGAAGCCTAGAGATACTCCTCTTCTATAGGAGACTTATTTGCAGGTGATACTAACAAACAACAAAATTCAAAACAAAGGAAAACAGAAGCAAATTCAAAAAAAATGATAACAGAAAATTTCAAATAAAGGATAACACCAGAGAGTTCAAACACATGCTTCATAGAAAGAACCTGCAAATGCCCTCGGAGGCCAGACCTCAGAATAGTTTCATCAATTGTGACACTATTTCATTGAAGACTTTTCCACATCTACTACTACCGGTCTACCAGTGCCATCATTAATCATAAGACCATGAATTATATCAACAATAATAACAATAACAACAACAAAGAGGGAAGGAGAATAAGAATCACCAAAACCAATAATGACAAGTAGTTGAAAGGATGGAAGCTGACATTGATGCCATAGCAACCTCTCCACACAAAGTGTCCGAGGGCTATGAGCAAAATAATACCAAAGATTGTGTGGTAAAAGATATCTTCAAATTTGCCTTAAATAGTAGTCTCGTATAAGTCCTAGAATTAAACAGCATCTGCTCTGCACTTTTGACTAAGTAAGCCTGAAGACAATATCTGACTTCAAAAAACCTAAAAGTGAAATTAGAAAGAGCCTTCAGATCTCATAGTGATTTAGGATCTTTTATTTTTATTATAATATTTTATCATGTCAGTTCTATCTTATAATATCTATTTTAAATATTAGATATATTACAGCTTAAATCTAGGACGAGAATAAAATTTTATTTGCAAGAAAGCCTAGTAACTTTACTTCCAAGAAAGAAAGGCTATATAAATAAGTTGTAGGCTTTATAGCCATAATTATTGTTCTTATTGTTTTTCTTGAATCAATTGAAAAACTAGAGGTTTTCTATAACCCTAAGTTTTCTAGACTTGCATCTTCTTTACTAATCGTTTGTTCAGCCCTAATTCTTTCTATTGTTGCTGTTTTCTCCCCAAAACCGCATCACATAGCTATGCCAAAATCATGGACAGTTCACTGTAAAGGCATTCACCAATAGCTCTTAACACACCACCAGCAATAATAAATAAAATAAATAAATAGACACGCATACATACAAACATACATAATACGTATGTGTATATTGACAGAGAATAAAACAGGCAGTGTGTAAAAGCTAGAGATAAATTGAAACCCAGAACTGTTCAATCAAAACTGATTTTCCATCATTGGGCAAAATACAACCGGAGCTCAAAGAAACCCGAGGAAATTATGTAAAACCTTAAGCACATAGGCTACAAAGGATCTAACCAAGCTACAAAAATCAACCCTTAAGTTATAACAACTAAAAATCAGCAATTCAAAAAAAAAAAACAACCCTCAGATTTCATCAAAATTCCAATTCAACAATAGTGATGCTCATGACTTTCATTAAAAAAGCAATATGCATCTTCAGAGATGATAGGAAACGAAAGAACTACCCCATGCAACAACTTCTCATCATTGGCCATATGTCAGAGCCTTTGAAATTCATTTAAACATAGACTAAGAAGATAGTATCAAAACCAATGGCAGATCGAGTAGCTAGCTTCATTAGAACCACAATGAACAATAAGGATTACCAGTAACATATCAATTTTTTTATAACCACAGGTGTTCTCATCTGTTTTACGATCTAAGTCTGGTATTCAAGTAAAGCCCTCTATGACACCAAGATTCGAACTCAGTCCAAATGCCTGGGAAAGAAGTCCACTTCTACAACAACAATGACTCAAGGGCCAGATCATTCCCTTGAAACTTGTAACCATAAAATTTTCATTCACAAGAAATGTGGGTTTGAACTCAACTTAATCCAATTGATTTTATTTGAATCTCGCCTTTTGCAATTCCAATCGTCGTAACTGAGATTCAAATATCAACTTTAGCAATTCGACTAAATGTCAAAGCAGGTGAAGTTTATTACAGCATGCATTACATTGGATAGTGACATTACAACTGAAATTTATAAAGTGAATAGCAGCAAAAGTAAGAAGTAAAGCATTAAGGGGAGATTAGCAGAAAACACTCACAATGCACAAGCTAGGATTGAATGAATCTGAATATCGGCAACCCTTTCTTGCAGACAACTTACAATTCCATGCTTGAAATTCAATTATACAGGGATACCTGTGTCCAACATTCACACATGAATTAGAGTAACATAAATGAAAATCTCATACACCAAAGAAACAAAGTTTGTAACAGTGCGGCATGATAAAGGCAGGCATGAAGAATCACAAAAGCCCTCAGATCTCATACTATGATGGGTCATTTGCAGGGTTTAAACTAACTGATTTTCGTTACGAGCCTTCACCATATCAGCAGCCATGTTGATATGAAGAAAGAGAGAGAAAGAAAGAGAGCTGTTCTTCATAGGAAACAGAAATGGGAAAATAAAGAAAAGGGAAAAAAAGAGAGAGATGATATTGAATGTTTGATGCCATTGCTGATAGCAAAGGTCAGAAATGAAAATCAGAAATAACTGCTCCATTTCAATGAGTTCTCAATCATTGGGCCAAAAAGAATGCTGCAAAATGAATTTGCAAAAGCACAATTGTAGTTTTTAAACATAAAATGTTGAAATAAAAGAAAATACCCATGTCTACTATGTAGTAATCAATCAACAGTGAAAAGTCTGAGCATTCAAGGATTAACTTCCTCACTCTAAATAAGATGCCAGTAACATTTATACTAAAAAAACCTCTCAATTCAATAAATTTAGTTTTTCCTAATCGTCACTACCAATCGCTCAAGTTATTACTTTGAACCAAACACCATTCCAGTTACCAATAATCCCAAAGAACTGCTTGCTTCGGAAGTTGTATTAAAACAAGGCATGGACCCCGACATGCATGCATTATCAATAAAGGAATGGAGGTCAAAAAAATAAGAATATTGCAGCACTAGATCAGGCTGACGATTCTAGAAGGATTTTCAAACAGATTCGGAAACTTAGTAATTGTAACATGTAAAATCTTATGATATAATAAAATAAAACTAAAATTATAGCAGTATACTTAAACACATACAACCAGCAAAGTCATCAACTAAGGAACATCAAAGATCTTCAAATAAACCATATGGCGGAAAAAAAACATCACTTGTGATGGATCAAACTTTAATAAGGCCCAGACACCATATAAATGCAAGTGACAGTGATAAAGAAAGATGATTTTAATCAAAGGAAGCAACCATATTTATACATGAAAGAAGCCTATAGATACTCCCATTCTATAGGAGACTTATTTGCAGATGATACAAACAAACAACAAAATTCAAAACAAAGGAAAACAGCAGCAAATTCAAAATAAATGATAACACCAGCAAAATTCAAATAAAGAATTACACCAGAAAGTTAAAACACATGATTAATGGAAAGAACCTGCAATTCCCTCGAAGGCCATACCTCGGAATAGTTTCATAATTTGTGACGCTATGGGATTTATTGAAGACTTTTCCACATCTACTACTACCAGTGCCATCATTAACCATAAGACCATGAATTATATCAACAATAATAACAAAGAAGAGGGAAGGAGAATAAGAATCACCAAAATGAATGATAAGTAGTTAAAAGGATGGAGGCCAACATTGATGCCATAGCAACCTCTCCAGACAAAGTATCCGAGGGATATGACCAAAATAATACCAAAGATCGTGTGGTAAAAGATATCTTTAAATAGCAGCCTCAATAAAGGAATGGAGGTTAAAGAAATAAAAGCAGTGCAGCCCTCGATCTAGCTGACGGTTCTAGATGGATTTTCAAACAGATTCTGAAACTTAGTGATTGTAATATCTAAAATCTTATGATATAGTTGAATAAAACTAAAATCATAGCAGTATGCTTAAACACATACAACTGGCAAAGTCATCTATCAAGGAACATCAAATATATTCAAATAAACCATATGACGGAAACAAAAAATGTCACTTGCGATGGATCAAACTTGTTGGAGTTTAAGAAGGCTCTGACACCATATAAATGCAAGTGATGGTAACAAAGAAAGATGATTTTATTGAATGGCTATACATGAAAGAAGCCTAGAGATACTCCTATTCTATAGGAGACTTATTTGCAAATAACACAAACAAACAAAAAAAATTCAAAATAAATGATAACACCAGCAAATTTCAAATAAAGGATAACCCCAGAAAGTTCAAACACATTCTTCACAGAAAGAACCTGCAATGCCCTCGAAGGCCAGATCACAGAATATAATTATCAATTGTACTACCAGTAACATTGTTAGTCATAAGACCATGAATTATATCAACATTATTAATAATAACAACAAAGAAGAGGGAAGGAGAATAAGAATCACCAAAAACCAATGATGAAAAATATTTGAAATGATGGAGACCGAACCGCTCCGCACGAAGTATTAGAGGGAGATGAGTAAAATAGTACCAAAGATTGTGGTAAAAGATATCTTTAAAAGCAGTCTCTTATAAGTCCTAAACCTAAACACCATTCACTGTGCACCTTCAACTAAGTAAGCCTGAAGACAACATCCGACTTCAAAAACTCTAAAAGATCCAATAGAAAGAGCCCTCAGATCTCATAGCTACGCCAAAATCATGAACAGTTCACAGTAAAGGCATTCACCAATAGCTCTTGACACACCACCAAAATTAAATAAAATAAAATAAATAAGTAAATGCATACACACACACACACAATACACATATGTATATTGGAAGAGAGAGAGAGAGAGAGAGAGAGAGAGAGAGAGAATGAAGCAGGCGGTGTGTAGAGATAAATCGAAAACCAGAATGGTTCAATCAAAACTGAGTTTCCATCATTGGGCAAAATAAAAAAGTAGCTCAATGAAACCCAAGGAAATTATCTAAAACCCTAAGCACATTGATTACAAAGAATCTAACCAAGGTATAAATACCATCCCTTAAGTTATAACAAACAAAAAAGCTGTAATTCAAGAAAAAAAACAAGAAACTCAGATTTCATCAGTATTTGAATTTAACTATAGTGATTCTTATGACTTTTATTAAAGAAAAAAACAATCTGTATCTTCAGAGATGATAAGAAACAAAATGGCAAACAAAAGAACTACCCCATGTAACAACTCATCATTCGTCATATGTCAGAGCCTTTGAAATTCATCTAAACATATAATAATAAGATAGTATCAAAACCAATGACAGCTTGAGTAGCTAGCTTCAGTAGAACCAAAATGAACAATGAGGATTACCAGATAACATACCATATTTAATGCATTAGCAGATAACAAACATGGAAAGTACTGGTTCAGGTCACACAAAAAAAGAGTGACTCTCAAACAACTACCTTTTCAATGCTTCAAAGTATTCAAGAAGAGGAAGATGCTATAATTGATGAAATGGACACATGAAGGTCAAGGTCAAGGGTAAGGTCATTCCCTTGAAAAGTTGTAACCATAAAATCTTCTTTCACAAGAAATGAGGGGTTGAACTGAGCTTAATGCAATTAATTCTATTCAAATCTCACCTTTTGCAACTCCGATTTTCATATTTGAATCTCAACTGTGGCAAGTCAACCACATCTCAAAGCAGGAGAACTTTAGTAAGCATTCATGAGACAGTGACATTACAATTGAAATTTATGAAGTGTGTAGCAGCAAAAGTATGACATGAAGCATTAAGGGATTAGCAGAAAACACTCACAAAGCACAAGCTGGGATTTGAACAAATCCGAACATCAACAATCCCTGCTTGCACACAACTTACAATTCCATGATGAAAATCAATTATACAGGGATATAAACCTATATGAGCCCTCCAAATACATAAAAATCTTAGAAAAAATTTGGCATACCATTGTCCAACACTCACACATGAATCAGAGTAACATAAAAGAAAATCTCATACGCCAAGGAAACGGAGTTTGCAACAGCACAGCATGACAATGGCAGATATTAAAAATCATGATAAGCCCTCAGATCTCATAGCTATGACAGATCATTTGCAGTTTTTAAACTCACTGATTTTTGTTACAAGCCTTCACCATATCAGCAGCAGTGTTGACAAGAAGAAAGAAAGAAATAGAGAAAGAAAGGAAAAGGAGCTGTTCTTCCTACGAAAACAAAATTGAAGGGGAAAAGAAAAGAGATGATATTGAATGTTGAATTGTTGATGCCATTGCTGATAGCAAAGGTCCGAAACAAAAATAAGAAATGACTGCTCCAATTCAATGAGTTCTCTCAATCATTGGGCCAAAAAAAAGTAATGTAGCAAAATGAAATTGCAAAAGAAAAAAAAATAAAACAAAAATTCTAGTATTTAAACATAAAATGTTGAAATTTTGGATATAAGATACCCAGACATTCTACACATTAATCAACCAACATTGAAAAATCTAAGCAGTCAAGCATTGATTCATTCATTCTAAACAAGATTCCAGCAAGATTTATAATAAAAAAACCTCTCAATTCAATAAATTTAGTTTTTTCTGACAGTCATTACCATCTGCAAGAGTTATTACTCTGAACCAAACACCATTCTAGTTACCAATATGCCGAAGAACTGCTTGCTTCAGAAGTTAATATTAAAACAAGGCAGAGACATTGACATGCATGCGTTTTCAATAAAGGAATGCATGTCAAAGAAATAAGAACAGTGCAGTCCTCGATCAGGCTGATGACTCTAGATGGATTTTCAAACAGATTTTGAAACTTAGTGATTGTAATATCTAAAATGGTAAAACTAAGATTATAGCAGTATGCCGAAACACATATTACCAGTAAAGTCATCAACTAAGGAACATCAAAGATCTTCAAATAAAGCATATGGTGGAAAGAGAAAAAATCTCACTTGCAATGAATCGCACTTGTTGGAGCTTAAGAAGACTCTGACACCATAAAAATGCAACAGTGACAAAGAAAGATGATGGTTTTATTGAATGGCAGCAAGCATATTAATACATGAAAGAAGCCTAGAGATATTCCTATTCTATAGGAGACTTATTTGCAGATGATGCTAACAAACAAAAAAATTCAAAACCAAGGACAGCAGCAAATTCAAAAGAAATGATAACAGCAGCAAAATTCAAATAAAGAAATACACCGAAAAGTTCAAACACATACTTAATAGAGAGAACCTGCAATGCCCTCTAAGGCCAGACTTCGGAATAGTTTCATCTATTGTGACGCTATGGAATTACTTTGAAGACTTTTCCACATCAACTACTACCAGTGCCATCATTAGCCATAAGACCATGAATTATATCAACAACAAAGAAGAAGGAAGGAGAATAAGAATCACCCAAGACCTATGATGAGAAGTATTTGAAAGGATGGAGGCCGACATTAATGCCATAGCAACATGAGCAAAATAATACAAAGATTTGAGTGGTAAAAGATATCTTTAAAATTGCCTTGAATAGCAATCTCATACATGTCCTAAATCTAAACACCATTCACTCTGTACTTTTGACTAAGTAAGCCTGAAGACAATATCTGTCTTCAAAAACTCTAAAAGTGCAATTAGCAAGAGCCCTCAGATCTCATAGCCATGCCAAAATCATGAACAGTTCAACATAAAGGCATTCACCAATAGCTCTTACCACACCACCAACAATAATAAATAAAATAACTAAACAAACAAACATACACACATAATATGCATGAGAGAGAGAGAGAAGCAGATTTCCTCGGGTTTCATTGAGCTCCTATTGCATTTTACCCAATGATGGAAACTTGGTTTTGATTGAATGGTTTTGGTTTTCAATTTATCTTTAGCTTTTTCACACCACCAACACTAATAAATAAAATAACTAAACAAACAAACATACACACATAATATGCATGAGAGAGACAGAGAAGCAGGCGGTGTGAAAAAGCTAAAGATCAATTGAAAACCAAAACCGTTCAATCAAAACCAAGTTTCCATCATTGGGCAAAATGCAATAGGAGCTCAATGAAACCCAAGGAAATTATCTCAAAACCTTAAGCACATTGGCTACAAAAGAATCTAACCAAGCTACAAAATCCAACCCGTAAGTTATAACAACTAAAAATCCGCAATTAAAAAAAAACCCTCAGATTTCATCAATATTCCAAGTCAATGATAGTGATGCTCATGACTTCCATTAAAAAAAAATCTGTATCTTCAGAGATGATAGGAAACAAAATAGCGAACAAAAGAACTACCCCATGTAACAACTCGTCATTGGCCATAGTCAGAGCCTCTGAAATTCTTGTAAACATATACTAAGAAGATAGTATCAAAACCAATGACAGATTGAGTATCTAGCTTCAGTAGAACCAAGATGAACAATAAGGATTACAAGATAACATACTTTTTATAATTTATAAGTAAATAATAAACATGGATAGTACTAATTCAGGTTACAAAAGAAAAAGAGTGACTCTCAGGCAACTAAATTTTCAATGCTTCAAAGTAGCAATTTAAGAAGAAGAAGATGCTACAATTGATGAAATCGACACATGAAGCGCATCATAAAAGGCCTGATCAAAGTTTAACATACCTGTCCCAAAGCAAATACATTTTGCATTTAGGAAAGACAAAGCTTTATCTGAGTTGTTCCAAGAGAGGTATCAATGACTAGACCTAGCAACAAAGACTATGCATTTTTATGTTGTAAACTGCAAATACGATATATTCAGTGGGATTGGCAACATTCACAGACCAAGTAAGCCAAAAAAACTCAAACAAGACATCCCAATGAGAAAAACGCACTGCCAATCAGTCATTTTGCTAATTAATTAATAGAAAATTTGCATCAAGATTACAGCTGCTAAAAGCCCCGTGCATGCATCATCATTCTTCACAAAACTACAACCGTGTAAAAGAAGAATGACTTAAGAATCAAATATAAAAAATGGGTATTTTGCAAAAAGTGGTAGAAGGAAATGAGAAAGGCCTCAGATCTCATAGCTTTTGAAAAATCAGCCGCAGCGTTTCTTTCTTCTTCTTCTTCTTCTTTTTTTTTTTTTTGCTAGGGGAAGTTCCTCCAAAGCCTTTTCACCGCTAATCGTATGTAGGTATGTACATATGTGGAAGGAGGTGATGGTGATGATAGAAGTGAAGGTGATGGCCGGACTGCGTCAGTAAAAGATCCGGTGATGAAAAAAAAAAAAAAGATAAAGCCGCTATGGCAGCAGCTGCTGAATGACCTTAGCTGTACATCACATCGCCAAGCAATTTATCATGAGTTATTGACAGGAGCCAAGTGAGAAAAGGCCGGGAGGATTATCCCAATAAAACTTTGGGTCGGGATTTTGTTCAATTTCGAATCAATTGAAGGCTTCATGAGTTAGCTTGAGCCAGGTAATTTGTTGGGCTTTGAGTTGTCTTCTCTCTTTTTTACCCTTTCTTTTAATATAATAATTTATGATTGCAATTTTGCAATAACAGTAATTAATTGCCAAAGAAAATGGAGAAGAAAATTGAATTTTAACTTGTATCCGAACACGAGTACAAGGATATGATTGTCCAAAGACTTAAAATACATAAAATTAAAAATTAAAAAATCTCGAAACAAATTGAACATCTCGCCAACCTTCATAACCAACCAAGTCCTAGTAACATAGGTCTCCAGTATACACCAACGTCCATACACACTTAGAAGTAGGAATAGCAGTCACCATTAATGAACATTGAGCCTGATGAGTTTGGTAGAGAGTTGGAACATGGAACATGAACAAAAACACACATCTCAAAAGAATTATGATGATGAAAGATGAAAGCATTCTATCAAATACCCTGAAAATAAACAGCCTCTCTATGCAAAAAGGGGGGAAAACACCTCCACCAGACCTTGCTTATGGTCGGAGCCTTGCACACCGGGTACAAACTTTATTATTATTCTTCTCTTAAAAACCCAAACTGACAGTTTTATGCAATAATGCATAAACAAGGAGAACCTTTGCACAAAACTCTTCTAGCTAATTAATACCAATTCACAAAGAGCAAAACAAGTACATACAAATTGTAAAAAGTCATGCATATGTTTGCACAATAAAAGTAGGCATCATCATTTTTCAGCTTAGTCTGCCAATTCTATGTGCAATACTTCAGGATAAGAATATAGCAGCTTAGGAACAACAAACTAAATTTGCATCCAGGCCTGCCACTGTAAAAGAATATAAGAAGTTTGAGGTAAATATCACTTGGTTTTAATCAGCATCCAGTTCCTTTCGCTTCAACTCTAATGCCATTCGCTCATTCTCGAGCTTCATCCTCTCGTTTTCCATTCTCATCTTTTCAAGCTCACGATCCCTCTTCTTACTAAATCTCTGCCACTTGAAACGCTGTTTCTCCAATTCTAGCATCTCAACTTGAATTTGTAGTTTCTGTTCTTCTAGCTGAAGCGAGCAAGACTCGATCCACTGCTTTTGTAACCAAGCTGCTCTTGGGTTTTCAGGTGGCGCTTGATTTATATCAGCTTGTGCAGGTGGTGGATAAGGAAAAGAATTTTTGTTGCAGTCCTGGGAGTTTGAAGAATTATGGAAACAAGCATCTTCATGGACCTGGACTTGTCTCGATCTCTTGGCAGAGCCCCCTAATACCCTATATATTCCCCTGTCATCCCCATGTGAAGCATGATTCTCCTCAAAGTCATCATGATCATCAGTTTCCATATCATCATCGTCGTCGTCGTCGTCGTCATTATCATCATGTCGATGCCTCTTTGCATCATCCTTCTCTTGATCATCTTTAATTCTAAAAGCCAACTGCAAGGAACGCTGCAATTGCGGATCATGAGGCAGATGCAATCTGTTCCCATTATGATAAGAACACATCTCCTCATAGAAAAGATGCTTTGAGCTTAAAATTTTCCTCACATCATCCTTTTCTTTCTCCGTTAAGTAATCTATAACATCCAAAAGTGCTGGGTTCTCGACAACCTGACAAGAAGTTCCCCTACCAAGCATATCATTTAGTTTCTTATACCTCTTATTCAGGTCATTGAACTTATCCTCACACTGCTGAGGTGAAACATGATAACTCCTTTCTGCCATGACTTTCGACACTGATTTCCACTTACCCTTCTTCTGTATTACAGCAAATTTCCTCCTCATCCCACCACCACAGCCCCCTGCAGCATCCTCTCCTATATAAGACACCGCAGTAATTAGAAGCCTCACCATTTTATCAGTCCACTTCACACGCTGCCACGGTGATCCCTTCTTGCCTTTACTTCCATCATTGTGACCATCAATACCCTCTTCCGTAAAACTAGGTTCATCCTCATCACTCACCGAACTTTTCCCCCTCTCCCCCTTGTTGTAATCCATCAAGGAAATGATTTGGTCAGAGTTCTGTATGTTCCCCATCTTGAGTGGAAAATCCTCATGAATAGAAGCATGAAGAGAAGCACCTTGGCGAGGGTTAGGGTGGTGGTGTTGATGTATACTATGAGGGTTTTGTGCATGATTATGAACTCTCATTGATCCTTGCAAGTCAAGGCCTCCAAAAGAACCCCCACCAGGAATCATTCCTCCTTGTGATAAATTTCCTTCCATTACTCTTTTTAAGCAAACAATTATATGTCATTCCATCAACTTATTTACTTTTAACCCTACTGTTACTTGTTCCTATCTGGGATTCAAACGCTCAACCCCTCCCCCCCCAAAAACAGAAAACATTTATTTGTTTTTCACTTGCAAGACATTTCCAGCTACCAAACAAACCAGTCACAAAGTCCCGAAATACCCAGCTCATCAAACTAAACAAACAGATTTCTATTACTAAGGACAAATCTCACAAAGAATATAACTTGATAGCCAAATAAAAAAAAACCCACCTTCAAGATCACGAAATCCTAACATTAATATTCATCTAACTGACCCCCCAAAAAGACCCCACCTAGCTTAGCTTAGCTTTACCAAATCTGAAATACCCAGAAATCAAAAATAGAAGAAGAAGAAGAAGAAAAGAACTTCCCTGAAATTAAGGCGAGAATCGTGCAATTGGAATCATGAATAATCTGCTCAGCCGGAGAGTTCCATGGAGGCACGATAAATGAAAAAAAAAATTCAGACTTGTTGGAAAAGCAATTTATAAGTGAGGGTTTTTGGTTATTTTTATGTCAAGTTGTCAACTAGCGTGTATGTAAAAGTTTGGATTTAGCTAAGTCGAGGACTTTGTGTTTTGTGTGGAGGGAGGAAAAGCTCCCGATTGATTGCGTGGCAGGCCGACATTATTTATTTATTATGTTAAAATATGACATAGATATCTCTATTTTTTATAAATTTGAAATTATTTTTGTATTTTTATTGTAGGAAGTTAGGGTAATTTACTATTAAAAGCCTAATTTTTTTAAAATTTATCGAAATGGACCCAATATTTTATTATTTACCGGAATGGGCTCTTTTCCTCTAAATCGCGTCCACGTCAGCGCGATTTCAAGGGATGTGTCAACAAATCGCGTCCACGTCAGCGCGGTTTGCTAACGTGGCAACAAATCGCGTCCACGTAAGCGCGGTTTGTGTCCACGTCAGCAAAGCGCGCTGACGTGGACGCGATTTGCTGACGTGTAGTGCGTCCTGGAGACGCGATTTGCCCCGCACGTAAACAGTGCAACGGTCATTTTTTTGATAGTTGCCCCCCAATGGTCCAAAACAAACTATAAATACCCCCACCTTTTTTTTCACAAACTAATCCTCTCTCAAATTTTCTCTCAATTTTCTCTAAATTTCCTCTCAATTTGCTTTCAAATTCCTTCCAAACTTCTCTCAAATCCATATTCAATCTCAATTTTTCTCTCAAGTTCCTCTTAAATTTCTCTTAAATCCCTATTTTTAAATAATTTTAAAAAAAAATTATTTTTTAAAATTTTTTTAAACCGTAAAAATTTGTATAATTTCAGCAATGGTCGGAGAATTGACTCGTATTGATAAGCAGCACATATCGGTGGAACAAATGAAATTGGTAAGCGTTAAATTTAATTTTTAAATATTATTTAAGAATTTTTATTTATGCATCTTTAGATAATTATTAATTTATTATTTGTTATAAAAGTCTGTAGATCGGATATTAGAATGCAATATCCGGAATATGCATGCTCCTCCATCACCGTTGGTAGAGAACTACATGCGGGAAGCGAGTTTTTGGCACATGGCGACGGTAGGCCGGGGATGCAAGGTGGACCCGAAACTAATCAGTGCGTTGTTGATCAAGAGGTGGAGACCCGAGACGCACGCATTCCATCTTCCATGTGGAAAGTGCACTATCACGTTGGAAGATGTCAATCTGCAATTGGGATTGCCGGTGGATGGGTACCCAATCACCAGGTCTGCCCAATCTAGCGATTGGGGAACGGTGTGCTACGAGCTTTTGGGCGTTATTCCGAAGAAAATGGACGAAGGTAAGATCGAGATGGGCTGGTTACGAGACACATTCCCGGATCCGGATGAAGATTCAACCGAAATAGAAAGAATCTGATATGCTCGGGCATACATTCTTCAGTTAATTGGAGGTTATCTAATGCCGGACTCGTCACGGAGCCGCGTACATCTAATATGGCTGCTGAAACTCGTTGATTTTAGAGCAACTGGTGAATTGAGTTGGGGGTCTGTCGTCTTGGCAATGTTATATCGGGAGATGTGCAGGGCGACGCGACCGAGGAAAGCAAAAATCGGAGGTTGCCTGTCACTACTGCAGTCATGGGCACGGTTTCGCTTTCCATTTCTACGTCCTCGAGTGGACCACCCATATACATTCCCACTCATAACAAGGTAAATTTTATATTAGATTTTACAATTATTATGTAGATTTTAAAAATAAAAGTATGATAAAAATTTATTTAATTAGGTGGAACCATCCGGCAAGTCATGCTCGATTACCTACCTCTCTTGAAGATATACGGCTTCTATTAGACCAATAGTCGGAAGCACATGTAAGTATTAAATAAAATTGATATTTCCATCATTCGCTAGTCGATTGGTATTTAGTATTTAGTATTTAGTATTATGTATATAACTAATATTTCTATCATTTTCATATAGTTTCAATAGACACCATACGAGGATTCGGCAATTCGGGCAGTAATTCCGGATGAGTTCTTACAAAATCCAAACGCTTGGCACGAGAAAGTCGCGTTGATCAACTACGCGACCGTGGAGATGCACTAGTCAGACAGGGTGTTACGGCAATTTAGATGTAGACAACCGATTCCCGTGGAACCTGAGGTGTTTGATGATCACCACAAAATCGACCTTCGGTAATTGAATACAGATTGGCAGAGATTCTGGTCCGAGTACATCCAAATGTGGGAAGATCGTTATGATTATACACCTATTAGGAAATCGATCATCGTTCCGGAGTTAGCGTTCGTGCCGAAATACATGCCATGGTTTAAGATCCATGGCAAGCCGTATTTATTGTCGCCAAATAAAAGGCAGCGGCAATTACGTGTCCAAAGGGAAAGACGCGGGCCTTTAAATCCAATACGACAGGACGACGATGCTAGCCCCTCAACGAGGCCCAAACATTCACCCGGCCCATTATCAGCGGCCATTCAATCACCAGGCCCAACGAGAGCACCGACATAGTCACCCGACCCAGCAGCTCAACCAATGATACCCACGCAACCGCCTTTTCGGATGATACCATGTGCGTTTCCTAGCCCTTTTATGTATCCTAACCGTTATATGTTTCCTTTTCCGAGTCCTATAGCAGGTTGGAGCCAATGGCCTGGTTCAACTTCATTTCCTATTACGCCGAGTGGACCGCCGATGTATAGGCCAGCGACACACGAGAGATCGCAAGAGGGGCCGTCGGAGAGCTCTTCTTTTTACCAATCCTCACCACCGTATGAGTTTCAAACACCGTGGCCGTTGGTGATGCAAACACCTCCACATTCACTATTCTATCAAGATGGCTCATCGTCCCAACTCCGACAACCAGAAGCCTTATCGGAAAAACTAGAATCCTCACTGGAGGAACCACAACCACCGCCGGAAGCTGGACAAATGAGGAATCCAGCGCGTAACCATCGACGGCCGCCATGTGGCACTGAATCCGGCGGGTACAAACAATGATTTTTGTATTTAAATTTATTTGTACAAATATTTTGATTATTTTGATATTACTTGATGTAATAAAATAGAAACTTTTTTGAGTTATTACTTAAAAACACTAAACTAATTTATTAAAAATTTAAAAATTTATAATTTATAATTAAATGCTTAATTTAATTGACAAACCTTAAACCTTTAACCTAAAAACCCTAACCCTTAACTTAAAAACCCTAACCCTTAAATTAAAAACCCTAAACCCTTAACCTAAAAACCCTAACCCTTAACATAAAAACCCTAAACCCTTAACTTAAAAACCCTAAACCCTTAACTTAAAAACCCTAAACCCTGAACTTAAAAACCCTAACCCTTAACTTAAAAACCATAAACCCTTAAATTAAAAACCCTAAACCCTTAAATTAAAAACCCTAAACCCTTAACTTAAAAACCCTAACCCTTAACTTAAAAACCCTAACTCCTTAACTTAAAAACCCTAAACCCTTAAATTAAAAACCCTAAACCCTTAACTTAAAAACTCTAACCCTTAAATTAAAAACCCTAAACCCTTAAATTAAAAACCCTAAACATTTAACTTAAAAACCCTAACCTTTAACTTTAAAACCCTAACCTCTTGACTTAAAAACCCTAAACCCTTGAATTAAAAACCCTAAACCCTTAAATTAAAAACCCTAAACCTTTAAGTTAAAAACCCTAACCCTTAACTTTAAAACACTAAACACTTAACTTAAAAACTATAACCCTTAAATTAAAAACCCTAAACCCTTAAATTAAAAACTGTAACCCTTAAATAAAAAACCCTAACACTTAACTTAAAAGTCCTAACCCTTAACTTAAATATAATTTGATAATTTTACTAACCATTAATACAATTATCAGTTAATAATTTTACATTCACATAATCTTAGATTTGGAAAAATGTTTTGACTGGTACTAACAATTAATAATTTGATATAATTTGATAATTTTACTAACAATCAATACAATTATCAATTAATAATTGAAAAAATATAATTTTTTTACAATTACATTCAACTATTGCGATTAGGGCATGATCGACTTGTATGGCCTAGATTCCTACACCATCCACACAACTTCTGTTGACTGGTTGTTTCTCGGATATCTATATTGTTACGTATTCTAGTCGAGCAAGGTCAGCCCTTTGGTTTGCGACGCAATTCTCTATACGGTAACAGCTTAAAAGGAGCAAGAGATACGGGCGGCCACTTACGTTCATCTGGGACCGGTGGAAAAATGTGTCTCTAGACGTTGTACATGTTTTCTAATTTGTACACTTCGTCCACATAGCTCATCGAATCCAGATGGAGATTCTGACAAGCTGCAATAACATGAGCGCATGGATAACGAAGTGCATCAAACATCCCTCAGTCGTAAGTCCTATTTCGCAAGTGTACACGATATTTCCTGCCAACAACACCTTGATGCGGTCTGTCAAACTCTGTCACGTGAAACTATAAGTTGTCTCGATCGTACACACTGTGTGCATGGTGTTTACCCACACCTTGGCCTTGTTAATTTATTGAACTACCTTACTGCACCATACATGGCCTCCTTGTATCTGGTCTGCATAACTTGCTGCTCGCTTTGGAAATAGCGCCGCGAAACGAAAATATGTCTCTCGCACAACCGATGCTATCGGTAGATGACGCGTTCCTTTAAGAACAGAATTTATGCATTCAGCCAGGTTTGATGTCATATGGTCATATCGTAGGCCGCCGTTGTATGCTTGTGCCCACTGTTCGAAACGTATGTTACAAAGGTAGTCTGTCCCTTCTTCATTAATTGAACGTAAAATTGCCAACATCTCGTGAAAACGATCTTTATTTATTTCATACCTTGCCAATATAAGTTCATAGCGAATATTACATACCACTTCTACCAATAAAACTAATTCAAATTGACAAACGAAATAACACAGATATAGACTAAATACCCATGTTGGTCACTTGTTGTTGTTCGCTCTTAGATGAATATTGCCTGTAGTAGTTGGAAGCAACGTGTCTTAGGCAATATCGATGGTGTGTGTGCTGCCATAAGCTTCCATGTCAATCAAATGTAGCTAGTATACCGGCACCCCGATCTGAAATAACACAAATATCAGGTTGGGGGCATACATACCTTCTTAACCTAGAGAAAAATAAATCCTAGTCATTAGACGACTCCCCCGGTGTTATTGCAAATGCAATTGGAAAAATTCTCCCACCGCCATCCTGTACCACTGCAAGTAATAGCCGATGAGTATACCTACCAAACATAAAGGTACCGTTAATTTGTACCAATGGCTTGCAGTATGCAAATGCGTCTCGGCATTACTTAAAGGTCCAAAACAGGTGTTTGAACACTTGGCATCCACGTAGCAATTGGCCGTTGTAGTACACATGTTCCGTTTCAAGGTCTGTGATGGCACCTGGGACGTATCTCTCTAGCACTTGACACTACTGCCATATTTCATTATATGATGCGTCCCACCCACTATGCATCTTCTCCAACGCCTTTTGCTTAGCTATCCAAGCCTTGCGGTAAGAAGGCGTGTGCCTCATTTGGCTACGGATATTGGCAATTAACACCGGCACTGAAGTCCTGGATCTGCTTTTACTGTGGGTAGTATCAAGCTAGCTAACATAGCTGAATCCATCTTAGGATGATCTTGTGAAACACCTATAAACGGAGTGCATTAAATAATACAACATTACATAATAAAAGTATTATTCAAAAACCGTCAATACTGTACCTGCAGCACATGTATATGGACCTTTGTACTTTTTAATCTCCCACAACCCTATCCTTATCCTTAACGAGGCGTAGATTTTCCATGAACATGTGTCGTCTTCCACCGCACACTTCGCCTCAAACTTATCAGATTTAGATTTAACGACGTGGTAGTTAACGTCGTTTTTGATAATATGTTGTTTCAAAGCACCAATAAAACTATCATTGTTGGTAAACTGATTACCAACTTCAAATTCACCCGAATCTAGCCCTGAACTTTATGGTAGATCTGAAAACTCTAACGCATCATCTGCAGATAGATCCACATTATGCATGTGGGTTGGAGGTGAGTATGCTTTGAATCGTGGATTTTCTTCTTCATCTGAACTCCTTTCAGCATCTTCAAGTTCTGTTGGAATAGGCTCTGGTTCAAAAAATAAGCCAACTTCTGCACCATTGAGCCCAGGCTCTCGAGGTGGATCCACATCGGAGTCATCTTCTAACCCACAATCATCTGCAGTGTACGAGGTCCCCTCACCGGTTGACGTCGTAGGGAGTACATCATCCCTTCTTCTAGGCATTTTATAACGTCCCTAATTGGATGTAGATTGCCAACCACTAGAACTTGATGCCGTTCCCCAGTACGTATTTTCAGCATCAAACATCGAGCCATCGACATACATGTCCTATCCACCAATAGAGTGTCTTGCGGGGGATGTGCATTTAACACCGTTACCAAACATGGGTTGTTCCGTGTTTTGTAACCCACTAACCGAATGTCGGTCAGGGGTCGTGTATACATCTCGAACACCGGTCGCAAGTACATCATTTGACGATGTAAATTGTACATATAACTCAATATAAGGTGCTCCACTAGCAAGATGAGTCTGCACCATTGCCTCCAAGCTACGAGCACCTTTTATGTTGAACGAGTCATATGTCACCGGATCAACAGAAGAACAGAATCGATACGTAATAGACAGAACTTTCATTGGCGTCGTTCCGAAAATTTTACGCCTAATTCTTTTACGAAGTTCTGTCAAATCTATATTCTGGTTAAAAACCAGTTGCACTGTATTCTCTGACAAAAAAACAACACCATTCTCGGTGTGGCAAACCTCACCATCGTAGTAAATAACAGCACTAATACGTTCACTCATATTTGAAACTCTAACCTTCTTAGCCTCTTTAAATTGTTTCTGCTGTGACTTATGCATTCTGAGAACATTTTTTGCCTCATTTCTAGCCTCAGCCCAAACATGCTATTGTAGCAAAAGCGCGTCCACATGGGCGCAATTTCACAAATTCTTCTCATAAAGCATCCTGCTAGAAGCGATTTTATACTATTTGCTCAGAAACGTCAAGTCGAAATTATTTTTCCAGTACCTACTGTAGCAAAAGCGCGTCCACAAGGGCGCGATTTCACAAATTCTTCTCAAATAGCATCCTGCTTGCAGTGTTGTTTTATACTACTTGCTTAGAAATGTCAAGTCGAAATTATTTTTTCAGGACCTACTGTAGCAAAAGCGCGTCCACGTGGGCGCAATTTCACAAATTCTTCTCATAAAGCATCTTGCTTGAAGCGTTTTTTTAAATTATTTGCTCAGAAACGTCAACTCGAAATTATTTCTTCCAGGACCAACTGTAGCAAAAGCGCATCCACGAGGGCGCGATTTCACAAATTTTTCTCATAAAGCATCTTGCTTGAAGCGTTTTTTAAACTATTTTCCAGGACCTACTATAGCAAAAGCGCGTACACGTGGGCACGACTTCAAAAATCCTTCTGATAAATCATCCTCTTTGATTTTATCTTAAAAACTCATAAACACGAAACGTGATCCAATTTTCAATAAATTTTAATTAATTTAATTACAAAACCCTAAACCGTAATCCCTTATTTGTTTACTTTTTTTCTCCCAAAACCCTAAAAATCCTAAAAACCCTAAAAATTCTAACCTGGGAAACACGGCAAAATCGCGTCCCAGAGGCGTACTGACTGACATGGACACAAACCGCGCTTACATGGACGCGATTTGCTGACACGTCCCCTGACATCGCGCTGACGTGAACTCGATTTAGGGGAAAAAGGCTCATTCCGGTAAATAATAAAATACCAGGCCCATTTCGGTAAATTTTAAAAAAAATTGACTTTTTTTGGTATTTTACCCCGGAAGTTAGGTCTTCTATTTTTTTTAATTTATTTTAATTGTTAATATTATTAAATTTTATTATTAAATTTATTAGATGTGATTTTTTGAAATAAAATAATTTTATAAATTTTAAAATCTGGAAAAAGATTTTGACTTAACGAAGTACGTTCTAAGAAATTCAAATAAAATTGGGTACAAAATTAAAGGTTTTCTTGTATTCTCACTTGAAATAATTTTTATTTATATATTTTAAAACTCTATCCATCTTTACAGATACAAGAAGTACTCATTTTTTACTTTAAAAAACTAACAGTTCAACAAATATAAGGTTATTTGACAAATAATTTATAAATTTGTCCCATTTATTTATATTACCCTTTAATACAAGTCACACCCTCAACCCCATGTAAAATCAAATCTAAAAAACTCTTAGATAAGATAATTTTCCATATTTTTAATGTCATTTCTTCCAAAAACAATTAAATAATTAGATAAAACTACCAAATAAAAGTGCGACAAATTACTTCGAAATTTCCATCTCTTAGCTTTAATTTTTATACAATTTTTAATTTACTTATAATCTCATAAGTTTTAAAATTAAATAAAAAAATTACATGTTTTGGGCATTTGAACCCAAATCTCATCCATGCTAAGACTCAATTCATCTCTTTGCTTCAACTTTAAGAATAACTCAAAACTCGTTAAAACCTATATAACACAAGATGTCGAGAAGTCAAATTTTATATAAATAAAAATACTTCAAACGTAATTATTACATCACCAAAAAAACAAGAAAAAGACAAACATGGAAAATATTTCACACAATTTTTTCATTTTTTATCATGATCCTAACTAAAGTAGTGTATATATATATATATAAGTTAATCAAAAGGCTTTTAGAAAAGACTGCGTGCTCATTGATACAAACATGGAAAATAATACAAGGTAATAATTTAGCCCACCTATCAAAGCAATTGAAGTTCATGACCCATGACTTACAACAGACAAATGCATGTCTTCCAAAATCGTATGTATCATCAACAAGTGAAACCAAAATTAAAATCAAAATCAAAATCAAAAGGAAAAAAAATTTACTTTTTACGAAGAATATGGCTGCTGCTGGGGTGGCTCTAATTTATCTGCGCCTACGCTGAGTGAAACTAGGGGATCCCGTTGCTTGTGTGCCTCTGTAATTTCTGCTGGGAGAGTCCATTGGACCTCTAAAAGATGCATATGCAGCTTTTACTGAGTCTGGAGCAGATTCCATGGGGAGTGACTCCACGAAACATGCTGTATTGATGCGAGTCCTCTCAAGCTCTCCCTGCAGCAATTCAGAGCTATATTGCTGTGCAAGAGCCTGGGAAAGCCGACACGTTAAGATGATATTTCATTGAATGGAACCAAAGACAAACAATTTATTCACTGAAGAAGCTGATGATAATGGCTCCTGACATGAAACTAAACTGGAAACTACATGTATGCTCGAAACTGAAGTTATAATTCATCTCAGTGAAAGAATAGTTTTATAAAAGCAAGTCAATGTCAACAGCCAACATGTTAAAAATTTCTCCATAAAAGAACAAATAAAGGAAGACGTCCTAGAAGAACAAGAATCTTACAATCAGGTCATCCGGAGATACAGATGCTCCTTGCTGCTTCTCATCTGCAGCAGCATCTTCACTTCCACGAGTTGGCCGCCGATTGTGCCCAGGATTTTCAACCTCAGAGAGGCTTTCAGTGGCTTTCTCCAACAGCACCCCTTGTAAAGACTTCATAGACTCCCTAGCATCACTCGTGAAAAATGGATTTAAAATGGTCTCGAAATATTCAAGCTGCAAAAGACGCATCTCACAGAAATCAACCATGTAGATCTTAAGACTTGAAGTTTTCTAGTTCATTTCTAACAAAAAAGAAATCACAAATACAGGTAATTGTAAAAATATATATATTTTTCAATCAATCAATTGATGCTAAGCAAAAATGGATAAATCACTTCCCTTGAAACATTTCATTTCAACATCGGGTGTGGAAAAGGAGAAAATGAAAGACAGGGTGGAATATGTGCATTTTCCTAGAAGACTACACAGTCATCCATGAAAAGAAAAGAACCTAGTGCTTACAAACCATAACAATCAGTTCCCAGTTGTAAAAAGGATATTAACGGACAATAGTAAGTATTAAATCATTGTAACACATAAAAGGGAAGCAGTAATCAATGGTCAGAGTCGAGCACATTACAATAATAAAGAAAAATGTCACATAAATACCTCAAGCATGAGCTGGCAGAAACCATTTGCATCAAGTGAACTGAGATCTTTAGATTCATTCTCATGGAAAAGACTGATTAAAATATCAATTAGACCTTCCACAAGAATGCCAAGTGTCTTGTCCAGGAGGGGCTTAGCACCAGCAAAGACCTGGATGAGGAATTAGTCAAGCAGACGAATTATTGGATTTACTACAAAAATAGTTGCTTAAACAGATCAAGAGAGATGATGCTTCAGAGTTCAAATGCTAAATTCTCTGACAGTCAAGAAGACAAAAGATCAAAACAATCACTTGTGCATGTAAAACACACAAACAACAGGTAAAACTTAAAGAAAAAATGAAGTTCATATGTCCATGAATTATATAGTGGTAAGTACCTCAGCATGTACAGCTACCAGAGCATGTAATAACTCGACAGCTGCATCTCTGACACCCTGAAGATAAGAGCAATTTGGGTTACCACTTGCAGATAAACAATACTTGCTAAACTAACCAAAGGAATAAAATGATAACCAATTGGGAAATCACAAATTCCTTACTTTTACTGCAGGTGCTGATCCCCACTGAACACCAGAATCTAACAAATAGTTCATGGCTGCTGTCCTAATCAAATTTGCCTGAATGGGGGGGGGGGGGAATTAGAACAATGTCAATGATGGAAAAGTGTTTCATCAATAATGGTTCATATTTGGCTTTTCAATCAGTTGATAATACTCGAAAAAATCAAAAAGCTCACAAGCTTACTCAATTTTTCCCATTATGTTTGTGTGCTTGTTCTCTTTCTAAAAAAATTAAATAAATCAACAATTTCGGGTAACTTCAACAAAATTTAGTAAGCAATCTTGTAATACCTTAGCAAAAGTATACTGCTCAAGGACCTTCTCTTCAAGTCCAGTAAAAGACACTACCAACTCTTGTATGTCTGACTCCTCTTCATCTTTGCCCCTACAGCATTTACAGGCCATAGGATCAGCAAATAGTGAACAAAATACATATTTCATGTCAACATCTACATCTGAAATTGAGCAACTGAAAAACTTAAGTTAACATGGGTTAGCTATGTAGGCCAAGCGATTCCTTCTACTAAGGATAGGGGGTATAATTTGAATAGTTAACTAAATGCACTGGAACATTTGGTCTCATTCCAATACCACAAGAATGAATGGCTACAAATATCAAGCAACAAAAACTTTAGAATGATTGATGCTCAAGGTATTAGTTGTGAAGAATCCCAATATACCTGGATTGCAGCCAAATGCATTTGTACTTCTTGTACAACTCGGAAGAAAGCTCATCTTTGCAGTATCCTATATTACTCAAAACTATTAACAACCGTTGATGTGGATCAACAATACTTCCTGGGAGATCAGATGATGATTCCTCCTCTGATTCATGGGAAAACCCATTTTGCAAATGCAGACCTTCTTTGCTTGATTTGTTTTGGGCAAGATCAATTCCAATATGCTCTAGATGACCTAGTCAACATGCACATAATTATGACAAACTGGAAACAGTTCAAAATCTTCTAGACAAAATAAAATGCTGTTTTCAATTATACCAGCAAAATCCAGGAAACAATTTAGAAATGCAATCTTAACCGATTCTTGGATTTCTTGAAGTTGAGCAAACATATCTTCGAACTTTGTAGCCTCACTCCTCAGAGACTGGATCATCCTTGCATAAAGAAGAAAGGGGAATCATATGAAACAGCTTTAAAAAAGGAGCATAAAGAGGTGAAGAATTCACCAAGAGAAACCAACAATATATACTTCCTCAATTATATATAATATGTTCGATACTAAATATTACAAATAGCTATCAGGAAGCTCAACATGAAAAAAAAAAGCCTTTTCACAGACAATATTAAAAAAATATGGACAACGCTATAAAATTTAGAAGTTCTCAAATTTGCACTATTGCCATGAATCAGAAACTCCTACCAACATTCTGGTTGTACACCTAAAACTATTCAAGTTTGTTCTGATTTCCTTTTTCCAAAAATTGATCTGACTAACTAGCAAAAATCTTCCGTTAAAAAAATGCTATAATAGTATACAATCTCTTCAAATTTGCACTAGTACCTTGAACCAGAAAGATTCCTACAGAGGATCTTCCGGTTATATATCATGGCATATCAGTAACAAATGCCTTCATAAAATTGACATGACCACAAATAGGCTAAGAGAATAGCTTTAAGGCTATTCAAATTCCTTCTGATTTAGAAAATAAATAAATAAACAATGCATCTGACAGCATCAAGTTGAGTTCAAGTTCCATAACATTAGAACTAGCTAGCAACTTAGATAAATGGCTCTCAGCTAATTAAATCATTGAATCTCAGGATTAAACTGGTTTATTACAATCAACAATTCTTCAATTTTTAATGTTTTGAAGGTAAGAAATCCTGAAGAAATTGGCTATAAATTAATGGAACTCAGTTTTAAATATGAATATGTTTCCAAGCCCAAAAAATGAGCGTCCTCAATAACCCTCAAGACCAGCTCATCCACGTCTGTGCCAAGCTGACTTGAAACGGATTCACAAGCAAATCATCCAGGTCATCATTGAATCCATCTTGAGCAAGCTTCTCATTAAACCAAGTCCAAGAGGATAACCAACAGTTTAACTCATCTATAGCCTAGAAAAACCAGACAATTTCTAGACACTTTTCAGCATGTATTCATGGTAAACTGCCAATTCCAATGCAACTAGTAAGGCAAAATGTACAAAATGAGAACTCTTTCTTTTTTGGTAGGCATAGGCAGGATAAACGCAGCAGTATTGGCCTTCTCCTAGTCATCTGCAGTCAGCAATACTAAGCCTACCTTACACTCTGATAAACCATCTCAGAGAACTCAAACAAAAAGATATTTGGAATTATTGGTATCCAATAGTTCATGGACAACCTTATTAAGTTTGAACAGTAACACCACTTACAAACAACTTAATATATATAAATTATGAATTACTCTACTCACACAACATTATAACTAACCATGCCTCTTAGAAATTCAACATCATAAGCTCTAGACACTTACATATTGATCTGATCTATTGCTGAGGTCATAACTGAACGAAAAGCCAAAGGTAAATAAGAGATGGTGTATGGAGATTTATTCCTTTCAAGGATAGATACTGGGACCCAAGTTTCATCTTTAGTTATCCCCTCTGTCGATGCTCGCATCCAAGAACAAAGTCTTAGTATGTAAATCTTTGTAACCTCTGCTTGAAGTGTCCTGAGCGCCATGACTGTCCGATAAAAAATGGAAGCAATCAGAATAGTTAAAAGTCAATGACAGTTTCAGAGAAAGTAGGAATACCAGCAATAGGAGGAGCAGACTCTTTGGCTTCAAAAGCAACGCATGCTTTAGATATTTCATTTATGGCATCACTCATGTACGACTGAAGACTAGATTCTTCAAGATCACGGAATGCATTCAGGACCTATATCAACAGCAAACCCAGTAAGAGCTACTACAAAAGTAAACAATAATGCAAGTTGATAGGACCAGAAACATTGCATTTTGATTTGTTAAATGATTTAATATTTTGAGGATTTGTTACTCGGATTTGTTAACAAATCTGACTAAGAGAAGAAAAATAAAATTGTTCAGAAGGGAAGAATACACTTGTTGCTGTTGTTTAAGGAGTAGGCTCAGTCAAGATGTAATTGGGGAATATAGTTGTTAGTGTTTACCAAAATTCTTGTACGCTACACACACAAGCATGCACATACATATTTTGCCGAATACACTCTTAGCAAAACCCTATGAAAATTTAATGCAGCAAACATCATCCCTAACTCTGCAACCACCATACATGAATAAAGCGTTTAATTCACAATCTTTTCTTTACGTTAGGTTTTTACCCACTTTATTTATTATTTTATGTTACCCCATTCAATGATTTATGCTTCTTCAAATTATTTAATTGGTAAATGTAGAATTCACAAACTTCAAATGTATAACTAGAATTCAATGTTAATTTCATTTATAACAGATAAATAGTGACTGTAAACAAAAATTTTCTATAAGATAATTTTAAGAGTTTAGAATCTGCATTAAAATCATCAAAATAGCATTTAAATTCCAAAACATACTGCAGTTTACACAATTCAAATTGAAAGCTACAAATTCAAGACCTATTCCAGAATCAATTTCGGTTTTACCAAACAGTACCTAAATCTAATTCTGAGTTAGATAATGAAATCCAGCAATTAAGCTAGAAAACCCTTAGAATAATATTGGTCACCATTTTATCTCAGCCCCTGAGGATTATCCAGATTCCAGCATAAAGCATACTTCAAAAAGAAAGCAGCAAGAAGGGAAAACCCCAGACTTGATAATCTCAATGGTCAGAAATCATCTAAATGAAACAAATCAACCATGCCTTCCAGCAACAACAACCAACTTTCCACACAATTCTTCTGGATGAAATCCCAAAAACCCTTGGTACTCCCATGAGGAATTTAAAAATGCATATTCATAAAAGCTTGCCAAGACAATTTAATATTTGACAAAAGGGTCAACCAGTTTAGAAAGTCTTCTCTATGCCATTGGACCAATTTCTTATTTGACGGAAACTCAAGAAGAATCATGAATATTTATTGTTGGTGGTCTACAAATACACCCAGATTCCTAGTTTCTGATTGAAGTTAAACTAGACTAGAAAACAATGAATGCGTGTATATTTCAGAGAACTCCAGGGACACAAAGAGAACAGAAAATAGGTTACAAAGACTTAACTTTTTCAAACAATAACTCAAAATAAAATAACCCGATGCAAACTAAAGCATCATAAGTTTCATTCTTACATTCCTCTTTGTTTCAGAATGCAAAAACCACACCATGAATGTAGTAAACCAAGCAAGACATTAAACAGTTCCAAGCAATGCATATTCACCTTAACTTCATATAAAGATATTGTACCGCGCATCATTCCTGCAACTTCATCGAGAGAATGACTTGAGTATCTCCCATCTCCAACTTTTTCCTCACTTTTACCTCCTGAAGAATCAGAAACCTGAGAAGACTGAAAGACAAAAACCAGAATAAACATTCAATTCAATGAATCACATTATTATATTGAAAACTTGTATTTAAGAAAAAAACACTTACAAAAATGAATACAAGGCCACAGAGAAGAAGCCAAGGGTATAGAAAAACAAAAGAATGTGATCTCAAACAATTAGACTACTGTATGAGAAGAAATGCGAATACGGACATTATATAATGCATAATTTTATAAAATATTGCAATATGATTTAGACAATGTTCAGAGTACCTTTGCGAATTTCCCACTAAAAACAGAAAGTGCCACTTTCCAGAAAGCTGGTATGTGATGCACAAGTACAGTGGTTAGCCTTTTGATATATTTTCCTCTAAGAACATCAACCTCTTCACCAGTCAAGGCCAGCGGTTGCAATTCTATAGGCAGTTCAATGTTCCCTAAAGAGTAGTTGGCATCCGACTGAGTAACAGAAAAAAAAGATGAAATAAACCTCATTAGACACAGCCAAGAGTTTTCCTCACACAAATATCAGATCAAATTTCTAGCTAGTAGCACTTACTGACTGACTTAAGTTTTGTTGAATTTGGAGCCACTTAGCATCCGAGATGGCTTTTTCACGTAACTCATTATGCAAAGTTTCCATTCGTGCTTCATGATCTGAAGTGCACTTCTCAAGCAACCCTCGAATTCTATGATTCTATCAAATAAAAAACCAGAACATTTTAGAGACTTGACCTTCGTAGAAGAGAAATGTAAGCAAGTCAACTTGGTAGCACTCTTCTTGAAATAGGCTATATTATCAATTTCAAGTCACTTGACTAGCAATTTGTCTCAAATATTTGTTTAGAA
Organism: Gossypium hirsutum; assembly: GCF_007990345.1. Lineage (NCBI taxonomy): Eukaryota > Viridiplantae > Streptophyta > Magnoliopsida > Malvales > Malvaceae > Gossypium > Gossypium hirsutum. Next base: position 10,239,564 of record NC_053438.1, read on the forward strand.
GCACTAGAGAACTAGCAATTTGATTCAAACCGATTTGTTTAGAAGCACTCAAGAGCTTCCTGGACTCTACTCTCATCAAGCTTATGGTTGACCAGCAATTAGAAGTAAACCATATCTGCTAAAACTCAAATCAACTGGTGCACAAGACTGACCAATGTAGGACCATATAATTTTAAAACGAACACTCAAAAACTAATCCAAAATCTAAAATTGTCCAAATTCTCCAAACACAAGTCTCAAATTATCAAATCTGACCTCACAGTATGACAAAACCATAATTAAATGAGGGTTGAGAAAATAAGGTTATTGTATTAGAAGCTCATACAACCCAGATGAAAAAGAAATTTTTGTTCTAAATCTTCACTTAAATAAGTGTTCTTCAAAATTTTGGAAAAAGGCCTTCATCACTAGCATCTTAGATGTAAGGCACTTGTTTGGGGTTGGGGGATGGAAATTTTACCGGACAACAAAACAATTAGCTTGTGAGAAAAATACCCAGCACTTAAAAAAAATCAAGTAGCAAATATATGACAGAGAAAATTTCATTAACCAGAATGGGAAAAAAATTATAGAGGTTTTTGACACTCTACAGAAAAGTTCAGAATTCACTAACCTGTACATTTAAATAATGCCACACTGGATCTGACTCAGGTTCAAGCTCCAACAACAACCTTACTGTATTCTCAAGCTACATGAGACAACAAAATATCAGAAATACTTGTCAGTCCTTACAAACTGCAGGTGTACCATCTTAACTAGTCAAACCATAACCATTTATTCTGGCATAAATTAATGAAAACTAGGTGAAGCTCTTTTCCATGATTTAGTCCAAGGTCAGTCGATCTTTTTATTAGCTCTCCACATCAGCATTCTATTATGTTACTATAATCAAGACAATATAACTATAATCAATCATCTAATAAAAAAATAAAATAATATACATAAATAATATATCTATCATAGATATTTGGTGAAAACAAAGTTGGCATTTTTGTTCAATCTCAGGCTTGAATAGTCACAACAATTTACTTGTCCAACAGAAAAATATCAGGATTCCATGTTCAACAATCCCATGACTTTTCAGCATAAATATCCAATACTTCTACACCTGCTAAGGTAACAAGAGTGGCAGATAGATAATGGAACATTACAACTCAAATGAGAACAGGAGCATTCCAACATCATTAATTAAGGAAATCTTTTCATTGACTTGTCAATGGTAGGCATTTGGTTTTGTAGAATAACTTGTATGTTTTCTTTTATCCCCATTCAAAGCTTATCCATATAGCTAACAAAAATTTTGCTAAGGTTAATTTTAACAATATACAATTGATTTAGTTGTGTGTGTGTTTTGGGGGGGGAGGGGGGCCTCCTATGGGCCATTAAGATAGAGCAATAGTATTTTAATATCATGAGCATCAAAATTCAACAAAAATCCATGGACCATCTAGGTCTTAGCTCAACATCAATAGTTCGTTTCCTCAATAGTATAGCTTGTCAAAATATTGAAAACGGCATGGCAAATGCTTACGCTGGTTAGGTCTATTTGTGGATCTTCCATAGACTTGTAAAGCGTGCCTTTGAATTCTTGCATCACTTTTTCAACCTCTTCAAGGACTCGTTTTAGTATTTTTACCTGACAATAAAGAATAGTGCTAAGTTCATCTGCTTATGCAGGAAAAGAGCAATTCCATGTGAAATTGTATTAATTAAATACAGATATGGCACCAAAATTATGTAAAACATGCATAAAAAATAAAAGAAAGGGTCCAACACTGATGTTAGCCATAAGGGAATCAATGCATATAAATAAGGTACAACAAATTATTTATATAGATACAACGGATTTATGGGTAGAATTTTAACTAAAACCATGCTCAAAATTTGTTTACTACTTGAGCTACAACCAAATACTAAACAAACCATGCTCACATCTTTTACATGGCAATTTCATGCATTCTTGCTTACATGGGAGGGGAGAGCAATTGATTTTGCCTTCTTGTATTCCCTAACGGCCAAGTCATATTCGCCCTTACTAATGCTCCCACGAATTGTACTTGGCAAATTAAAAAGCGTCCTGAACCTTTGAAGCATTCCTTGAACAGACCTGATCTTCTCTGCTTGAGCCTACATCAAATCACAAAAGAAAATCTATATTCCATGCTGTTTGAATAGCACAAGAATTAATTGATTTCAAAGCAAACCAACAGTGTAGTTAACCAACCTGTCTCTCAAATAGAGGCTCAAAGGCACGATCTGCCAGTGAACATACTCCTTGCATGCATTTAAACAAGTGAGTTGTCCCCGAACCTTCAGGATCTTCCTCAATTCGCTTCAGTTTTGACTCAATATCTATGCAAGCAACATTTTTTCTCCACATTAGCACTATTTCCAAGCATCTAAAATCAATGAACTTATATGGCAAAGAGTAAATGAAGAAATTGGTTTTCACCCCATCAAACATCACACTGCCACAGTTAAAATAGTACCAGAATCAAGTGAAGCTAGTTGCTTTACCATCAATTGTGGTTTTGCATGAGACAAAGCAGTCAAAATTGTCTTTAACCAACTGTTTCCTCTGTTGAGTCCGTCCTTGGAGATCTGTTTTTAGACCAAGAGCTCCGGCTTCCAAGTCTGCTGCAGGTGTATCTTGGTGTATTCGGGATAGAAACAACTTTGCATCAAATTTTTCAGAGAAATACATCAACTTCTCTGAAAAGTTTTACAAAAAAATTAATAATTCACTGGCATTTTATTTACCACAAAAAAAATATACTGGCATTAGAGTTCTAGGTATTAAATTAAAATATCCAAGGGAGAAAAAGCAACTCGTTGAGGAGTTCAAACGAGTGATGCCTATCTAAAATATATGTATTAGATTGCAGATATACAGTTCTAGAGAGGGATACTGTTATAATGCTCAGAGAAGCTTCAACTTAAATATTAAAGAGTCTATTTACAAAGCATAATCTGCAGAAAATATAGTGAATAAGACAAGCAAAGAAATATACCACGGAGGTTACTATCAAGATGTTCTTTCTCAGCATGAGAGCTTTCAGACGATGCAGTTATCAACCTTAAGGTCTTGTTGTCTATTATCCTGCCAATCATACAAAAACACAGGTTAGCAGAAACACTTAAAGCAGATGAAAATAGAGGAACCACTGACTTCAGTTAATGCTAGAAAAAAATGACTAGACAAGAATTCATGTAGTCACATTAGTACAATAATTAATGATAGAACAAACTTTTCTCACGTTCTTACCTTAATGAGAAATAGCATACAGCGAATTCGTTTAACACAAACAAACAACCAATATCAGGCAATAATAAGTTGCTAAAAAGATTTACCCCAGTCCAAGTGGATCAACGCATTCCATGCCACGAGGGAACGATTGCAGAGTATTAAGCGCTCTCCCCACTGGTGCTGTTGTTGCTTTACGCTCGAACTTCTGTGCCACCGGAGCTGTTCTCGACTCTCTCATCTCGCGAACCCTACGAGCAAGCTGTCAAAGAATACCCCTTCCCTTCACTAATCATCGTTCAATAGCTACTTCAAATTTTTAAAAAAAAAAATTTTAAATAGTACCTCAGTTTCATCGACACGTTTCCAGGTATCAGGCTCTTCTCCATCCCATACTCCATCGTCATCTTTCATTGGCCTCCCTCGACCTCTCCCTCCCGCTCCACCTTTCGGATCTTTTCCAACATCCTCATCCCCACTCGAAATGCTCAGCATCTCCACTTCCGAATCCTCGTCTTCATCCATTGACATCTTCCTCCCTTTTGGGTTTTTTGGTGCCGGAGAAGCCGAGCCCTTCGGTTTCGGCGGCGGCTGAACGAAGTTAACCACTGGTTTGCGGGGATTTGAGGAAGACGGTTTCTGGTAATTCAGATCCCGTGTGGATTGATCTTTCAATGCTCTCTGAAGGAGCTCATCTTCGTCATCGCTGTCGGTTGACATTTTGTTGGCGAGCTTCGGTGCTGCTTTGCGCTCAGATCTGATCGATTACGATGAATGGAATTTTCTGAATTCTTAGAAATGGGATGAAAATTGAAAATGAGTTTCCTTGCATCGAGCCAGAAATTGAGCGCAGTAATATCGTCATGTCACGCGGGGTTCGATGAGACTATTCTACAATTTCTCGAAACGGCAGTGTTTCGTCTTCCAATATGGAAATGTCTAATAAGTTCTCAAACTTTTCTTGATTGTGCATTCGAGTCCCTGATGAACTTTATTTTGTTCAATCAAGTCCCCAGTGTCAGCTCCAATTAAATTCATTCTGCCTGTTATCGTTTAACTGTAACATATATTATCAGAAAAAAAACTGTAATATATTTGATACACCATACTAGGACCGTCATGGGTTGTGCATGGGAGCACGCAACCATGACAAACTTGTGCGATCCATTGTATTTGAAGGAGGTCATTTGGCCCAACCAAATTGGCCCGTTGCCTGGAGAGATTAAAAGCCCATCCCAAAAGCCTGGTAAATATGGGAAGTGATCCAAGAAGATATGATTATGTAATCTTAGAGTTCTAATTGTATACAGCTTCTAATTGTGTCTTAGAGTTCTAATTGTATACAGCTTTTAATTGTAGCCTTTGATGTACTTTGAGGCTCAACTATAAATAGAGGCCTCTTTGCTCATTGTAATTCATTAAGTTATCAATAAGAATTTTGAGAGTATTCACTCAAAATTTTCTCTTAAGTGTTCTTGCTTTTCTGTGGCTTTCGTTCATCTTTCAACGTTCGTTCTTCTGCTGTTCTTTCGTGGGTGCCTTGAGGGAATTCTGTTGAATCCTTTATCATTGCAAGTTAGGCTGACTTAGGCGTTTTTGCTGTTGAATCCTTTATCATTGCAAGTTAGGCTGACTTAGGCATTTTTTAAGCAAAGAAACTGCCTAAGGCCGCACGGATTGCGTGGGAAAACTCTAAGTCCGTGACAGTTGATATCAGAGCTATGGTTCGAAGCCACCGTTGAAAGATATCGAAAGAAGTTGTTGGGAAAGTTGAGGGAATGGAGACCCGTGGAAGGGCTAGGAAAGCTAGTCGCTCAAGGGACATATTGTCAGCTTTAGAGGATCGTGTCATCACTCTCGAGAATTCCGTGGGGGATATCAAGGAGATGATTGATGATGTCGATGATAGGCTCCATGATGGATTGCAGTCCATGCAGGAGCAGCTCAAAGTGTATGTGACGGATAATGTGGAACAGTTGACTAGTAGAGATGATGCCATTGAGGCTATGGTGGCGGCCTTGAAAGGGGAGATTGCGAAGCTCAAGGGTGAACTCACAATCTACAAGGTTGCTTTGGGCAATGGTGGGTTAGATGTCGTCGCACCTAAGCCCAATATTGATGTTCCCAAGCCCAAGGAGTTCAAGGGAACAAGGTCTGCAAGAGATGTGGACAACTTTTTGTGGGGAATCGAGCAATACTTCTGTGCCAAAGGCATCACGGAGGATGTCACTAAGGTAACTACTGCTGCGATGTATTTATCCGACGTTGCTTTGTTGTAGTGGTGTCGTAGGTCCACTGATGTGAGACATGGTGGGATCGAAATCGGAACATGTGAGGAGTTTCGATGTGAGTTCAAAGCACAGTTTTACCCAGAGTATGCCGAGGATGAAGCTCGGGCAAAGTTGTGTCGACTTGCGCAACAAGGCATTGTGAGGGAGTATGTGCAGGAGTTTAGCAAACTTATGCTCTAAATCTCAGATATGGGGGAGAAAGAGGCATTCTTTTCTTTCATGGACGGATTAAAACCGTGGGCGAAGTAAGAGTTGCAACGCCGAGGAGTTCAAGAACTCACCAAGGTGATGTCCGTAGCAGAATCGTTTGCTGAATTTGGTAGGAAGAAAGACAATCCCAATTCTTCTAAGCCCAGATTTAATCAAAAGGGTAATAGTGGGGGAGATAAATAAAGGCCCACTAGGAACAGCAATGGTAAGAAGCCTTGGGACAAGAAAAAGAGTGGGCCTATAAGTTGCTTTCATTGTGATAGTCCACACATGATCAAGGACTGCCCAAAAAAGGTCGCTCTCACGGCTATGGAAGTAAAGGGGGAGTTCGATGTGGAGGATAACAATCTTGGTTCGATATTAGGGGGTGTCGAAGATAGAATGAGCCATGGTTTGATGTTTGTAGATATCATTGTGGCTGGCAGAAAATTGAATGCGCTCGTTGACACAGGCGCTTCTAATTTGTTCATGTCTGAGGAGGCTGCTTGTAAAATGGGCCTCAAGGTAGATAATGAAGTGGGTCGGATCAAAACAGTGAACTCAAAAAGCATTCCAATCAAAGGGGTTACAAAGGGAGTGGATCTTCAGCTCGGAAAATGGTCTGGGAAGGTATCCATTAAGGTAATACCACTTGATGATTATGATTTTGTGGTTGGACTAAGCTTCCTAGATCAGGTTAATGCTCTTATTGCCCCGTCGAGCAATTACATGGTGATTTCAGACGCAAAACATCAATGCATGGTGAAAGTGATAAGGAAAAGAAGCTTTGAGGGAAAAACATTGTCAGCAATTCAGTTTGCTAAAGGTGTGCGGAGAAATGAAGTCTCATATTTAGTAACCTTAAAGATCGAAGAGACCGTTGAGTTTGTTAGTGAGACCCCGAAAGAAGTGGGTTAATTGTTGCAATCATTCCAAGATGTAATGCCTGCTCAGTTACCTAAAAGTTTGCCACCCAAGAGGGAGGTGGACCACAAAATCAAGTTAGTGTCTAATGTGGTGCCGCCAGCAAGGGCCTCCTATCGTATGTCTCCGCCAGAATTAGAAGAGTTGCGGAAACAATTGAAGGAACTTTTGGATGCGGGATTCATTAGACCATCTAAATCCCCATACGATGCCCCAGTGTTGTTCCAAAAGAAACATGATGGGTCCTTGAGAATGTACATCGATTATTGAGCTCTAAACAAGATCACTATGAAGAATAGGTACCCTATTCCTCTTATTACAGATTTGTTTGATCAGCTTGGTAGTGCAAGATGGTTTACCAAGTTAGATCTGAGATCAGGGTATTATCAAGTTCAGATAGCCGAGAGAGATGAACCAAAGACAGCTTGTGTGACACGGTACGGTTCGTATGAGTTCCTTGTGATGCCTTTCGGACTCACAAATGCCCCAGCTACATTCTGCACCCTAATGAATAAGGTACTTCAACCATTTCTTGATCATTTTGTGGTTGTTTACCTTAATGATATTGTGGTGTATAGCAAGTCCCTTGAAGAGCACATGGGACACTTGAGGGAGGTGTTCCAAACTTTGAGGGAAATGAGCTGTTCATCAAGGAGGAGAAATGCCCATTCGCCCAACAAGAGGTGTCATTCCTAGGCCACATTGTGGGAGGTGGTAAGATCCGAATGGATAAGAGCAAGGTTCGAGCCATTTCAGAGTGGGAACCTCCAACCAAGGTAACGGAGTTGAGATCCTTCCTTGGGTTGGCAAATTAATATTGACGTTTTGTCAAAAGCTACTCTAGAATTACCACTCCTTTGACGGACATGTTGAAAAAGGGAAAGGTATGGGATTGGAAACCGGAATGTGAGAAGGCATTTAATCAATTGAAGTAAGAAATGACAAGGGAACCCGTACTTGCCTTGCCGGATTTTGCAAAGACTTATGAGGTATGTACGGATGCATCAGATTATGCTATTGGGGGAGTACTAATGCAAGATGGGCACCCAATTACTTTCGAGAGTCGAAAGCTTAATGAGACGGAGCGTAGATATACGGTCCAAGAGAAAGAGAAGACTGCGGTAGTACACTACTTGCGCACATGAAGACATTATCTATTGGGTTCCAGGTTCGTGGTCCTTACCGATAATGTTGCCAACAGTTACTTTTTAACTCAGAAAATTTTGTCTCCCAAGCAGGCTCGTTGGCAGGTTTTACTAACGGAGTTTGATTTTACAATGGAATATAAACCAGGAAGTGCCAACATTATGGCTGATGCACTCAGTCGAAAGATAGAATTCGCAGAAATTAGTCAGCCTGATAGCTCTTTGTTGGAACGCATTCGAGAGGGATTGCCCCATGATCCCACAGCCAAAAATTTGATTGAGCTTGTCAATGAGGGAAAAACAAGAAGATTTTGGCTTGATGGGGAGCTGTTTTACACTCATGGACACCGCCTCTATATGCCCCATTATGGGAAACTCCGTAAAGAAGTCACGAAAGAGTGTCATAACTCGAAATGGGCAGGCCACCCAGGGATGCATCGTACTTTGGCCCTTTTGGAGGAACATTATTACTGGCCTAACATGGGTGCTGATGTGGAAACATATGTGAAAACTTGTCTTGTATGCCAACAAGACAAGGTTAAGTTAAAGACTCCAGCTGGTTTACTTCAACCCTTGCCAGTTTCGGAAAGTCCATGGGAGAGTTTATCCATGGATTTTATTATTGGTTTGCCTAAGTCTGACCAGTTTGGGAGTATTCTTGTTGTGGTGGACAGGTTTTCAAAGTATGCGACATTTATTCCGGCGACTAAGGAGTGCCCTACTGAGGAAGCAGCTCGGTTGTTTCTTAGACACGTGGTGAAATATTGATGAGTGCCACTGTCTATTATCAGTGATCGAGATGGGTGATTTACGGGCCAGTTTTAGACGGAGTTGTTCAAGTCAATGGGCTCAGATTTGAACTTCTCTACGAGCATGCATCCACAAACTGATGGGCAAACTGAACGAGTGAATGTATTTTCGGAGACATATCTTCGACACTACGTAAGTGCCACACAAAGGGATTGGCCAAAATTGTTGGATGTGGCCCACTTCTCATACAACTTGTAGCGAAGTGGGGCCACGAATCAAAGTTCATTTGAAATAGTGACGGGTCAATAGCCACTCACACCCAACGCTGTTGTGACCCATTATACAGGACCAAATCCGACAGCCTATCGATTCGCAAAAGATTGGCAAGAGAAGAATGACTTGGCTAGAGCTTGTTTACACAAGGCAAGTAAGCGTAGCAAGAAGTGGGCTAATCAAAAACGAAGGGATGTGCAATTTCAAGTGGGTGACTCAGTCCTCGCTAAACTACACTTGATTTTGCGATATACTAGCTTGCACAAAGATCTTGTGCGAAGGTATGAGGGGCCGTCCAAAGTTGTGAAGAGAGTAGGCAATGTGGCCTACAAGCTTAAGCTGCCAACAAAAGTTAAAGTCCACCCAGTCTTCCATGTAAGAATACTTAAGCCCTTTCATGGGGATCAAGAAGATCCAAATCAAGGCGAGTCCAAACGAGCACCGGTGGGGGTAAAGGTGTTGTACGATCGTGAAGTCGAAAACATTAAGGTAAATCGGGTAATTAGACAAAAGTACCACCAACCACGGCATGAGTACTAGTTCGATGGAAGGGACTTCCTAATAGCGAAGCAAGTTGGGAACCTATCGAGGCATTGTGGCTGTTCCAAGGGAAGATTGACCAGTTCCATAAGGAAGATGCGACGAGGGCGTCACTAGAACAAGTGGGGGATAATGTCATAGGTTGCGCATGGGAGCACGCAACCATGACAAACTTGTGCGATCCATCATATTTTAAGGAGGTCATTTGGCCCAACCAAACTGGCCCGTTGCCTGGAGAGATTAAAAGCCCATCCCAAGAGCCTGGTAAATATGAGAAGTGATCCAAGAATATATGATTATGTAATCTTAGAGTTCTAATTGTATATAGCTTCTAATTGTGTCTTGGAGTTCTAATTGTATACAACTTTTAATTGTAGCCTTTGATGTACTTTGAGGCTCAACTATAAATAGAGACCTCTTTGCTCATTGTAATTCATTAAGTTATCAATAAGAATTTTGAGAGTATTCACTCAAAATTTTCTCTCAAGTGTTCTTGCTTTTCTGTGGCTTTCGTTCATCTTTCAACGTTCGTTCTTACTTCGTTCTTCTGCTGTTCTTCGTGGGTGCCTTGAGGGAATTCTGTTGAATCCTTTATCATTGCGAGTTAGGCTGACTTAGGCATTTTTTAAGCAAAGAAATTGCCTAAAGCCGCACGGATCGCGTGGGAAAACTCTAAGTCCGTGACACTAGGACCTTCAAACACTTGCAACCCCATCAATTCCTTGATGTGGCTCTCCTCAACCATCCAAACAGGTGGACCCACTCATTAGTCGTTAAAGCAAAGGGCTATAGAGTTAGACGAGATCATCTAGGACATAAGCGAAACCACTTGAAACCATCATAACACCAACTTATCTAGCCTTATAGTATTTGACCTCTAATCCGCTAATATCAACTCACTACATGACACCTTAATATAGGATATGACTTGTATATAAAACTAGAAACTTGAGGAAGGGGAAACAAAACACAATCTTCTTCCCTTATCAAACTAAGATTCCTTCTTCTTCCTCATTGTAACTTTGGCCTCCATATACAATGGCTTTTTGACCTATCCTAAACAAGGTGAATCGGACATTCTAGCCACTTTCTAATCATTGCATCAATAATTAACTAACATCTAAGACTATGTACAAAATCTTGGTCAAATTCTGCTATTAATCCATATATTATGTGTAAGTTGTGAATGTAGTCCTTATACTTTAATTTAGTCAATTTTGAGTCCTTATACTTTTCAAATTTTAAAATTTCAGGGGTCAAATCACTACTTAGAGTCTGAACTTGGCAATTTTTTCCACTTTGGGGTCTAAACTTTTTTGGGGTCCAAGTTAGGCCCTAAACTTAGCAATTCTTTCCACATTCGGACGTGGACTTGGTAACTTTTAACACTTCAGGACCTGAACTTAGCAATTGTTCCTACATTAAGGCTTGAGCTTTAGGGTTTTCAAATACTAACTTGAATAAAAAAATTGAAGTCCCAGTGTGAGAACGTTTGTCAAGTTTAGGGCCTAATTTGAACAAAAAAAAGTTCAAGCCCCAATGTGGAAAAAATTGCCAAGTACAAGTCCCAAATTGTGATTTAACCTAAATTTTGTTAAATTTTGCTATTAGTTTTGTACTAAACATAAATTTGCAGACTTTTTCCATGCTCTTAAGTTTAGTCATTCTTAATCTCTTTACTTTTTAAATTTTGAATTTTCAATTTTGACGTAAACCACATCCACTAAATCCATTAATTAATATTTTTTAAGGAATATGTGAAAATAATAAGTTGATATGCATTACATATGTGATAATATGTTTATCGCGTGAGAATTTGAGAATAACAAAATTTAATAAATTTAACTACCACAGTTTAATTGGGACAAAAATTTTCATAATTCAAAAATATAATAACTAAAAATGTCAAATTAAAGCACATGGTTTAAAATCATGATTTGCACATAGTAGTATAAAGGCTAATAGCATAATTTAATCTAAAATCTCACATGTGTGGTTTGATTGTTTAGTATCTTAATACAAGGAAAAGCTTAATTATTAACACATTCATTAGTTATTTATGATATGTTTGGTTGGAGTATTATTTTTTCTACATGTTCCTTCATGACTTGTTTGCGATAAAGATAATGAAAATTTTTTACTTATTTTGAAGAGGTCTTAATTTTTACAAGAGTTTTTATTCGTATTTCTAATTGCATATTTAAATTTGTACTAATTATTTTTTATTTTATCTCTAACTTTTTTAAAACATATATGTTAAATAATTTTTTTTCCTTATATCATTATACTAGTAACCAAACATAACATATATTAACACAAGAAAAACTTAATTATTACATTAGTATTAAAATATTTTGTTATAACATAAAAAATAATCACTAAAAGTTTAAACATAATAACATAAGCATAATAACTAAACTACATTTATAAAAATATCTATAAAATTTTCATCTCATTTGCTTAAAACAAAAAATGTGGGTGGTTAAAAAGTATTAAATACAATTAGTTTATTGCTAATTCATATATTTAGACGTGTCAAAAAAAAACATTCCTACAAATAGGGGAAATCACTAATAAAAGCCCTTTTTTTAAAAAAATTTATCGAAATGGGCCGACTTTTTGATTATTTACCGGAATAGGCTATTTTCCGCGAAATCGCGTCCACGTCAGCGCGATGTCAGGGTACGTGTCAGACATCGCGTCCATGTCAATGCGATTTGCTGACGTGGAAGGAAATCGCGCCCCCTAGGACGCGATTTGGTGACGTGGCATGAACAGTGTGTTTTTAGCTTGGAAAACTTTGAAAGGCCATAACTTTTGGCTCAGTTGTCCGATTGAGACAAATTTTTTTTTTGATTTCGAATAAATTTTCGAGATCCACGCGCTGGCAAACAGGCGGTTTGCCGAAGTTTTCGTCGAAAAAGATCCTTTTTTGCCCCTAAATTTTGATTTTTTTGGTTTAAAATTGAATTTTGAAACATTCAAATCGTTATTTTCCTCATTTATTTGAAGTAAACACCGGATATTTTTTTGCAGAATTGTCTTATATCATCCTGTTATAGGTATAAGTCAGCTCATTCCACTTTTGAGAAGTTCCCTAAAATTTTCTATTTTATTCAATTTAGTCCCTAAAACCTAAATAGTCATATTTTCAAATCTAAGCTTTGTTTTTCAATTCAAATTCAATTTCATCCTTCCATAACATTCAAATATTCTTAAATACAAAAAATTCATGCTAATTTTGAAATAATTACACTTTAGTCCCTATACTTATAACTAACAAATTATACTTTACAAATTAGTCCATATTCATCTCTAAGCAGTTTGCCAGCGCGTAGATCTCAAAAAGTTATTCGAAATCAAAAAAAATTCGTCTCAATCAGACAACCGAGCCAAAAGTTATGGCCTTTCAAAGTTTTCCAAGCTAAAAACACACTGTTCATGCCACGTCAGCAAATCGCGTCCTAGGGGGTGCGATTTCCTTCCACGTCAGCAAATCGCGCTGACTTGGATGCGATGTCTGACACGTACCCTGACATCGCGCTGACGTGGACGCGATTTCGCGGAAAATGGCCTATTCCGGTAAATAATAAAAAAGTCGGCCCATTTCGGTAATTTTTTTAAAAAAAGGGCTTTTTTGGTAAAATAGCCCTACAAATAAGGCATAAGTATTAACATCTTTCATCAAAAGACAAAAAAAATATAACACCTCTAACCCATATCCATCGCCGAAACAGGGTTACAAAGTATTACCGAGGTTTACAAATAAAATATAGTTAATTTATATCATTTACTATTCATATCAGAAAACAATTATATTCAATCATATTGTCTCTTGTATGGGTCTTCGAGGCCCAAAATATGCATTAGAAACAAGTCGGAGCTAAATCGGGAACTCAGAGAATTTTTCGCAAAATTTCAAAAAAAATTTCCTAGGTGTAGGGGTCACACGCCCGTATGGTCAGGCCGTGTGGGCATTCGAAATAGGGCACACGGCCGTGTCCCAACCCGTGTCCAATTTAGGTTGGTTATTGACTTGGGTCACACGGCCAAGCCACATGCCCGTGTGCTAGGCCATGTGAACAATTTAATTTGCATTAATTAGGTGCAGGGGTCACACGGCCAAACCACACGCCCGTGTACATGACCGTGTGTCACACACGGCTGAGACACACGCCCGTGTCTCTACCAATGTGACCAATTTTGAGCATTCTATTTCTCAATTTTTAAGATGCAAGGGACACACGGCCAAACCACACGTTCGTGTGCATGACCGTGTGGACGAAAATAGGCCATTTTCAGGGCCAAATTTCTCACCCAATTTGTTTTCCACCTACATCAACACTTGAATACATTCACCAACCAATTCAAGACATTAAAACCAAGCCAAAACTAAGTATTTTACATGACATATTATCACATATATTCAAGTGTTCAAACTTTACGAGCTTTCGAGTACTATAAAACAGAGGAAATAAGATAGAGTAAACATTTAATGCTTAGTAAGTTTGTATAACAGGAAATTAACTTACCATTCATTTACATTTAATGTAAGCATACAAAAATGCATCCAAGCAAATTTGGCTATTAGCCTAAACACACAACTTCATCAAACATGTTAGTCAAGTATTTCGTGTGAATATCAATAATTAGGGATGAGCTCATCAAATATCAAATTTCCATATATTTTTAGGTGTATACAAGTAACATTTCATTCAGAATTCACCTTACCTTGTATCAGAACTTTGTCCGTTGAACGATTTGAAATATCGATGGATACACGGGTAGTACAAACGAAGTGTACGAATCTATAATCCGTCAATTCATATTCGGGAGTGCTTATTAAAGCACATAATTAGGAAGCCCTCTCTCGAGCCATATAACAAGAAGCTCATGTGAGCCATGTAACTGGAAGCTTATCCGGACTGTATAATAAGAAGCTCATACGAGCCAATAACGGGTAGCTCCGAAAAGCCATTAACAGTAATTTCCAGATAGCCATATATCGGGAACTTCAAGCGAGCCATATCGGGAAGCTCCTGAGAGCCATTAATCAGGAAGCTCACAAAGAGCTTTTAATCGAGAAGCTCATGAAGAGCCATATATTGGGACACTCATAAGAGTTGTGGTGTGTCTACAACACATGTAGAATCACAACCAATTGGGATGCTCCGAAGAGCTATTAACGAGAAGCTCGCAAGAACCATATAACGAGAAGCTCGAGAGGGCTAATAATGGGACGCTCTTTCGATCTATGGTGTGTCTGCAACATATGCAGGACCACAACCAGTACGGGAAATCCTGTATCCATCAAATTTCATCTATTCAAACAGGACTTAATATTTATCGGGCTTTGTCACATATATGTAATCCATTTCATATACATGGTAATTACACAATTCATATATATAAAACATTCAATTCAAACATATAAATGTACACAATTTAGTTACACGAACTTACCTCAACAATATTCGTGAACTTGTATGCTACTAATCTGTTATTTTTTCTTTACTTCGATCTAGCTTCGTATTTGATCTATCCAGATCTATATGAGTAAATTTAGCTCAATTTAACACAATTCCTATTCAATTCAATTCAATTCACATCCTAGGTAAAATTATCATTTTGCCCCTATACTTTTAATTAATGACAATTTCATCCCTAGGCTCAGAAAATGAAATTCATGCAATTTAATCCTTATTCCAAGCCTAACTGATTTTTACATATAACATTTGCAGCCCATATAATTCATAAAATTCATAATTTTTCCATGAATTTTACATCTTTACAATTTAGTCCCTAAATCACAATTTCATCAAAATTCACTTTACAAAAGTTGTTTATCTATCAACAACCTTTCGTTTTTTACCATAAATTTCATAATTCATGCATATTCATACATGGAAAAACCCTAGTACTTTGATAAATTTACAAATTAATCCCCGAGATAGCTAGATTAACCTATTATGATCTCGGAAATATAAAAATTACTAAAAACAGGACTTGAATACTTACCTAATTAGGCCAAATAAGTTTTCTCTTTCTTCAATTCTCCATGGCTAGGGTTTCCATATTTTATTTGGGAAAGATGATGATAAAATGATGATATTTTCTTTATTTTTATTATTTATCATCTTTATTTATCATCTTTCCAATTTATCCTTTTTCTTTTTCTAATTTTTCATGGATGAATCATCAAAATTATCTACTAACTCCTCTTAATGGTATATTTTCCATATAAGGACCTCCAATTTTGAATTCCATAGCTATTTGATCCCTTTAGCTACTAGAATTTAACTTTTGCATTTTATGCAATTTGGTCCTTTTCTCAATTAAACATGAAATCGGTAAAATTTTTCTTAACGAAATTTCTATATGATATTCCTATCATAATGCAGATCATGAAATAATATTAAAATAATTTTCCTTACGGCCTCAGATTTGTGGTCCCGAAACCACTGTTTCGATTTCACTGAAAACGAGTTGTTACAAATAATTAGTATAATTTTAAACTTAAAATTGGAACAATGAGTAAAACTCTAAAAAAAACATATTTTTATATAAAAAAATCTTTAAAATAATTAAAATTCCCCATCCCTTTGCAAAAAGCAAGTCATACAAGCAGTTAAAAAGTATTAGTAAAATTTGTTTATTACTAATAGGGAGATTGGGTTCGTGAGATTAAAAACAACAATGACCATTAAAGACATAAAATTAAAATTTTCATATAATTAAACCTATAACTTATTTAAAGGCTTATTATAACATTTGGTACCTGAACTTTTTTTGCCCAATTGGGTACTTAAATATGATATATATGCTTTTGTTTTTCTTGGTCTGGTAAACAAACTTGACACTTTTTTTCTAATTTGATACTAAGTTTTTTTTGTCAAAATTGGTACCTAAACTTGTTAAATATTATACAAATTACTCTAATATACTAATTGTGTTACTTTACAAGTTAGAAAAAATAATTAATGTATGACAAACATGTGAAAATGACATTATTACTTTTTTGTATTTTAAAATGTTTGGTTATGTTTAGTTTAATTAATTTAATTCAATTAATTTTATGTTTTAATTTAACATGATGACTTTTTTCTATTTTGAGTTTTTAAAACTATTGTTCTCTTCTTCAATATCCATTTGTTAAATATAGTTTAAAACATAAATTTTTAACACAAATTTCTTCTAATACTGACGATATTTTTGTGGAATTGAGTGCTTTGGGAAGATCAAGCAATGCTTTCAGCATATAGTCCTTCTTGAATCATTTTTTTCCATTAATAGTCAAAGCAACCTCAATTCCAATGAAAAGTAAATTTTGAGCATGTTGTTTAGTAAAACAAAAGAAATTCCAAATAAATGTAATCATTATTACCATTAAATTCCATGTCATCTTCCATATGTTAGTTATACATCAACTATTTATGTCCCTCGTGGAAAAAAACTAACATTGTCAGTGTTTTGGGATCATTTGTATACATTTGACAAGCTTAGGTACCAAATTAGAAAAAAAAAAGTGTCAAGTTTAGATACCACATTGGACCAAAAAAACTAATGTACTAAATTAAGAAAAAGTGTCAAGTTCAAGTACCAAATTGGACAAAAAAACTTATATATCTAAATAAGAAAAAGCGTCAAATTCATGTACCAAATACTATATTAAGCCCATTTAAAAATGTAAAAAAACTTATTAAAAATACTAGAAATCTTATCACACGCATATGCATGTGAAATTCATGTATTTAGAACACAGAGATGTGATAAAAAAACAACATACAATAAATAATGAAAAATATAAAAAGACAAAAAGACCCACATAATCATGTAACTTACTTTGCAAATTAAATGGGGTTTTTTTGATAATTCCCTAACTAAGTTAAGGCTCCGTTTGTTTCACTGAAAATGGCTTCCGGAAAATAATTTTTGGAAAATGACTTACTTTTTCGGAAAAGCTAATATTTTCTGGTGTTTGGATGAATCTGTGTAAAATATTTTATTTTGTTTCGCATGTTCTTTAAAAATATTTCATAAAAGTCGTTTTCAATTAAACAAACATACATTTGAGATTTTTTTTATTTTTTATTGTTTAATTGAGTTTATTTTATATCTATAATTTTATATTTTACATTGTTTTTACATATATTAAAAATATTTTGTTAAATTTAGGTTCATTGAAACAATAATTTTTTAGTTACATGACTACCAACTAAGTATTTTTTTTATTTAAAAATGTGACATTAACAAAATTGACAAAAACAAAAATCAACAATGTCTTGGACTTGATTTTCAAATCTGGAAAGTAGAGGGACTAAATTCTTGGAAATAAAAGTACAAAAACTAAATTACAAATTTGTGAAGAATATATAGACTTATGATATATTTTAACATTTATACTACAAAATATTTATTATTAATATATTTATAATTGTAATAAATATTTAGTATTAAAAATTAATATTGATATTTTCAATAATATGTGAATAATATTATTTAAAATTATTATTTTTAAAATTTACTATTAAAATAAAATTTAAATATTAAATAATTTATTAAAAATAACAAATTATATTAATTATATTAATAATTTATTATATGACTAAATATAAATAATTAAATATGTATATTTAATAATATTAAAAAATATAATATTTTAAATATTTTTAAAAATAAAAATAAAAATTATTATCAATATAATAATATTAAACTTGATTTAAGTTAATTTTTATATAAAAGTAAAATTATCTATTAAGGATCTTTTTTCCGGAAAATGACTTACACTTTTCAAAAGGGTAAGTCATTTTACAATGAAAAAAAGCTTATTTTCCGTTGACCTGTAAGTCATTTTCTGTTGACCAAGCTGTTTTCTGTGAAACAAACATAGGAAAATGCAGAAAATATTTTTCGTAAAACATTTTACATGTAAACAAACGGACCTAAGACTCAATTGGTAGGTGACACCAACTTAATAAAAGGCTTAATAAATAAGTATAGATACACAAATAAATTAAAAAATTATATAAAAAATATATTAATTAAAGTTTAATTTTAAGTCGAAAAATTCTTTAGTTCAAATGGTAAATGAAAATAACATATAATAATTAATGAAATGTATGACTTGAAACTAATTAATAAAATAACACAGTAGATATGTATTGTATTAAAATTAAAAAATAGATTAAATTGTTTATGAGTTTGTGTCGAGTTAACTTGTGACACTAATTAAATCAAATACATTATTAATATATGCAATTGATAGAAATAATAAAATGCGCATATAAAATTAAAATGTATAAAAATATCAAAATAAAGGTTTAGTTAAGTGGTAAATTAAATATTTTTTCTAATACAATTGGTTTAGGTTTAAATCTTACCATATGTATATTTTTTTAAAATAAAAAACTAAAGTTACCTCAAATAATATAATTTATTTTAGGGATAAATCTCAAAATTATACACTAACTTTAAATTGGTGGAATTATGTGAAACTCTAATTGTGGTTCAAATATATACTTGAAACTTTAATTTTGATTTAATCATGCACATTTAAAGAAATGAATACATCAATATAATAAACACATGTCTACTACCCTAGCACATCTCTGTCTGCTCTCTTTGCAAGTTTTTAGGTTTTTTTGAGTCTTCTTGTTTTGGCGGCTGCCATATCCATAATCTAAAACAGTCTTCTTTGTTTGTTTTTTTTTTTTGTTTTTCTTCCTGCATCCATGGAATCAGATTTTGTTGGTCTAACCCTTGACGAAGAAGAAGAAGCAATCCTGCAAGTACAAGTTGATTCAGATTTGGTAAGGGAAGAAAAAGCTCTTAGTCTGGTTGGATGTTTTCTTACAGCCAGTATTATTCACTACCCAACAATGAAAAGCACCATGGCTAATTTATGGCATCCTGTTAGGGGTGTTCAAATTAGAGATCTAGGGGAAAAAATGTATTTATTTAAATTTTTTCATATTATAGATATGGAAAGAGTTTTAAAAGGGTCACCATGCGTAACACCCCTAACCCGTATCCGTCGCCGAAGTAGGGTTACGAGGCATTACTGAACAAAGAAAACCATTTTTAAAATCAAACTGATTACAAATATGAAAATTAAATTACTTTTGCATAGCTATTTATAATTTACAATCAAAATCTAATCAACATCGTACTCAAACCTATACATGCCATAAGATTGAGTTCAAATATTTAACAAAATACCAAAAGTAGTCGATAGTGTGATAGACTATGCTGATGATCCCCGAGCTCGTAACGCGTCTCTAAAATCTATAAAAACAAATGGGCAAAAACAAACAAAGTAAGCTTTTATAGCTTAGTAAGTCTATAGCATATCTAAAATACATATAAAAGAATCATATAATTCTTTAAGAAAATTTATTGAAATCACAATTATCAATTATAATTACTAATCAAACATTGCTATAATAAGTCATTTGTTTAAAATTTTAAAAGGATGTGTATTTATCTAATACACACAAACAGACAAATGTATATACATTTTATGCATATAATCTACAACCATGAATCGCCGAATGCATATATACATATATGCATGACAAATATTAGAACCAAATGTATATACACTTTAAATATATTAGCCGAGTACATATATACATAAGCTTAACAAATATTATAACCAAATGTGTACATGTATTTACCACATACATTTATCCAAAATCATATATGTACCTATCATGCACATACAATCGAATATATATATAACTTTATCAATCACATTTCATATCTCATTATACATATATATATATATCAATCATAAACTTTTAACCTAACTCATATTTATGCCTATAACCGAATACATTCGCATTCAACTTCTACTTATAAACAAATATTTACACATATATGTATTAGCAATTGCACATAAGATTACTCATCAGTTTCTTATACCAAATGCACCCATATAAATATATATATCAACCACTTATGTCGAGTTTATGCACAACATCTTCAAACACATAAATCTGAACAATTCACACAATTTCAATAGATTCACCGGCACTTAGCCTGCTAGGCTTAAAACCTGATTCAATACACTGGCAATTAGCCTGCTAGACGTAAAGTCCGAAATATTTCACCGGCGTCAAGCCTGCTAGACGTAAAGTCTGAAACATTTCACCGGCACCAAGCCTGCTAGACGTAAAGTCTGAATTATCTCATTGACAATAATCATTTTAGGCCCCAAGCTCAAACACTCAATTCACCCAAATATTACTCATTTTCGAACTATATAGGTATATAAATTCCATGCTTAAATATTCAGCTCAAAAATCAAAATTTATATCATAGAAACACATGAATATATATATAAAACTCAACCACCAAATCCAATTTGACAATTCAATAAATCAACTGAACATATTTATGCATAACCTTATACTTCAAATCCTACTACAAACATAATACTATTTAACTAAAAATATTCTTGAATAATATACACTTTACATTCCAACATATTAAAATTATACACACATATATATACATGATCAAAACTAACATATGCAAATATCATCTAATAACAAATTTCAAAACTAAATCTTATACATGCATACATATACACTCAAACCGCATATACTTTTATAATGACACATCTTAATTCGATTCAAAAGTGTATATATACATGTATATTTACATGTTTAATAATAAAACTCTTATATCTATGTATATTTACGAATCTCTAAGTACACATATATACATATACATATCTTTGATTAAATCAATAATTTATACATGTATATACGTGTATGAATTCGAACCCTGTATATATATAAAACTCTTATACTTCAACTAAATTCATTAACATTTATGTATATACTTATTTACCTTTGCACTTTAGCTAAATTCATTTACCTATATAAGTATAAACCTCTAGGTTCGAATATAAAAGAAAATGCATATAAGCCAATCATACTTTTAATTTATTCAACCGATATACTTTAAATTATAATTCATCAAAAATAAATACATATACATACTTATATGTTGTTTTTATGACATTAAATAGCTAATAGACTTACCTCGGAAGATGGAAAATTGAAGTCGGACGATTATTCGACTAATTTGGCTTTTCCCCGATCTAACTCCGATTTCTTTGGTTCTCGATCTAAATATATTCAAAATAAGATAATTTATTTATTAACACATTCAATTTAATCCAAAAACACATAATTTGGCAAATTACTATTTTGCCCTTAATATTTACACTTTTTGCTATTTAGTCATTTTTGCACAAAACACAAAATACACAAAATTTTCCCTCACTAAGCTAGGGCCGAATGTTCCTTGTCTTCATACTAGTCCACACATTTCATTTATTTCACATTTTAGTTCCCCAAAAATTTAATTTCACAATTTAGCCCTATTTACTCAATTTCACTAAAAATCCCAATACAAAACATATTAATCTATCACATATCTTTCATTTTTCATCATCAACTATCACAAAGTTCAATCATTCATCAATGGCACATTTCAAAATCATCAACAATTCACAAAATTAAAACATGAGTTTTGAAGAACACAAAGCAACGATCTCAAAAACGTAAAAATTATTAAAAATTAAAACCTAAACATACCTTAATCAAGCAAAATAAGTGCCGAACCTAGCTTGCTATTTTTTCTTCTTTTTCTTTTGTATATTCGGCAATGAGAAAGATAACATGCATGGCTTTGTTTATTTTAAGTTTTATTATTTTCAATATATTATACCATTATTATTTTACTTTTATATTTAATATATATAATATATAGATAATAGCCATCATTGCCGTCCACTACCATTAATATTGGCTAAATTTCAACATGAAACCTCCAAATTATAAAGACAAAAATAATTAAGCACTTTCATATTTAGCCATCAAATTTTTATTTTATGCGATTTAGCCATTTTCTCAAATTAAGCACACAACAATAAAATTAATTCATGAAACTTTCACACAAGTAAATTCACACATAATAAACACGTAAAATAATATTAAAATATTTTTCAGACTCGGATTTGTGGTCCCGAAACCACTGTTCCGATTAAGGTCAAAACCGGGTTGTTACACCATGGACATTCAATAATCATCTTTTGATTTTGCACAAGTTACAGTAGGGGGAGGATCCACTAAGAGTTCTGTTAATCTTAACACCTTTCTGGGTACAAGTTCATGATATTCTCATTGGTTATTATTTTGAAAATTTAGCTATGCAATTGAGAAATTTTATAGGAATTTTTTAGGAGTATGATGGCTCAAGCTTGGGGAAAGAGAATAGGAATTTTATGCGAATAAGAGTTCAAATTGATATTTGTCGCCCTCTTAAAAGGAAGGAACAAGTCATGTTTAGAAGCAAATGCTCTTATGTCAGATTTAAGTACGAAAGACTGACTCTTTTTTGCTTCTATTGTGGCCGTTTAGGTCATAGTGATTCCTTTTGTGAAGTTAAGATGGAGGCAGGTATGGAAATTACTGAGATGGGTTGGAATTTGTCCTTGCGTGCACAGTCAAGAAGAGCCCAAGCAATGTGATAAAGATATTAACCTTGTTTTAGGGTTCAACCTGAAAGGAAAAAGGGATCCCTCACGACTAGAAAAGGATAAAACATTACTTGATCAAATTCAAACGGCTATGGATCATGCTCTGGAGAATGAGGTGGTTATAGGGGAGGAGGGGAAAAAGAGAACTAGAGGGGACATTGAAGAAAGTAGTAATATAGGAGGTAGAAAGAAGAGAATGTCTGAAGTTACTCATTTATTATCAGCGATTGCCAAGAGGCAAGTCGACCAATCGCAATGAAAATCTTAAGTTGGAACGTCCAAGGTTTGGGGAATCCTCGGATAGTTCGGAGGCTTCGACACTCGCTGAAGTTACATTATCCCCAAGTTGTCTTCTTTATGGAGATAAAAATTAACAGAAAGCAGATGGAAAAGTTAGACAAAGTTGTGGTTTTTAGTTTGGAATTGATGTTGATTGGATTCTTTCTAGTGGTGGACTAAGTTTAGCATGGCGATGGAATGTTAATATAATGCTACAAAGTTTCTCAAATCATCATATTGATGTGATTATTGAGGATGTGAGAGATAGCAAGAAGTGGAGATTTATAGGTTTTATGGTTCTCCTTACTCGCATGATAGGGATGAATCATGGAATCTGTTGAGACGATTATGTAATCAGGGAGAGTGTCCATGGCTAGTTTGTGGGGATTTTAATGAAATCTTATATGGTTATGAGAAGAAAGGTGGATTAGCTAGAGAGGATAGAAGGATGGAAGCTTTTCGAAAGGTGCTAGAAGATTGTGGTCTGGTGGATGTGGGTTATTCAGGTAATTGGTTTACTTGGGAGAGAGGAAATTTGCCAGAAACAAATATTCAGGAAAGGTTGGATAGGGGAGTAGCTACGGAAGAATGGAGTTCTTTATTCCCAAATTCCTTAATTCAGCACCTTCCACATTCATTTTCAGATCATTGTCTACTTCTTGTTAATACAGATTATAGAGCTAGAAGGCTGGTTAAAAAGAATTTTAAGAATTTTAAGGTCGAAGCTTGGTGGGTTTTGGAGGAAACATTTTTTGAAGAAATTAGGCGTATTTGGGAAAATTCCACAGGAGATTTTCTAAGCAAGCTGGAAAATTTAAAAAGAGGTTTAGAGAGTTGGGAAAGCCAGATTCGACGGAGTAGGAAAATGAAAACAGAGGTTTTAACTTTAAAGTTGACAACGCTACTGGAATCTGACAGAAGTGATGAGAATTTGGCAGAGATTATTGATACAAAAATCCATCTGAATTTTGAGATTGAAAAGGATGAATGCTATTGGGAACAGAGGGCCCGAATAAATTGGTTGGAACTTGGAGACAGAAATACATCATTTTTTCATAAGCAAGCGACACAAAATGTAGTGACCTAAAAAGTGCAGACATTGGAAAGTTAATTATCGAGCCTTCGTTTTAGTGAAACGGGTTCGTAAATATTTATTAAAAATATTTACAAAGTTAGTTGTGTGATCAATTAGGTTTTGGTTAGGTGAATTTGACTTAATTAGGAGTTATCGTGAAAAGGGACTAAATTGAAATAGGGGTAAAAGTTTAATAATAGATTACATTTAAATAGGGGTAAAAGTTGAATAATAGATTAAAGAAAAGTTAAAAGGACCAAATAGGCAATTATGCCATTAGCCTAAATTGAGGCGGCATAACAAAAGAAATATCTGAGATATTTTAGTTAATATATATTATATTTATTTACTTAATAAATAAGTATTATATTAATTATATTATATTATATATATGTATAACTTAAATAACTAAGTAAAAGAAAGAAACATAAACTAAAAGAAAAGAAATAATAGCAATGGAGGAAACAGAGAAGAAACATGGGAGAAAGAAAGAAAAAGAAAAAGAAAAAGGAAAATTTGGGGTTTCAAGGTTCAAAGTTAATTTGCTAATGTCGTGCAAGAGTCATTGACCAAGAAAGGAAAGGAGAAGGTGGACAAGAAGTGACTCAAGAGAAATTTCTGTTAGTAGTACCATAATTCGAATTTAATTATTAATTGTTAAAATTTAAATTAATATACATGATAAACAAATTGAGGTAGATATCATGATTGAATTGAATGATAAATACGTATTGGTATTGAAATGCATATTGGATTGAGAAATTGATTTGAATTGTGAACATGAGAAATTGTGAATTGAATGAAATTGAAATGAAGTATGAATATATATGAGCATTTGATGGTACATTGATTGAAAAGTGAAAAAATGTATTGGTATTGAATTGTATATTGATTAGAAAGTGAAAAGTGAATTTGAAATGAATTGAGATTGAACCGAAAGTGAATTTGAAATAAAAAAATGATTTGAATACCCTATTAACTAGTCGGGCTGAGTCGGACATAGTTGGCATGCCATAGGATTGGAAGTGTTCAGGGATACTTCGACCTCGAGTCGATGAGACACTGGGTGTCACTATATTTCTTCGGATAGTTTCAATGAGGTACTGGATACCAACTTTCTTCGGCTCTGCCGATGAGACACTGGGTGTCACTTTATTGCTTCGAACTATCCGATGAGGCACTGGATGACATTCTGTTGTGTTTGGTTGGATCCGTGTATCCGCCAAGGTCCGAGTCAAGTTAATAGGGGTAAATAATTGAAATGAGAAAATTTGAATAAGTGTGATTGATTGGGCTATGGAAAGAAATGCGAAAGTGAATTGTGAATTGATATGTGAATTTGAAATTGATATATGAGATTTGAAGATATGAACCCAAAGTTCATGATTTGATTAAGAGTAAATTTTTGTTATATGATATTAGTGAGTACAAATTGCAAGAGAATTGATATTGAATATAGTGATAAATTGAATGAATTGTATATGAATTGAAATGAACTATTGGAATGAGATGTGAAAAATCCAATGAAATTGAGATAGTGAAATATTGCTTATTGTTATTAATGATCAAGTTGATTTAAAGTATGAGATAATTAATGAATAATTTTAGGCATAAATTAAATGTATATAATTTATCGATTAATGTTATAAATTTGAATTATGGTAATACCACTGAGTATATCTATACTCAGCGTACGGTTGTTTCTGTGCGCAGGTTTATGGAAAGCCAGTGTTCTGTCTAGCATCCAGAGCAATCCCGACCTCAAATAAATTTTAGTGATGTATCTTTGTTTTGATAATGTGGCATGTACTTAGGTGATGTATAGGTTAAGTATAAGAGTTTTGTGATTATGGTTGTAGAATGATGTTTAAATTGGTTATAAATATGAAATGGAACTAATATGACATATTTGATACAAGTATGAAATGATAATAACCTGATCCACTTTTGAAACGAAATTTGGGCCTCAAGAGTCCAATAAAGGGACTTAATGATTAAAGTATGCTATGTCTGTTATTTATTTGTGAATTAGTTATAAGTTATCCGATATGTCAGGTAATGCTCCGTAATCCTGTTCCGGCAATGGTTTAGGGTTAGGAAGTGTTACAAAAAAAAGCAGAATCTAATCCACAAGATGCAGTTTGAAGATGGCAGGGAGACAGAGGAGATTAAAGAGATGGAGGAAATTGCCAGATCATATTTTATGAAGTTATTTTCAGCAGGAAGGCAAGATAACTATGAGAAAATTTTGTCAGGAATTGACAGGTGCATTTCTGAGGAAGACAATTGTAACAGCCCGATTCTGGGCCTAGTCGGAATAGTGGTTTCGGGACCACAAATCCGACGAGGGAAAATATGGTTATTATTATATTTTTATGGTCTACAATTTCACGAAAAATTTTCGTAAAAATTTCGTTCGAAAATTTCGACGTTTGGGCACTCAATTTAGTCAAAAGGACTAAATTGTAAATAGTGCAAAAGTTGAGTTCTACATCTTAGAGGTGTCTAATTGTTATGAAATTTTAAATTGGAGGTCTTTATGTGGTAATTAGACCATTAGTTAGTTGATGGACAAAAATAGACATAAGAAATGGGTGAAATAGATTTTTTTTAAATGGGGGCATTTTAGTCATTTGGTTATTAAATAGAATTAAATGGGAAAAAGATGGAAAAATATGCTCATTTTCTTCATGGTGAACGAAATCAGCAAGGGGGAAGCCATATTTAGGGTTTTTAAGCTTTCAAGCTCCATAATCAAGAAAGACGTGAAGAGTATATCAAACGGGGAAAAGAAAAGATAGTGGAGTAAAGTGCAAAATTACGATATTTTGCACCGAGTGACTTCCAACAACTCGGAAATTGGAACGAAGTCAGACAATCATCTACACTATCCTTCACATTTGGGGTATTTTACTACTAGTGTTCCGAAATTTTATGGCATGTATAGACGACTTATGTAATGTGGGATCATCATGTAAATATATGTTATGGTTCCCTTTTAAATGTAGTGTTTATTAATAGTTAAACTGTATGTGTGTTTATACAAATGAAATTGGTTGGTATATTGGAATGTGTTGTAAATTTGCAGGAGGTTTAAGCAAAAATAAGTAGGAATGCTGTCGAAATTTTTTAAAAAATTTAGTAATACCTCATACTCTGTTTCGGTAAGGAATACGGGTAAGGGGTGTTACAACAATAATAAATTGAAGGCAAGATATCCTAAGGAGGAGATACGGGAAGCTCTATCAGAAATGAGACCTACAAAAGCACCAGGAGATGATGGTTTTCCAGCTTTATTTTATCAAAAATGTTGGTCGATCTTTGGGGATAGTGTCTCTACTTTTTGCCTTCAAAGATTAAACGAAGGTATGAAATTACATTCGATGAGCCAACCAAATATTGTGCTAATCCTAAAAATTCTGAATCCTTCCAATATTACTCAATTTAGACCAATTAGTTTATGTAATGTGATTTATAAACTGATAGCTAAAGTCATTGCTAATCAGCTTCGGGTAGTGATTCATAAATGTATTGATTCAACACAAAGTATTTTTGTTCTAGGAAGGCTGGTTTCAGATAATGTGTTACTAGCTTATGAAATTTTACATACTTTAAAACACAAGAAGATAGGGAAAAAATGGCTTATGGCTGTCAAACTAGACATGAGTAAGGCATATGGTAGGGTTAAATGGAAATTTGTGGAGGGGGTAAAAAAAATGGAATTTGACCCAGGATGGGTTGATTCATTAATGAAATGTGTCTCTACAGTATCATATTCTGTGAATTTCAATAAAAACATAGGACAAACTTTCCTTCCGTCTAGAAGTCTTAGACAAGGGGATCCTTTAAGTCCATTTTTATTTCTATTTTGTGGGGAAGGGGGGAATCGTATGGAACGAGGAGGGGGAAATCCTTGCATCACAGGCAGTTATTCACTCCGAGATAGCAAATCCGTTCACGACAGAGGCATATGCAGGATTATAGACAGTAAAACTAGGGACTAGTATGGGATTAAATAAAATGAGAGTAGTGGGAGATTTGAAAACTATCACCAAGAAATGCCAAAGTACTAGTATAGATAAATCGGTCATTGGAGCAATCATCAGGGACATACAAAACCAAAAAAACAGATTCCAGGAGATTGAGTTTCATTTTGTCCCTAAAGCAGAGAATGTCTACGCTAGAAAAGCTCCAGCCAAAGCTTCCAGATTGAGGGAAGGGAGAAGTGAAAAGTTTCTGAAACAAAAGGTAGCAGATAAGAATCATTTATTTTTTTAGAAACCTGCTATCATAAATGGCTGGGACGGTTGATTTGAAAGAAGCAGACATTTGGTATCCAGTTGTTTGGATTTGACTGGTATAGGATAAGGCTTAGTTATAGTTTTAGTCTAGTTAAAATTGAATGAGATGGGCTAGTTATGTTAATTTAGGCCCGATTTCTTATTAGTTTTTTGTTTCTTGATTTTTTTTTATGTTTTCTTTGGACCTCAGCCCAATTTTTCTATTCTTAAGTATTTTCTTTATTTATTTATATGAATAAATC
The DNA here is from genome assembly GCF_007990345.1 of Gossypium hirsutum. NCBI lineage: Eukaryota > Viridiplantae > Streptophyta > Magnoliopsida > Malvales > Malvaceae > Gossypium > Gossypium hirsutum. The sequence goes on from NC_053438.1 coordinate 10,268,369, forward strand.
TAGTCAAATTATTCAAACAAAAAAGAAATAAATGCATCAATTTATTTTTGTATTGGATAAATATAATTATTTTGTATGCAATATAAAAATCAATAATTTACAAGAATTGAATCGAACCAAAATTTTATATAAAAAATTGTACAAAATCAAAATTTATGTATACAATTACACATTAAACCATAGTTCATGTATAGTTTTGAGATTTATCTCTTTATTTTAATTACGAAAATGTATTTTCGTAATTTCTCTAACCGAGTTGGTGATCCGATTGAGGATGACACCAACTCAATTAAAAGTTTAAATAGTGGTATAAATTGTCTAATTATTCAATGTATTTATTAAAACATTTTACTTAATTATTATATAATTATAAAAAAGTATTATAATAAAGGAATAAATTTTTTTAAAGATTTTTTTTTTTGCTAAATAAAAGAAAAAACATGTAACTTACAGAGTTCCTTCTCGCAGCAAAATTAGTCCGTGCAAGCTCCTATGCTCGATTTCCTTCTCGATATACATGGAAAATCCGGACCTCCCAAGCTCGTTCCAGCAGCCGAAGTATAGATCTCAATACTGCATTAGTCGGCGTCTCTTCTCTTCTTTGTTGTATCAACTTCCTAATCCCATGATCCCAAGCATGTCGTAATCCCACACCTTTAGTGAAACTAGGAATTGATTTAACGATTAAGTTAAAAAATTAAAGAAAGTAAAAATAATTTTGATAATAATTTATCTATTTATTTATACTATTATCTAAGCTCTTGATTGAGTTGGTGTCACGAATTAACCAGATATAACTCAATTAGAAAAATTTAAAAATTATTATTTTGTAATTAAAATAAATTATATTATTAACGAGTATTTTAATCTTTTTTTTCTTCTAAAAAAACAATGAAAAATTACATGTGATTGGATTTGAACCCAGATTATTTACATCAATAAAACATTAATTCTATCACTAAATCAAAACTTTATTTGAATACAATATTTACACTTTAATTGTATTATGCATACTTTATTGGCTCCATCAATTATATAAATTGTTAATGTTGTTGATTGAGTTGGTGTCATAGGTCAACTCGATACTAACTTAATATTGATGACAACACCGCAATAAACAATTGTAGTGCATTTAGTATTATTAACATGATGCATTTACGTGTTTAAATTTCCATTTACTCACAATTTAATTTATTTTGTTTCATTTTAATATCATACATATTTCATATATTATTATTAATTAGCTTCAAATAATATGTAACACCCCTCGGCCGACCCGATCATCAAATCCAAGTTACAAGATGTCACATTCATTGCTGGAGCAATTACCATCAGTTATACAATAAATATCATTCAAGCTTGTCATTATGTGTTAAACACATTTATATTATGTTAAACAACCAAATTTGGGCCTCAATTAAGCTTACGAAAGCTTTTTTGTTGACTCTAGCACGAAATAGGACCAAATTGTAAAGTTTTAAAAGTTTAGAGTCGACATCGTGATGTCACCTCATTCATGTCGTGACATCGCCAAACAATTTTTCACTCCATGACCTTAAGTCACTCGACGTCGCAACGTGACTCATTGTCGACCGACGTTGCGACAATGAAGGTTGCTCGCTGGGACGTGGACTCCGATTTTGATAAAATTTGATCAATTTGGTACCTATTTCAAAGCTTCCATACAATCTCATTATTTCGTGCATAAAAGACTAATTTTACCTGCACCAAAACACTTCAAACACATATTTTCGACCATTTCCATTCAACCAATTTAGCACAACTTCTATTTTAGCACAAAAGATACCAATTCAATTATAAATTATTCATCCAACCAACTAGCCATTCGAATGCCAAATAAATTCTCATCTATTCTAATTCATGTTCAAACATACTATTTTAAATCACCAATCATAACTCAAACACATTTACCAAAATCGACCATTTCAACTAAGCATTGACATTGCCAATATCAAGCATTAAATAGGTTTCAAACCATGATTAACATTTAAAGCTTAACAAATACATAACACCTATGTGCATGCCACAATTCTGGACTTTAAACGATTGAAAAGTTACCAATTCAAAAACGGGATAGTGTGAGCTTCAAACGATCCGATTGACGTGTTATGCAAGGTGAAATCTACAAGGGAAGGGAAAACAATGGGATAAGCATAATGAATGCTTAGTAAATTCATATGAAATTTATTTAACATACCTTGACAATTCAATAAACTAAACATTTAACACTATAACAGTTTAATTTGACATTCTTTGGCATATGCTGAGATAGCTAATGCATAACATAATGTACAACCAATTGGTTAGTAAACTTTCATAAAATGAACTTGTAACAATGATCATACATATAACAACTCACATTAGAAACACATATGGTTCAATTCGTATCTAAACCATTTCAATGTTTCCCATTTCATTAGGTTAATTTTTCGTTCGAGAGAACTTTAGTAAATTGAACTCGGATACACGAGACTATTTTTCTCACACAAGCTGACAGTGGTCAGGGTTGTTCACACAAGTTAACATTTATAAATTTGCTCACAGAACCTGACATTTTATGAATTTGCTCACAGAAGTGGATATCGTATCGAGGTTACCAGTCCAAGCTAAACCAACGATACATATAACTGAGAATCCGCAACAAATGTTGAATCTCATATCATCATGTAAATCCCTGATTAATTTTGTATTTAACCTTAATGACATGTCATACGTATCCTAATATTTAACTAAGTTCACACGGGCATCATTATTTTAATCATATCATTTCAAGCCTTATATCAAAATACATATGTCAAATAAATTATGTAAACATGTAACATTTGTATCGATACCTTATACCTTTTCATATGTCAACATTTTCATGTTTTACAATTCAGTCCATAAATAGTCAAATATGTCAATTACCAAAAATTCACTTAAATATAAACATACAATTGAAACAAATACAATTCAACAAATACTTTAGTAAGTTCCATATGAGCTTAACTAGAAAAACAACAATAAACGAGACTTTAAGGACTAATCAATAATTTTTTATTTTCCCCTATCATCTTTGGTTCAATTCCCCATCTATATAATTATTCAATTCAATTTATCAATATCAAACATTTTATAACATTCTATTATATGCATGTACCAATTCAATTTCATTTTTTGAATACCCTTAATATTTTCATTTTATTCAATTTAATCTTTAAAATCGAAATTGCCATAACTTTCAATTTTGAGTTACGGTTTCAAAACTGATCTCAATTACATCATTTTAGAACTCTCTACTATCTATAATTATAGAAATTTTGTATCAATTTTACAATTTATACACTTTGGTCCATTTGAACAAAACTAACAATTAAATTTTACAATGTAGTCCTTTTCACATCTAAACTTAAAATCTATCAAATTAACACCAATTTCTTTAAGAAGTCAACAATGGTAACTATTAAAAATTTTAACAGTTTTACAAATTGGTACATGGGCTAGCTAAATCAAGCTCCCACGACCTCAAAAACATAAAAATTACAAAAAAAAAAAAAATAGAAGACTTGATTGAACTCACCAATCTAATGGTTGAAAGTTTGAAAGTTTGAAACCCTTTTCTTTCTTTTTGTTTCGGTTGTGGATGAGTAGAGAAGATGAAGTTCTCCCTCATTCCACTTAAGTTTCTTTTTATACTTGATTAAGTATTTTATTAACTTAATTAATTAGGTTTAAATTAAATTAATCATACATAATTAACTAAAATCATCACGAGCCATTAACAGAATATTCAAGATGGTTAAATTGTCATTTTGGACCTTTGGTTAATTGTAACTTGAGCCCCTAAACCATTGGTCAAATAAAAATTTACAGCGATAATTTTTTATAATTTAATCATTGTACCTTAATTAACTATTAATTCAACAAATTGCTAGATCAAACTTTAATAAACTTTGATATTAGTCTCATAAATATTAAATATTAATATTTACATATTCGATTTACGGAATGAGATTTTGAAACCACATTTTCTGACACCACTAAAAATCGAGTTATTACACAATATATGTAATTTTCACACATACGCATGTAATAGAATTTCTTGTATATATATTTTGATTAAATTGACGTTACCCATAACTAGGACTTAACACAATTGTTAAATTACCAAAAGGGATTTATTTTAACAAAGCAATATATATATATATATATATAAAATTAAGGGTATTTTGTTTTTTATATACAAAATCCAAAAAAACAATACATGCTTATAAAAAGATTTGAGCTCAAGACACGAAGCATGTCCTTTTTCAACTTTAACATTTCAACTAAAGTAATATTTAATTAATAAATGTGGAGGGACTCAAATTTTATATATATATACACTGGGGATAAGGGATGAGGGTCATACAGTTTGAATTCGTATTAAATGAATGTTTGATAAGAACTTTAACTACAGCTTTGTACAAGTCAAGACAGAGGAATCCACTTACACTTACACCCCTTCGTATCTCTTGGCATAATTAATATTTTAATGACTCAATTATTAAATTTATCGATATAATTATACTGATAATGCATGTCAATTTCAAATCAATCCGATATTTTTATCATATTGATCTAAAATAGTATATATATTAATATTTATTGAATGGTTGAATTTTTTTACATAAAACAAATAGTGAATAAAATATAAAAATATAAAAATTTAAATCCTTAAAGAATTACAAATATAAAATTACTGTTATATCAGGACAAATGACCAAAAAAAGCCATTTTTTTTCAAAAATTACCGAAATGGGCCAATTATCGAATTATTTACCGGAATGGTCCATTTTCCGCGAAATCGCGTCCACGTCAGCGCGATGTCAGGGTATGCGCCAGGAAATCGCGTCCACGTCAGCGCGATTTGCTGACGTGGCATCAGTTTATGTTTTTTAGCTTGGAAAACTTTGAAAGGCCATAAGTTTTCGCTCGGTTGTCCAATTGAGACGATTTTTTTATTTCGAATAACTTTTCGAGATTTACGCGCTGACAAACTTCGAAGGCGGTTTGCCACACTTTTCATCAAAAAAGATCCTTTTTTGCCCCTAAATTTCAATTTTTTTCGGTTTAAAATTGAATTTTGAAACATTCAAATCATTATTTTCCTTATTTATTTGGAGTAAACACCGGATTTTTTTTACAGAATTGTTGTATTATTTTTTTCTGATTTGACACGTGTATGGAATAAGTCCGATAAATTGTTAGAACGTAGGTAATATAATTAAGATAATAACAATATTTTAATAATATGCTAATTAATTAGTTTAGCTTAGTTGGTTAAAATTGTTTCCAACAAGATTTGAACCAAGGTACTAAGGGAAATGAGCAAGCATATTAACCAACTAAGCTAAATTAATTAATTGACATATTATTAAAATACTGTTATTATCTTAATTATATTACCTACGTTCTAACAATTTATCGGACCTATTCCATACACGTGTCAAATCAAAAAAAATAATACAACAATTCTGTAAAAAAAATCCGGTGTTTACTCCAAATAAATAAGGAAAATAATGATTTGAATGTTTCAAAATTCAATTTTAAACCGAAAAAATCAAAATTTAGGGGCAAAAAAGGATCTTTTTCGACGAAAAGTGCGGCAAACCGCCTTTGGCGGTTTTTCAGTGCGTAGATCTCGAAAAGTTATTCGAAATAAAAAAAATCGTCTCAATCAGACAACCGAGCGAAAAGTTATGGCCTTTCAAAGTTTTCCAAGCTAAAAAACATAAACTGATGCCACATTAGCAAATCGCGTCCTAGAGGGCGCGATTTGTGTCCACGTCAGCAAATCGCGCTGACGTGGACACGATTTCCTGGCGCGTACCCTGACATCGCGCTGACATGGACGCGATTTCGTGGAAAATGGACCATTCCGGTAAATAATTAGATAATTGGCCCATTTCGGTAATTTTTGAAAAAAAGGCTTTTTTTGGTCATTTGCCCGTTATATCATTAATATTTCAGCAATTAAATTACAAAATTAATATTTTAATAATAGTGAATTTATCATTATATTTAGGGCAAATTACAAAAAAAGCCATATTTTTTAAAAATTTACCAAAATAGGCCCGGTAAATAATTATTTACCGGAATGGGCCCATACCGAGAAAACACGTCCACGTCAGCGCGATGTCAGGGTACGTGACAGGAAAAAACGTCCTTAAGGGCGCGCTTTGTCGACGTGGACATAAAGTGCGCTGACGTGGACGCATTTTCCTACCACGTCAACGCGTCCCTGGGGACGCGTTTTCCCCGCGCATGAATAGTGCAACGGCTAAACCCTAATTTTTCTACCCTAACCCTAATCTGATTTTTAAATTTTTTAAAATTAAATTACTCAAGTAACCCTAAACCCTAATTTAATTGATTTTCTTAAAAAATAATAAACACGAAAACTAATCCAATTTTGAAGAATTTATAAATAATTTAATTGACAAACCCTAAATTCTAAACCCTAATTTATTTGATTTTTCCTTAAAAACCCTTAACTTAAAAACACCCTAACCCTAACCCTAATCTGATTTTTAAAAATTTTTAATTAAATTACTCAAGTAACCCTAAACCCTAATTTAATTGATTTTTTCTTAAAAAATAATAAACACGAAAACTAATCCAATTATGAAAAATTTATAAATAATTTAATTGACAAACTCTAAACTAGAGGTGTTCATGAGCTGGGCAAAAAATATGGGAGGGTTCGGGTAAAAATATAGGCCCGAAATATGGGTTTGGGCAAAAAAGCGAGGCCCGTTTAGAAAACGGGCCGAGCCTCGAGCACCACTTTTTTTGCTCGAGCCCGGCCCGAATATATAATAAATAAATATTTTTTATTCTTTAATTTTAAAATATTTTTAAAATACTTTTTTATTCTTTTTATATTTAAAATAATTTTTTTGGTGTTTATTAAATAATGGGTCAGGGCGGGCTGGGCTTAGAAATTTTTTCCCGCGCCTGGCCTAGACAAAATTTCAGGCCCATATTTCGGGCCGGGCTGGCCTCAGGCCTAGGAAGCGGGCCAAATTTTTTTTGGGCTCGGCCCGAACCAGGCCCTACTCGGCCCATAAACACCTCTACCCTAAACTCTAATCCCTTATTTATTTAATTTTTAACCCTAAACACTAAACACTAAAACCTTAAACCCTAAAACCTAAAAACGGGCAAAACGAGTCCTTGAGGGAACGTTTTGCTTACATGGACATAAAGTGCGTCCTTAGGCAAAACGCTCCATCAGGGACATGTTTTCCTGTCACGTACCCTGACATCGTGCTGACGTGGACGCGCTTTCGGGGAAATAGGTCCATTCCAATAAATAATTATTTACCAGGCCTATTTTGATAAATTTTTTAAAAATAGGGCTTTTATGTGTAATTTGCCCTTATATTTATATTTTTATATAAAATCAGTGATTTTAGACCCCTCCAAGTGGATTACTCCTCTTATATATATAGTAACTTCACTTAGAAAAACCGATCCGTTTTGTTTTTTTTGGTCGAGAGGAATTTCACAGCATTTCTCCCGATGGCTCTCAACCAGTTTTTCCTTCTTTTTTTTTTTTGTAACTTTGCAATCTCCCTCACTCTTTCCCTCTGCCACAGCAGTAGCAAAGTTTGTAAATTTATCATAATCTTCCCCTAAATCGCAGCGAAAATGAAAAATGCCATAGGACTCAATCTATCCATTTAGGTACCCAAATATGTTGATTAAATTTGATTCTTTCTTCCATTAGGTGTTCGTGAAAATGCCTATGAGAAGTTTCATTCTTCACTAAATAGAACTTACCCTTTACTTTTTTGTTTCGTTTTCTTATATTATTATCTGATTGAGATTCTCTTGTTTAGTGCAGGTACATCGGCTGCTATACTGTATATAATAACTAGAAGGTTGATCTTCTTGTATTTAACTGCTTTTTGTTTATTTTTAATCATATAGGATAAAAGGTCTGATCCGGATATTTAAGTTAATTATACAGATGACAAAGGTTTCCTTCACATTCCTGGTTCTATAGTGATTGAAAATTTTCCTAGTTGTCATTAATATGATACGCTTTTCTTTCTTATTTTTTGTCTTAAATTTTTAAGTTTCTAATTGAGTATTGAGTAATGAGATTTTTGAGTTATGGTTCGGTTTATGTTGTCTACTTTCTACCTCTGCATCACTCTGCTGTATTTGATTTTCTGTTTTCCGTCTTGCTGCTTGTTTTTGTGTTTCATATCATAAAAGGTATTGGTTTAGCGGAAATAGTGGACTGGTATCGCTGCTATTTTCTGTTATACTGTTATTTGCAGCTGCAATTGGCTGTTAAATTTGTTCACATCACTATGGAGGGCTTTAGCATTGGCAACTTCGGCACTGTTACACCATTTTCAGAGTGATAAAGCTTGATTGAAAAATTTCTTAGTTGTCATTAATCCAATAAACCTTTCTTTCTTATTTTTGCTCATGAAGTTTTAAGGTTTGCTTGAACTGTGGCATGATGAAAGTCATTAATTGGATTGCTGTATGGAAGCTTGTTCTGCACTTACAATAATGCACATATAGCTTCTATGGCTTAGTACAAAAGTTCCGAACATTGGTTCATTGGCATAAGCATACTTGTAGTATTAAATGTTCAGTGTGGTGCTATAAGGAACTTGTGGACTGTTCTCTTGGCAAGTTGTTACATTCCCTTGTATATCTAATTTCATTGTTGAGAAAGAAAGATATGTTTTCCTTTTTCTTATTTTATTTTCTTTGCTCTTAACAGGTTTGTTCTTTAGAGAAAAAGAGGCATACTAAGTTTGAGTATGATGATTAGTAAAAGAGTTCTCAAGAGGTTGGCTTGTTGCTATTGTAGGCTGCGTTCTCAGCCTTCTTTTATTCATCATTTTCGAAACTTCTCTCTTTGGTCAACGAAGAAAGACCCAGATCTTGAAGCAGCCCTTTCAAGAAATCGTCGTTGGATAGTCAATAATCAGATTAAAAACATAATACTTAGATGCCAAACCAGGTGGTACCTTTGGAGTATCTTCAAAAGAAATTTAAGACTCTTGATCTTCAAGGCAAAGCTCTCAATTGGCTCAAGAAGTATCCCTGTTGCTTTGAAATTTATCTTGAGAATGATGAGTATCATTGTAGATTAACGAAGCGGATGATACATTTGGTCGAAGAGGAAGAATTGGTGAAAGATATGCAGGAGCCAGTGTTTGTCCAGAAATTGGCAAAGTTGTTAATGATGAGCGTGAATCAAAGGCTTAATGTTACGAAACTTAATGAGCTTAAACACAGCTTTGGATTTCCAGATGACTACATCATTAGAATTCTACCAAAGCACCCAGAAATGTTTCGACTGGTTAATAACGGTTGGAGGAAGAGTTCAATGGAAATTGAACTTCTGGCGTGGAACCCTGATCTAGCAGTTTCTGCTGTTGAAGCCTCAGCTCAGAAACAGGGGATAGAGCCTTGTTTTTCGTGTTCATTGCCTTCAACTTGGATTAAATCATGGCAGAGGTTTGAAGAATTTAATGCAATTCCCTACATTTCACCTTTCTTAAACCCTAGAGGTTTAGAGGAAGGATCTAAGGAGATGGAGAAGAGAATTGTGGGCCTTGTGCATGAATTGCTGTCATTGACATTGTGGAAGAAGTTATCAATTGTAAAGCCAAGCCATTTCAAGAGAGAGTTTGCTTTGCCTGAGAAATTGAATGTTTTGTTGCTCAAGCACCCCGGCATATTTTACGTGTCGAACAAGTATCAGATTTATACTGTGCTCCTTGGAGAAGCTTACAATGGTCAGAATTGGTTGATAAAAATCCACTAGTCATTGTGAAGAATAAATTCGGTGATTTGATGCAGGAAGGGCTTCATGAATATAACCAAAGGCGCCGCGTAGTGAATTTGGAAAAGAAGAGGAAATGCATGAATTTGATGAAGCCAGAGAGAAGGAAAGTTGCGAGTTCTGAAACGTCCAACCAAGATGATAACGGTGATACTTTAGGCGGTTTAGGACGTTTGTTTGACCCGGAAGAACGAAAACGATTTTACAAGGTTCTTTTTGATGAAAGATGAAAATTAATCTGAGGTGATTTTAACATTGAAGTCTCTTGTATTTTTGGATACAGGGGTGAACAAAAACTACAAGCTAGCAATGACCAAAGCCTGGGGAGTGCTTCTGCAGTTAATATGTTAATATCCTCCTAGAGCTGTGAACTTGAATACTTGAAATTCTGAATGTTGGGATGGATTCTTCTTAGCTACCCAATCCTCTATGAAATATCCCTTTGCAATCATTAAAAATGCTGCCGGATTATCCAACTTTCTTGAAGTACCTGTGTTTTGGCATTCATTTTCGACATATTTTCGGGTTTGAATATCTTGAATAGTTGAAATTTTGAATGTTGGGGATGGATGCTTCTTTGCTAACCAATTATTTACTTTGCAATCATTAACTGACTGTTGGTTTTGGATGTATTTTCTGATTTGAATACCTTGAAGTTGAAATCTTTATTTCATTTTGTCTTCATGTTCGAAAATCACACAAAGACTAGATTTAAATATTAATCATTTAAAGGTAATCCCCGTTGACAAACATAATTTGAGATTTATTTAAAATTTTGGTCACTAAAATTGTAAATATTTTTTGTCAAAATTTATCGATTAGGCTGTTCTCATAAGATGTGTTATATGCATATGTTTTGACAGAAATTACTAATGATAATAATAATCTGATTAAGATTTTTAAATTGAGAAAGTAATTCTAAACAAGTACAAGGGCTAACAACACATTTTAACCTTTAGAGAAATTAAACCATACAATTAACCCTTTCAATAACGGTCTAATTTGTATGTCAAAATTTTGGATGTTAACAGAATTTGAGATACCTATAACAACATTTGAGATATCATAGACAAATCATATTTGAATTTATATTTAATAAAATTTATAAATATCATTTCATTTGTTAAAGGTTATTTTAATTTAATAAATTATTTTACATAAAATTAAATGAATCTCTTCCCCGTCCCTAAAATCCAAAAATCCCTAGTTGTTTTATTTTCTTCCAACACTCGTCACTTTTTTTCCTCAAATTTCTTTTATTCTCTTACTCTTTCGAATTTTTGCAAGACAGATGTTCAATCTAATAGTTTCATATTGCTCTCTCGAATTTTTAACATTAGGATTTTTATGCAAGATTTAATTATTTTTATTGAATAAATTTGAGATTATTGATTTTGTATAAAATTCCTAACATCGTGAGTTGGTAATAATTTTTAGAAAATATTAATACAAATCCTTAAAAAAAATAGGATTGATTAATACAATCCCTTGAAGAAATTAGGTTTGATTAGAAATTTATCATTTTTATTTAGAAATTGTTGTTACTAGTGTGATTGTTGTGAATCTTGTGTTTGAAAAATTGATATATTGCATTCTCATGGCACTAAAAAGCACTTAAGTATTTTTTATTATTGTGAAAAAATTCCTACTGATATGTTGTTTTCATGAAAACTTTTATCTATTTAAGGCTTAGATATATTTGATCTAAATGTTTACCATAAATGGAAAAACATTTTAAAATAGTCTATTAGTGAAGTAGAGGAAGAACAATAAGAAAAAAAATTATGTGCCAGTTTATACGACTTTTATAAATGTTTTAATTTTTTTCAAAAATTGACATAATAATCCAAATTTCTTGGCTCCGCCCATGAATTGTAACATCCCTAACGGCCCCCGAGATGAGAATAGTGTTATTTCAAAATTTGCATGTGTTAGAATTTTTGAAGTAAATAAATAGGAATCCTGGATATTAGTAAAGAAGTAGTTGGATAATGTAGGGAATTAAAAAGACTTTTAAATTGAGAGAAATTAAATTGAGGTATTGACTAAATCGTAATAGTGTGAAAACTGTTAGAGAAAAAGTGTGAAAATTAAAAATACGAATGATTGAATTAGATTGGTGGGAAAAGAGGAAGGATTAAAAGTGTAATTTAATCAAGAGAGTACAATAAATTGTGGATGAGATTGAAATTAAATATGGACCACTTGATGTGTATGATAATGTTTAGATTTTTAAATTAAATATAATTAATAATTTAAAATATTAAATTAAATAAATTTTTAATATAGAAAGATGCAGAAAAATCTCTTCCACATCACCTTCATCTCCAATTTTAGCAAATTTTTATTTTTTTATTTTAGTCTTTTCCACTATTTCCAACCACCTCAAGCTCAAAAACTTTAAATTTCTTCCATGGATTCTTGGTGAAATCAATGGAGCAACCTCATAGCAAGCTAAGTTTCTTGTAAAGTTAGCTATTGTTCACATTTAAAGAAAAAGAAAAGTGGAGTTTGGAATTTGAGTAAAAGTTCAAGGTAAGGATGATAAAGTTTCTTTAAGGATTCCATGTTTTATTTCATTAAAAGTGCATGAAAATGATACATAATATTAGTTTTGATATTAAATCTTGTATTTGTGTAATATGTTAATGAAGAGAAAGAGAAGAAAGGTGATCAATAAGGTCTTGATAAGGGGAAAGAAGTAAAAAAGGAGTGAAGAAAAAAGGAAGAGCTCATCCAAGCATTTGATGTAACGCATCTAACCCTTATCCATCGTCGGAATAGAGTTACAGAGTATTACTGGACTTTTCAGATCAAATACGAACATTTCATATACATATTATAAACCAATCATAAATCACTCATATTGTCCCTTGTATGAGCCATCGAGGCCTACAATACGCATTAGAAATAAATCGGGACTAAATCGGAAACTTAGAGAATTTTTCGTAAAATTTCAAAAATTTTCTTAGGTGTAGGGGATACACAGCCGTGTGGCCAAGCTGTGTGGCTCACACGGCCAAGAGACACGCCCGTGTGGCTCACACAGCAAAGAGATACGCACGTGTCTTAGGTCGTGTGGGCATTCGATGTGAGGCACATGGCTGTGTCCCGGCCTGTGTTTATGCCCCTATAACTCTCTGACTTGGGTCACACGGTCAAACCACATGCCCGTGTGCTAGGCCATGTGCAAAAACCTGGGCATTCTGTTTCTCAATTTTAAAGATGTAGGGGACACACGACCAGGCCACACGCCCGTGTGGACAAAAATAGGTTATTTTAAGGCCACATTTCTCACCCATTCTTGATTTCAACCTAAACACCTCAAATTTCATACCTATAGGCCATAGCAATGCCTTCAAAACAACCAATTCCTATCTTTAATATTGTCATATTTTCACATATATCCTAACATTCTAATTTACCACATTAATCAATTCACTTATATACCTATGAGCTATCCAACACCTAACTATTCCAAACACATATCTCAAACATGATTAAACCATCCATACATAAGTGGATTGAGAGTATAAACAAAATGTAATTCTTAACAATTACACAAACCAGTTCAACCCTATACATGCCATATAAACCATAATATGCGTTGCAAAAACTACCGGAACAAGTTGGATAGTGTGGTTTGATGTGTTGATCCGATCTCTCGACCTCACTTTAATCTATAAGGACATTAAATAACACAAGTAAGCTTAATGAAGCTTAGTAAGTTCGATGACTTTAAATATAAATCTCACCGAACCTACTATAACACATTAATTTAAATAAATTCATTCAATGTACATTTGCTGTCAATCACAACTTCAATCGATGAATACACTTAGTTCATATCAATACCAATAATAACAATAAGTTTTCCAATATTAATTTCATAATTTCACCTACCAATCCTTATCGAATTGGAGAACGACTTAAGGATATGAGTACATCGTATTCAAAATCCTGAAGGCTGCACAGAAGCATATAAGTGCTAAATAGAAACCCATAAGGATTAAACAGAAGCTCAAAAGAGCTGAGCAGAAGCTCATAGGAGCTGAATGGAAACCCTTAAGGGTTCAACAGAAGCTTAAAAGAGCTGAACAGAAATCCATAAGGGTTGAACAGAAACTCATATAAGTTAACAGAAGCTCGTGAGAGCTAAACGAAAAGTAAACACGAAAGTTCGCAACAAATGCTAAACCTCGATTTACTTGGGTAATTTATCGTCAATTCATCCTTTGCTATCTTTCGCCACAGAACGATTGTACTCAATCCCACATTCCATTCATTTTGAGTGTTCAGTACAAATTCATGATTTTAACAATATTTTACTTTCAACAATATATATATAAATAAATTCATAATACCAATCATCAATTTAATATATAAACTTTAAAGTTTAACCATACGAACTTACCTGAGTCAAGTTATAAGATTTATAGAATTTCAAGGACTATTCTGCTAATTTTCCCTTTTCACGAGTATCTACTGGCTCTTGATTTGAAGTAAAAATATGAAAAACTAGCTTCAAGGTCCTCCTGTGGCCATTTTTGGACTGAAAATTGATGAAGAATTTCTAGAATTCAATTTGGTCATTTGTTTTATTTTTAATTTCAACAAAATTACCATTTTGTCCTCAGCCAAATCACTTATGCTAAATTACTCTTTAAGTCCTCCCTATTTACCATTTAAACGATTTAATCACTATTTCTTTAATTAGCAAGTTTTGCAGATTTTTCAAATTTAGTCCTTTTTAATTAATTAACTACCAAAACGTTAAAATTTTCTAACAAAACTTTAATACCACCTTTAAAAATATTTATGACTCAATTTATAAAATCGAGGTCTTGATACCTCATTTTTTTAAACCACTTAACCTAATAAATCCTTATAAAACACAAATTACTAATTCAAAAATCTTTTTAAAATCACATTTGACTTGTAAATACTAAATAATAAAATTTACAAGCTTACTCGTCGGATTTGGTAGTCCCGAACCACTGTTTCTAACGCCACTGAAAACCAGTTTGTTACAACTCTCCCCCTTTAGGAAATTTCGTCCTTGAAATTTGTCACCTGAAAATAGGTTCGGATATTGTGATCTCATCGATTCTTTTGTTTCCCAGGTAGCCTTATCCGAACCATGACGATGCCACAATACTTTTACTAAGGGTACTCGTTTATTTTGCAATTCTTTAACCTCTCGAGCCAAAATTTTCCCTGGTTCTTCCAAGTACGTCATATCTGGTTGCAACTCAATTTCACTATGAGAAATTACATGTGAAGGATCAGACTTATACCGTCTCAGCATCGATACATGGAACACATTATGAATTTTCTCAAGTTCCGGAGGCAAAGCTAATCTATAAGCTATTGGGCCAATTCTTTCGATAATTTCATACGGTCTAATAAATCTTGGACTTAGTTTCCCTTTCCTACCAAACCGTAATACTTTCTTCGACAGTGAATGTAATACCCCGAAAATTACTACAGTAAGAAAGTAAGATATTATTTTTGATATAGTAAAGTAAGGAAATAAAGTGTCAAAAAGGGAAATTTTGAGTATTGTCAACATTGGGAAGTATCTTATGATATATTAATTCAAGAAAGGACTAAATTGCAAAAGTAAGAAAAGTTTCGTGGCCCAAGTGTAAATACTCAAAATTTGAAGGGTTAAAGTATAAATATAAAAAAGTTGAAGGACCAATAGTACAAATATTTTAAGGTTGGAATGATCTAGAAACTAAAGAAAATGGATGAATTAGGACCAAATTGAATAGGTGAAGAATTATGAGTGACTAAATTGCAAATTTACCAAATTAAATGATGACTCGAGGATGAAATTTTAAAAGATCATGAAGGGAAAAATGGTCAATTAGAAAGAGAGAGAACTCTAGAAGGCAATGATGATATTAGAGATATTTTGATGATATTTTATAATTATTTTAATGAGATATTTTATTTATTATTTTATTTAGTATATAAGGAAAGAAAGATGAATAATTCTCTTCATCTTTTCATGCACCCACGTGAGAAGAGAAGAGAAGAAAGAAATTTTCTTTTTCTTTTTTTTTTACAATTTGATCCTTTTACCAAAAATTCACTATTTTCACTTAGAAATCAAAAGAATTTCTATAGATACCAATAGAGTAAAATAATAAGGAGACTATGGGGGGCTAGAATATCAAGTTAGATTTAAGAAATAGAAGCTGGAAGAGAGAGAAAATCAAGTTAAAGATTGAAATCAATAGAACAAGGTAAGAACATCAAGATTTTAATATATTTTTAAGTTTGATATTATTGAAAAAGCTTGAAAATAATGTTAAATTAGAGTTTTCTTATATAAGGTTCTATGTTCTTGATATGTTAGTGAAGGGAAATATTGTAGAGAAAGGAAATGAGGGTGTTATACACTTGGTTATCAACATTTTGCACTAAAATAGTTTTGGACAGCATCAGTAGTCTGAATTTGAAAATTCATAAAAATTTTTAGAAATTTAATTAGAGGTTAATTAAAGTATTAAATTAAAATATATTGAGTCTAATTTTATATATAAGAAACGGTGTAAACAAAAGAAGAGTTTCATATTATGAGATATATGAATTTTTGTGAGACAAGGTCAGATTGATTTCGAGTTCCCCTGTTCTGACTTTGAAAAATCATCTAAAATTGTAAAAAAATAATTATGGGTTTAAATTTATATTTATATTTTTAAATTCCTAATGAGTCTATTTTCAATAAAAACAAATTGAGACATCATCGGAACCCCGTACTAAGAGATAATTAATTTTTAGCAAAGAAAGGTCGAAGTTGTCAAACAGCAGAACAAGGATAAATTTGAAGATTTTACTGTAATTATTGGATAAATTATAAATTCTGAAAATTTTATGGTAGAAAGATGTTTGAGTCTAGTGTCAAAAACATCAAGCGGATCTTAATTTAAAATTCTGTAGCTCAATATATAAATAATTTAGTAACTATGACTCAAGTGAACAACTTTGATATGAACATATAAGTAATAGTGGAATTATAGATAATGTTACATATAAGCATATTAATACATTAAGGATGTGGAATGGAGAGGAGGAGGAGGAAAATATATATGAATATCCAGCTAGCATGGGTTTACATTAAAAATGGCTAATTTGCATGTTTTAGGCTTAGGGGCTAAATTGAATAAAAGTAAAACTTTATGGGTGATTTTGTAAAAATGCAAAATTGTAAAAAATAACCAAATTGTATGAAATGAATTGTTTTATTGTCTAAATTAATAAATTTAATGAAATTATTAATTTAGATCAAGATCGGGTGGAAAATTGAGGAAAATAAAAAATTACCAAAATGCCCCTAAATCTTGGTATTTTTGCAATTTAGCCAGGTAAGTTCATATAACTAAATTTTGTATATTTATATGTTTGAATTGAATGTTGTATTTGTGAATTTGTGTAAATGTCATATATATATGAAATTGATCATATATCCGATGATGTCTGAGAAATATAAAATCCCGTTTGAATAAATGAAATTCAATGGATACAAGATTTCCCGTATTGGATGTAGTCCTGCATATGTTGCGGACACACTATAGCTCGAAAGAGCATCTTGTTTAAGCCCTCTCGAGCTTCCTGTTACATGGTTCCTGCGAGCATCCTTATCGGTATTGATCTTGCATGTGTTGTGGACATACCGCAGCTCTTTGTGAGTGTCATGTTATATGATCGGTATTGATCCTATATGTATTGTGGACATACCGTAGCTCTTATGAGCGTCCCGATATATGGCTCTTTATGAGCTTCCTGATATAGCTCACTTGAACTTCCTAATATATGGCTATTCGAAGCTTCTTGATAATAGCTCTTCAGAGTTACCCGTTAAGCTCACATGAGCTTTCTGTTCTAAACTCTTATGAGTTTCCTGTTATAGCCCAGATAAGCTTCCTGCTACATGGCTCACATGAGCTTCCTGTTATATGGCTCGAGAGAGTGCTTTTTGATTATGTGCTCTAATGAGTATCCTCGAATATGAATTGACAAATTTTAGATTCGTACACTTCATGTGTACTATCTTTGTATCCATCGATATTTTAAATGAATCAACAGGTAAAGTTCTGATATGAGATAACATGAGTTCGAAATGAACTATTACCGATATATACCTGAAATACATGGAAATGATATTTATTTGATATATAGAAACATGACATGGAAAATACATGTATGTGAAACTTGCCTGATAATTATGTATATTCATGATTATGAACTGTTACTGGAATAATTATACACGAAATGCATAAAAATGATGATACATGAAATATTGATGTAACACCCCTAACCCGTCTCCGTCGCCGAATCAGGGTTACGAGGCATTACGAAACCAAGCTCACATAAACATAACTTTAATATCTAATTCCAAATGCAAGTCCAATTCATGAACATATATAATCAAATTCAAGCATGGAAACTAAACTCTTTTCCCATTGCTATTTACACAATAGGATTCAAAACTAACCAAAACATTATCAAGCCTATACATGCCATAAGATCGAGTTCAAATATTTAACAAAATACCAAAAGAAGTCGATAGTGTGATGGACTGTGCTGATGATCCCCGAGCTCGTAACGCGTCTCCAAATCTATAAAAACGAATGAACGAAAGCAAACGAAGTAAGCTTTTATAGCTTAGTAAGTCTCCAGCATAACTAAATGTATAATTATAAACACATAATTATTATAACCTTTTTAATCTATTCTACTGAAATTTCAACTAACACAACCAACTAACATTCATACATTATTCTACTCAGACCATTTCATTTATAGTCAGATATGTATACCTGTCGGATGAATTCAGTTTAATATATATATTATACAAAACAACATTACAATTGAATGTATACCACCGAGCATATATATACATATTATATACATATCAAACCGATTGTATATGTACACTCATGGTATGTTCTAAATCAATTCAAATCTAACACAAATATATATACATCAATCACATCTTATATTTGTTTGTATATAAATATACTCATTATGAATTTATACCTGAATACCTAGGTAACACATACATTCGAAATACACACATATATATATATATCTCAAATGCATACATGATTAATTATCAAACACATAGGCTCAATATATATATGTTTAACTACCACATATCACCATATGCATTTATAAATTCAGCAATCACATATATCTAATGTACATATGTATTCATCGATTTCATATAATCACAAATCATAGATATATCCATTGCATATTCTAACACAATTTAAACAGATTCACCGGCATTTTGCCTGCTAGGCTTAAAGCCTGATTCAGTACACCGGCACTTAGCCTGCTAGACATATAGTCTGAAATGTATCACCGGCATTAAGCCTGCTAGACATATAGTCTGAAATGTATCACCGGCATTAAGCCTGCTAGACTTAAAGTCTGAAATACTTCACCGGCATTAAGCCTGCTAGACGTAACGTCTGTATTATATTCAATCACTTTATAATAATTCAAACTAACAATTTCATATCTTCACTACCATTCAAAAACTTTTACGTGAATATACATACAAAATCGAAACTTTCACATACATATATAATTCCATACCAAATTTCGATTCAAGAATTTATACATGTGCATTTATACATATTCGAATCTACCATATGAATGTATAATTTCATACTCAATTTCAAAACAAAAACTTGTACATATATAAATGCACAATCAATCCTCGCATACTTATATAATGACATAACTAAATTCAATACACAACGCATGCATGTATATTTGCATGCTTATTCGACTTTATATATATATATATATACTTATATAATCATTCAAACCATATATATATATATACCTATATCTTATACATACCTTTGATTAATCCAATAATTTATACAAGATCATACTTGTATATTCGAACATGTTATATACAATATCTATAGTCCAAAGTTTATTCAACTATTATACTTTAAATTATAGCTCAATCATAAGATAAAATTAGTATGCATGTATAAATATTAACTTAATAACTTTTAGTTGCTAATAGACTTACCTCGGATATCAGCAAACACGATCGACTATTCGATTACCTTCGATTTCCCCCGATCTAAATTCGTTTTCTTCGTTCCTTGATCTAAACATAGTCAAATTTAACCCTTTTATTCATCAAACCATTCAATTTTATCCAAAAACACTTAAATGGGCAAATTACCATTTTGCCCCAGACATTTTACACTTTTTGCAATTTAATCCCTATTGCATAAAACACAAAATACACAAAATCTCACAACACTATAGTTAGGCCGAATCTTCCTTGTATTCATACAAGTCCATACATTTCATTTATTTCACATTTTAGTCCCTCAAAAATTTATTTTCACAATCTAGCCCTAAATACTCAAATTCATCAAAAATCCCAAGACAAAACATGTTAATCTAAGACATATCTTCCATTATTCATTATCAAACATCCCAAAACACAAATATTCATCAATGGCATAATTCAAAATATTCATCAATTCACAAAATTAAGACATGGGTTTTGAAGTATTCAAAGCAACGATCTCAAAAACGTAAAAATCATCAAAAACCGAAACAATTTCATACCTTAATCAAGCTAGTAAAGTGCCGAAACCCTTAATGCCATGGATGTTTTCTTTCTTTGCAACATTCGGCCAACAAAAGAGATGATAATGGCTTGTTTTATGTTTTGTTTTATTATACTATACATTATTTATTAATTTACTTATTTAACCTTTAATAATTAATAAACAAAACATATATAATAAGGTCATATTAGTCCTTTGCCACCCACTATCTATGTTTTAGTCTAATTGCATCATTAATCCCCCATTTTAAAAAGACAACAACAATTAGGTACTTTTAGATTTAACCCCTAAATTTTTATTTTAAGCGATTTAATCCTTTTATTTAATCGGACACTCAAATGACAAAATTAAAACACGAAAATTTCACACAATTAAATTCACACATAATAAACACACAAAATAATATTAAAATATTTTTTGACTCGGACTTGTGGTCCCGAAACCACTATGTCCGATTAGAGTCAAAACCGGGTTGTTACAACTCTCCCCCCTTAGGAATTTTCGTCCCCGAAAATCTTACCGGTGAATAGGTTTGGATAACGCTCTTTCATTGTATCTTCTGACTCCCAAGTTGCTTCTTCAACTCCTTGTTTATGGCACAACACTTTAACTAACGGAATTTTCTTATTTCGTAATTCTTTGATCTCACGAGCCAGAATGCTAATCGGTTCTTCTTCATATGACATATCAGGGTTAATTTCAATCTCCGTCGGACAAATCACATGTGAAGGATCAGATCGGTATCTACGGAGCATCGAAACATGAAATACATTGTGAATCTTTTCTAGCTCAGGTGGTAACATCAATCTATAAGCAACCGGTCCGACACGATCTATAATCTAATATGGTCCAATGAATCTTGGACTCAATTTGCCTTTACGACCGAATCTGAGTACTTTCTTCCATGGTGAGACTTTCAAAAACACTTTATCGCCGGTCTGAAATTCTATATCTTTTCTTTTCAAATCCGCATAAGATTTCTGACGATCCGATGCTGATTTCAGACTGTCCCGAATCACTTTCACTTTCTGTTCGGTCTCTTTAATCAAATCAACCCCGTGTATCTTATTTTCACTGAGCTCAGTCCAATACAGTGGTGTACGACATTTACGACCGTACAAAGCCTCATAAGGTG
Organism: Gossypium hirsutum; assembly: GCF_007990345.1. Lineage (NCBI taxonomy): Eukaryota > Viridiplantae > Streptophyta > Magnoliopsida > Malvales > Malvaceae > Gossypium > Gossypium hirsutum. The sequence continues at coordinate 10,289,988 of NC_053438.1, forward strand.
CCATTTTGATACTAGATTGAAAGCTGTTATTATAAGCAAATTCAATCAAAGGTAAATATCGTTCCCACGTACCTTCAAACTCAAGAATGCAACATCTCAACATATCCTCAAGTATCTGAATGATTCGCTCGGATTGACCATCTGTTTGCGGATGGAAAGCTGTGCTAAAATGTAGCTTCGTACCTAAAGCATCTTGTAATTTCTTCCAAAATCGCGATGTGAATCTCGGGTCTCTATCTGAAACGATAGAAATAGGCACACCATGCAATCTCACAATTTGAAAAACATACAATTCAGCAAGTTTATCGAGTGGGAAATCCGTGCGAATCGGAATAAAGTGCGCCGATTTTGTCAACCTATCAACAATAACCCAGATTGCATCTTTCTTGCTCGGTGTCAACGGTAAACCGGATACAAAATCCATCGTAACTCTGTCCCATTTCCATTCAGGTATCATGATCGGCTGCAGCAATCCAGAAGGTACCTGATGTTCGGCCTTTACTTGCTGACATATTAAACATTTCGAAACAAAGTCAGAAATGTCCCGTTTCATTCCATGCCACCAATAGTGTTGTTTCAGATCATTATACATTTTTGTGCTACCCGGATGAACAGAAAATCGACTATTGTGGGCTTCATTCAAAATCATCTGAATTAACTCTGGATTTTTCGGAACACATAATCGGTTTCTAAATCTCAAACAATTCTCAGCATCAACTAGAAACTCTGAATCAACATTTAAGTCACACTGAGCTCGTTTTTCAATTAAATCATCATCGACTTTCTGGGCTTCACAAATCTGTTGAATAAATAACGATTTTACTTTCAACTCAGCTACTATCACACCATCGTCAGACATAGCCATATGCGCGTTCATTGCACGCAAACCAAACAATAATTTTCGACTTAGGGCATCAGCAACAACATTAGCCTTTCCCGGATGATAGTCAATCACAAGCTCGTAATCTTTCAACAATTCCAACCATCGACGCTGTCTCAAATTCAGATCTTTCTGAGTCATCAAATATTTCAAGCTTTTATGATCGGAATAAACATGGCATCTTTCGCCAAACAGATAGTGACGCCATATTTTTAACGCAAATACAATAGCGGCCAATTCCAGATCATGCGTTGGATAGTTCTTTTCATGCGGCTTTAACTGTCTCGAGGCATAGGCTACAACTTTGCCTTCCTGCATCAATACACAGCCCAAACCATTTAAAGATGCATCACTATAGATAACAAACTCTTTACCCGATTCGGGTTGAACTAGGACTGGAGCTTTGGTTAAAAGAGCTTTCAACTGATCGAAACTTTTCTGGCACTTTTCTGACCACTCAAACTTAACGTCTTTTTGTAGTAGCCTTGTCATCGGGGTCGCAATCAAAGAGAACCCTTTCACAAAACGTCTATAATAGCCAGCGAGCCCCAGAAAGCTTCGAACTTCCGAAACATTCCTCGGAGGTTTCCAATCAAGTATAGCTGAAATTTTACTCGGATCAACCCAAATACCCGATGCTGATACAACATGGCCCAGAAAACTGACTTCACGTAACCAGAACTCACATTTACTAAACTTTGCATACAACTGCTTATCTCGCAAAGTTTGTAACACAAGTCTCAGATGTTCAGCATGCTCATTTTCGTCTCGAGAGTAGATCAAAATGTCATCAATAAATACTACCACAAACCGATCCAGATACTTCCTAAAGATCCGATTCATCAAATCCATGAAAATAGCAGGTGCATTAGTAAGTCCGAAAGGCATAACAAGAAACTCATAATGTCTGTACCTCGTTCGGAAAGCAGTCTTTGGCACATCAGAGTCTTTAACTCGCAACTGATAGTAGCCTGATCTCAGATCTATCTTTGAAAACACAGTAGCCCCTTTCAACTGATCGAACAAATCATCAATCCGTGGTAACGGATACTTATTCTTTATAGTCACTTTATTGAGTTGCCGGTAATCAATGCACATTCTCATCGTTCCGTCTTTCTTTCTCACAAATAGAACTGGTGCACCCCAAGGAGAGAAACTCGGTCGTGCAAAACCTTTATCAGTCAGCTCTTGCAACTGTACTTTCAATTCTTTTAATTCGGTCGGTGCCATACGGTACGGAGCTATCGATATGGGAGTCGTCCCTGGTACTAACTCAATACCAAACTCTACCTCTCGAATAGGTGGCAAACCCGGTAATTCTTCGGGAAACACGTCTGAATACTCACACACTACTGGTACAGATTCAATCTTCTTTTCGGTCACTTTACTATCAAGAACAAATGCAAGGTAAGCTTCACAACCCCTTCTCACATACTTCTGAGCCGACATCGAGGATATTATTGCTGATAAACCATTCAGATCATTAGATTCGATCCGAATAATCTCATCATTCTGACACCGTAGATCAATAGTTTTCAGTTTGCAGTTTACAATAGCATCATGCAGAGTTAACCAATCCATACCCAGAATTATATCGAACTCGTCGAATGGTAACAACATCAAGTCAGCTGGAAAACATAAATCTCGAATCATCAACGGACAATTCTTGCACACTTTGTCAACCAAAACACACCGGCCCAGGGGGTTCGATACTTTAATTACAAACTCAGTAGACTCAACAGGCAAAGTCTTACTGAATACTAAAGTCTCACACACATAAGAATGAGTCGAACCAGGATCAATCAATGCAATAACATTAGTATCATAAAGAGTGAAAGTACCAGTAATAACATCTGGAGAAGAAGCCTCCTCTCGAGCACGGATGGCATAAGCTCTGGCAGGTGCACGGGCCTCAGATCGAATTGCTGTGTCCCTGGTTCCTCTCTGACTACCACTTACATTACTCAATTGTCTCGGCGGTCTACCTCGGACTGGCACATTACTCGGTCTGGTTTCCTGCACAGTGTTTTGCTCAGCTACCATCGGACACTCTCGAATGAAATGATCTTTTGAACCACACTTGAAGCAAGACCGATCATGGAATCTGCAATCCCCAGGATGCCATTTCCCACAATGCTTGCACTCTGATCTATTTTGTCAAACACTACCAACGCTAGCAACTGAAGTAGCTCGTGAACTCACAGGGGGTCGATCTCGATCATACTTAGGAAACCCTGCAGTAGCTTTAGATTGGCTATGATCCGCTCTGAATTTCCTTGAGGTCGACTGAAATGATTTACTGAATGATCTTTTACGAGAATCTCGAGCTTCATAGTCAGCTTTCCTCTTCTCTTTCCCGAGCTCCTCAGCTTTACAAGCTCGTTCAACAAGTACTACGAACTCTTTTATCTCAAGTATACCAACTAACAGTTTAATATCTTCATTCAGCCCATCTTCAAATCTTCTACACATGATAGCTTCAGTTGAAACACACTCTCGAGCATATCTACTAAGTCTCACAAATTTCCGTTCATATTCTGTCACTGTCATACGACCCTGTTTCAGTTCAAGAAATTCCTTACGTTTCTGATCAATAAATCTCTGGCTGATGTATTTCTTACGAAACTCAGTCTGAAAGAATTCCCAGGTCACTCGCTCTTTAGGAACCACCGATACTAGTGTATTCCACCGGTGATATGCAGTGTCCCGTAGCAAGGATATGGCACATTTCAAGCACTCATCAGGGGTGCAAGACAACTCATCAAACACTCGAATAGTATTATCAAGCCAGAATTCAGCTCGCTCAGCATCATCATCATCAGTAGCTCTGAACTCTTCGGCCCCGTGTTTTCGAATTTTGTCAACCGGAGGCTTAAGTAATCTCATCGGATCACTTACTTGGGGTATAACAGGAATCGAAGATGGATTAGTTGGGGGTGGAGGTTGTTGTGTAACCGGATTAGTTCGGACATAATGAGTAAACCAGTCATTCATCATTTGGTAGAAGGCTTGTTTAGCCTCTCCCTCCTGGTTACTCGAGATTGGTCGAGAATCTACTGGCTCTGTCCCTTGCGCGGGAGCAGGCGCTATACTCTCAACATCATCAGCTACGGCTCGTTCGGGATCCATTACTATACGAAAACACATTTTTAGACGTCAGCAGTCATCACACAATCTCGATATAAAAATATGGCATGTATAGCTAGACTCATACACGCTACGCTAGTTCCGAGAATCGACTAAACCGTAGCTCTGATACCAATAAAATGTAACACCCCTAACCCGTCTCCGTCGCCGAATCAGGGTTACGAGGCATTACGAAACCAAGCTCACATAAACATAACTTTAATATCTAATTCCAAATGCAAGTCCAATTCATGAACATATATAATCAAATTCAAGCATGGAAACTAAACTCTTTTCCCATTGCTATTTACACAATAGGATTCAAAACTAACCAAAACATTATCAAGCCTATACATGCCATAAGATCGAGTTCAAATATTTAACAAAATACCAAAAGAAGTCGATAGTGTGATGGACTGTGCTGATGATCCCCGAGCTCGTAACGCGTCTCCAAATCTATAAAAACGAATGAACGAAAGCAAACGAAGTAAGCTTTTATAGCTTAGTAAGTCTCCAGCATAACTAAATGTATAATTATAAACACATAATTATTATAACCTTTTTAATCTATTCTACTGAAATTTCAACTAACACAACCAACTAACATTCATACATTATTCTACTCAGACCATTTCATTTATAGTCAGATATGTATACCTGTCGGATGAATTCAGTTTAATATATATATTATACAAAACAACATTACAATTGAATGTATACCACCGAGCATATATATACATATTATATACATATCAAACCGATTGTATATGTACACTCATGGTATGTTCTAAATCAATTCAAATCTAACACAAATATATATACATCAATCACATCTTATATTTGTTTGTATATAAATATACTCATTATGAATTTATACCTGAATACCTAGGTAACACATACATTCGAAATACACACATATATATATATCTCAAATGCATACATGATTAATTATCAAACACATAGGCTCAATATATATATGTTTAACTACCACATATCACCATATGCATTTATAAATTCAGCAATCACATATATCTAATGTACATATGTATTCATCGATTTCATATAATCACAAATCATAGATATATCCATTGCATATTCTAACACAATTTAAACAGATTCACCGGCATTTTGCCTGCTAGGCTTAAAGCCTGATTCAGTACACCGGCACTTAGCCTGCTAGACATATAGTCTGAAATGTATCACCGGCATTAAGCCTGCTAGACATATAGTCTGAAATGTATCACCGGCATTAAGCCTGCTAGACTTAAAGTCTGAAATACTTCACCGGCATTAAGCCTGCTAGACGTAACGTCTGTATTATATTCAATCACTTTATAATAATTCAAACTAACAATTTCATATCTTCACTACCATTCAAAAACTTTTACGTGAATATACATACAAAATCGAAACTTTCACATACATATATAATTCCATACCAAATTTCGATTCAAGAATTTATACATGTGCATTTATACATATTCGAATCTACCATATGAATGTATAATTTCATACTCAATTTCAAAACAAAAACTTGTACATATATAAATGCACAATCAATCCTCGCATACTTATATAATGACATAACTAAATTCAATACACAACGCATACATGTATATTTGCATGCTTATTCGACTTTATATATATATATACATACTTATATAATCATTCAAACCATATATATATATACCTATATCTTATACATACCTTTGATTAATCCAATAATTTATACAAGATCATACTTGTATATTCGAACATGTTATATACAATATCTATAGTCCAAAGTTTATTCAACTATTATACTTTAAATTATAGCTCAATCATAAGATAAAATTAGTATGCATGTATAAATATTAACTTAATAACTTTTAGTTGCTAATAGACTTACCTCGGATATCAGCAAACACGATCGACTATTCGATTACCTTCGATTTCCCCCGATCTAAATTCGTTTTCTTCGTTCCTTGATCTAAACATAGTCAAATTTAACCCTTTTATTCATCAAATCATTCAATTTTATCCAAAAACACTTAAATGGGCAAATTACCATTTTGCCCCAGACATTTTACACTTTTTGCAATTTAATCCCTATTGCATAAAACACAAAATACACAAAATCTCACAACACTATAGTTAGGCCGAATCTTCCTTGTATTCATACAAGTCCATACATTTCATTTATTTCACATTTTAGTCCCTCAAAAATTTATTTTCACAATCTAGCCCTAAATACTCAAATTCATCAAAAATCCTAAGACAAAACATGTTAATCTAAGACATATCTTCCATTATTCATTATCAAACATCCCAAAACACAAATATTCATCAATGGCATAATTCAAAATATTCATCAATTCACAAAATTAAGACATGGGTTTTGAAGTATTCAAAGCAACGATCTCAAAAACGTAAAAATCATCAAAAACCGAAACAATTTCATACCTTAATCAAGCTAGTAAAGTGTCGAAACCCTTAATGCCATGGATGTTTTCTTTCTTTGCAACATTCGGCCAACAAAAGAGATGATAATGGCTTGTTTTATGTTTTGTTTTATTATACTATACATTATTTATTAATTTACTTATTTAACCTTTAATAATTAATAAACAAAACATATATAATAAGGTCATATTAGTCCTTTGCCACCCACTATCTATGTTTTAGTCTAATTGCATCATTAATCCCCCATTTTAAAAAGACAACAACAATTAGGTACTTTTAGATTTAACCCCTAAATTTTTATTTTAAGCGATTTAATCCTTTTATTTAATCGGACACTCAAATGACAAAATTAAAATACGAAAATTTCACACAATTAAATTCACACATAATAAACACACAAAATAATATTAAAATATTTTTTGACTCGGACTTGTGGTCCCGAAACCACTATGTCCGATTAGAGTCAAAACCGGGTTGTTACAATTGATATAATGAAATGAATGATTTATGTTTATGAAGAAACGACAAGAGAGTGATATGTATCTTGACATGTAAATATGTGACCATCTTTGATATGTTCATACAAGGAAATTATGTATGTTGAGACGAGTAATAAACTCACGTGTGTCGAGAAAATAAGTTTATCAATGTTGAATTTATATGTAATATGTGCAAGTACGCTAACTAGTGTTGTTGCTTGATGCTTGGGCAAGTGCCAAGCTATTGGTTGAATGGTAATATGATTATTTATAAGATGCATTGAATTGGTAAGCATTTAAGTGAAAATATGCTAGTGCTCATGAAAAAGTGGTAAGATTTTAAATTATGAAATTTCTTATGAAATGATTTATCATGTGATAAATTCGAAAAAGGCTTTGGTTAAATGCACTAGCTTGTGACCATGGTTGAATGATATGTTTATGACTTGTGTGTCATGCATATGGAATAAGTGTGGAAAGTAAAGAAATGGAAATGAAAATAAAGAAATCTGGAAGAGTTAAAGTTATATAAAATCCTACTAAGCTTGGGATAATATGTATATATGATACTGTAGATTTATTCACCTTGTGAATTGATGAATATAGCTTCATGAGTACTGTGGTATCAATATTGGGTTATTCTTGATATGTATAGATTTCGTATTTGAAATGAATTAATATGATTAAAGTTTATACGAGCTTACTAAGCATACGTTGCTTACGTAGTTTTTTCCTTTACTTTTCAAATTATCAAAAGCTCGATCGGGTTGGAATTTTGTCAGAGTTATATCACACTATCTATCGGTTCTATCTATACTTTTAAATGTTTTGATTTGGTTATAATCGCATGTATAGGTATTCTGGTTAATGTTGGCCTATATGAGTTTTGTTAATATTAGCCACTTATTTGGCTTATGTTTTGGCACATATTGGTTTGGTGCATATTTGTCTTAAATGTTTGATGTGTGGTTTGGTTTATGGTTGTATTGTGAAAGGTAAAATGTTAGATAAAAGTGCATTTATAAACATGTGTTTTGGGATCATGAATTGGTACCATGATATGTAAGGTATAAATATAACTAAATATGTTAGTATTTGGAATATATTTTGGCATCAAATGGTAAGTTTTGGTAGGTACGTGACTTGGTTAGAAATAATGAAAATTAGCTTGGTAAACTTTAGGTAAAAATATGCATATAAGTTAGTTATACATATGAATATATTGAAAATATGAATATACCTGTTATAATCTAATATCTAAGGTGCCTAAAAACATATTGATTGTAAGTGACAATATTATATGTTTAAAGCTTGATTTTGACTTGTTTTTGTTGTCTAATTATGGTTTGTAGATATGCACAAAGTTGATTGTAGGTTGACACAAAATTCAGTCAGAAATATGGCTTGTAAAATGACCTATTTTTATCTACACGGGCAAAGATACAGACCCACGTCCGTGTGTGACACACGGCCAGGTGACATGGTCGTGTGTCCTCTGTATCTTTTAATTTGCATAAGTCAGTATGCTTAAATTTTCCACACGGCTAGACCACACGGGCGTGTGACCCCTGCAGTGTTGAAAATATTAAATGTTTTTGAAAAATTTTCTGAGTTTTCGATTTAGTCCCGATTTGTTTCTGATGCGTAATTTGAGCCTCTAGGGCTCATATAAGGGACAATATGTATGATTTTGATTAGTTCTTGACAATAGTGATATATGATATGAAATGTTTACATTTTTTATCTGTTTGATTTATAAATTCCAGTAATGCTCCATAACTCTGTTCTGACGATGGATTTGGGTTAGGGGTGTTACAGTGAAACTTTTAGGAATACTCGGTCTCCCACTGTGAATCCTATATCTCTTCTTTTCAATTCTGTATATGATTTTTGACAGTCAGAAGTAGCCTTCAAGCTGTCTCAGATAATCTGAACTTTATCTTCAGTCTCTTTGATCAAGGCGACTCCTACTAGCTTGGATTCACTCAATTCAGACCAATACAATGGTGTCTTACATTTCCTCTCGTAAAGAGCTTTAAATGGTGCCATTTTGATACTGGATTGATAACTATTTTTATATGCAAATTTAGCCAACGGTAAATACTTTTCCCAGCTACCTCCAAACTCGAGTATACAACATCTCAACATATCTTCCAGAATCTGAATCACTCGTTCTGATTTCCAGTCTGTCTGAGGATGAAATGCTGTGTTGAAATTTAATTTAGTACCCAGAGCTTCTTGTAGTTTACTCCAAAATCTCGATGTAAATCTCGGATCTCGATCAGAAAGAATAGATATTGGAACCCCATGTAACCTCACAATCTCTGCTATATACAATTTCACTAACTTCTCAAGTGAAAAGTCTGTTCTGACTGGGATAAAATGTGCCGACTTAGTCAATCTGTCAATAATCACCCAGATCGAATCTTTCTTTCTCGGAGTTAAAGGTAATCCGGATACAAAATCCATCGTGACATGCTCCCACTTCCACTCAAGAATCATGGCAGGTTGTAACAAACTCATTGGTACCTGGTGTTCTGCTTTCATTTTTTAAATCCGAGTTATTCGGAACAAAAATTCTATTACGATAACGTAGCATACCGCTATCATTGATGCTATTCTCTGAATTCAGATTATCCTGAATCATCTGTCATTTCAACACCAATTTTGGATCATCATCTTGCAATTCCCAAATTCGTTGAAGAAACAAAGGTTTCATTCTCAATTCTGCTAATACAAAACCATCTTCATTAAGATATAAATGAATGTTCAAAGCTCTGAGTGCAAACAATGACGACTTTCGACTAAGTGCATCCGCAACCACATTGACTTTTCCCTGGTGGTAGTCAATAACTAAATCATAATCTTTTAGTAGTTCTAGCCACTGTCTCTGTCTCAAATTCAACTCTTTTCGAGTCATCAAATATTTCAAACTTTTGTGATCCATAAATACGTAACATTTCTCGCCGTATAAATAATGTCTCCAAAATTTCAAGGCGAATACAATTGCAACAAACTCAAGATCATGTGTAGGATAGTTCTTCTCGTGTGACTTTAATTTTCGAGAAGCATAGGCTACTACATTTCCTTGTTGCATCAGTACACTACCCAAACCATTTAGAGACGCATCACTATAAACAACATACGGTACACTAGATTCCGGCTGAGTAAAAATTGGAGCATCTGTCAAGATCTTCTTCAACTGATCAAAACTATACTAACACTCATCGGACAAGATAAATTTAACATTTTCTGTAATAATCGGGTTAACGGTGAAGCAGTCATCAGAAAGTTCTTAACAAAACGTCTGTAATAACCTGCTAGACCCAGAAAACTTCCCTCTTCTGAAACATTTTTTGGAGTCTTCCAATTTACCGCTGTAGATACTTTGCTCGAATAAACTCGAATCCCTTCGGATGATACAATATAACCCAAAAATTTGACCCCGTGAAGCCAAAATTCGCATTTGCTAAACTTTGCATACAACAGCTTTTCTCTCAAAGTCTGTAGCACAATCTTCAAGTGTTGTGCATGCTCGGATTTTGTCTTGGAATAGATCAGTATATCATCGATAAACACAACTACAAATATATCCAAATAAGGTTGAAAAATCTGATTCATTAAACCCATGAAAGTAGCTTGGGCATTGGTCAAACCGAATGACATTGCCAAAAATTCATTATGACTGTAGCAAATTCTAAAAGCAATCTTTGGCACATCACACTTTTTAAACTTCAAATTATAATACCCAGATCTAAGGTCTATCTTCAAAAACACTACAACACCTTTCATGTGATCAAATAAGTCGTCGATAAGTGGCAAAGAATATTTATTTTTAATTGTAACATTGTTCAACTGTCTGTTGTCTATACACAGTCTCAAAGAACCGTATTTCTTTTTCACAAATAAGACAGGTGCACCCCAATGAGACATACTCGGCCTGATGAACCCTTTGTCTAATAACTCTTGCAACTGTGCCTTTAATTCTTTTAACTCAGTTGGTGCCATACGATCTGGTGTTGCAGATATCAGAACTGTTCCCAAAATCACATCAATCATAAACTCAACTTCATGATCAGGTGGTAAACCAGACAATTCTTCAGGAAATACATCAAGAAACTCATTAACAATTAGTAACTGCTCTAGCTTTGATTCAGAATCCTGAGTATCAAGAATGTAGGCTAGAAATGCCTCATTACCTTTTAACATTAATTTTTGAGCTGAAAAAGTTGAAATAATTCTAACAATTTCTTTCGAATTCTCAAACTTAACAAAAATAACCTCTCCTGTCTGACATTTCAGATCAATCATTTTCTGTTTGCAATTTACTACGGCATCATGCTTCGTTAACCAATCCATTCCCAGAATAACATCAAATTTCTGAAAAGGTAATAACATCGAATTAGTAGAGAATTTACAGCCTTTCACTTTCAGTGGGAAATTACGACACACTAAATTAACTATTACACTTTGGCCTAATGGATTAGTAACTTGAATATCATAATCGATAGATTTAACGGACAATTTCTTTTTTGTTACAAATGCAGTGTAAACATAAGAATGAGTAGACCTAGGGTTAATCAACATATATACAGTAACATCAAAAAGAAAGAATGTATCAGCAATCACATCTGGAGTCGTAGCTTCTTCTCTAGCTCGGATGGCATAAGTAAATGCTGGCCCTCTAGCCTCTGAACGAGTAGCAGTATCTCTCATACCTGAACGTGTAATCTCAGTGGCATTATTTTGGCCCGAACGTTTACTTATCTAAGAAGTGGCCACCTGATTTTCTTTTTGCTCTTCATCCTCTTTTTGTAGTTGGGGACATTTTCGGATGAAATGATCGGTTGCTCCGCACTTATAACAAGCCCTTACTTTACTCCTACACTCACTAGGGTGGTAGTTTTCACAATACTTGCATTTAGGCTTAGGGGCATTTTGCACACTACCCACACTAGCGGCAGATCTAGTAGATACCCCGTAATTAAGTTGAATCACCTTGTTTTATTTGATCGTTCAGACATTGAGTTGGCTCGACTAAAATTATCTCTAGACTTTTTAGCCGGTAATGCTGAAAATGATTTGGAGGAACTTCTTTTTAAGATTCTTTCTTTCGTCTATCGCGTTGAATTTTTCTGTTGTACACCTTTTCTTTATTTTGTCACGATCTGATAGAACAACAAATTTTAGTATTTTAGTGCCCCCAATCATCATTCGGATTTCATCATTAAACCCTTATTCAAACCGAACACACATTTCTTGTTCGGTTGGTATAATTTTTCAGGCATATTTGCGAAGTTAAAAAATGGACTTGGCCGTTAGGGAATATAAGAAGGCAAAATCAATTGCTCTCCCCTCCCATGTAAGCAATAACGCAAGAAATTGCAATGTAAAAGATGTGAGCATGGTTTGTTTAGTATTTGGTTGCTGCTCAAGTAGTAAAAAAAATTTCAGCATGGTTTTAGTTAAAATTCTACCCATAAATATGTTGTATCTATATAAATAATTTTTTGTACCTTCTTTATATGCATTGATTCCTTTATGGCTAACATTAGTGTTGGACCCTTTCTTTTATTTTTTATGCATGTTTTACATAATTTTGGTGCCATTCTGTACTTAATTAATACAATTTTACATGGTATTGCTCTTTTCCTGCATAAGCAGATGAACTTTGCATTATTCTTTATTGTCAGGTAAAAATACTAAAACGAGTCCTTGAAGATTATGAAAAAGTTATGCAAGAATTCAAAGGCACGCTTTACAAGTCTATGAAAGATCCACAAATAGACCTAACCAGCGTAAGCATTTTCCATGCCGTTTTGAATATTTTGACAAGCTATACTATTGAGGAAATGAACTATTGATGTTGAGCTAAGACCTAGATGGACAATGGATTTTTGTTGAATTTTGATGCTCATGATATTAAAATACTATTGCTTTATCTTAATGGCCCATAGGTGTAGAATATGAGTACATTGAAAATGAAAAGCCCCCCCCAAACACACACAACTAAATCTATTATATATTGTTAAAATTAACCTTAGTAAAATTTTTGCAAGCTATATGGATAAGCTTTGAATGAGGATAAAAGAAAACATACAAGTTATTCTACAAAACCAAATGCCTACCATTGACAAGTCAATGAAAAGATTTCCTTAATTAATGATGTTGGAATGCTCCTGTTCTCATTTGAGTTGTAATGTTCCATTATCTATCTGCCACTCTTGTTACCTTAGCAGGTGTAGAAGTATTGGATATTTATGCTGAAAAGTCATGGGATTGTTGAACATGGAATCCTGATATTTTTCTGTTGGACAAGTAAATTGTTGTGACTATTCAAGCATGAGATTGAACAAAATTGCCAACTTTGTTTTCACCAAATATCTATGATTGATATATCATTTACGTATATTATTTTATTTTTTATATTATATGATTGATTATAGTTATATTTTCTTGATTATAGTAACACAATAGAATGCTGATGTGGAGAGCTAATAAAAAGATTGACTGACCTGGGACTAAATCATGGAAAAAAGCTTCACCTTGTTTTCATTAATTTATGACAGAATAAATGGTTGTGGTTTGATTAGTTAAGATGGTACACCTGCATTTTGTAAGGATTGAAAAGTATTTTTGATATTTTGTTGTCTCATATAGCTTGAGAATACAGTAAGGTTGTTGTTGGAGCTTGAACCTGAGTCAGATCCAGTGTGGCATTATTTAAATGTATAGGTTAGTGTATCTGTTCGAGTTTGAGTCAAGTTAATAGGTATATGAATATGAATATGATATTTGGTAAATGATATATATATTTGAATTAATAATGTGATTTGGTAATATAAAGATGATTGCGATATATAAATATCTAGGCATGTAAAGAGCATGCATATTGAATCTACGAGACGGAGGGCATTATGAATTTATGATGTATCAAACGTTGTAATTTGGAAAATAACAGGTTGATATAAATGATACCAAAATATTGATACAATATATTCTTTAGATTGATTAATTGGAGCATGAAAATATTTGATTCAAGTGGTATCAATGAGACTTTTAGTAGTATTTATTAATGGAGATGTTGAATGGTATTGAGTTTTTGATTTCATGTGGTTGGTAATAAATTGAATTGAAATGCTAAATGTATGAATTAGTATATGAAATAGTTATATGATGAACTCACCTTGTTGATTTGTGATTGTCATGTTCAGGCAAAATTGTCCAATTGAATAACTTGTTGTGTTAAATCGTAATATAAGGTAAGATGTTGTTTAAATATCAGTGAACTTACTAAGCATTTGTAATCCTTACCTTCCCATTGTTTCCTTTTCTCTATAGGTTTTCAACTTGCAAAATGTGCCAAGTAGATTGTCAAGAAGCTCACACTATCATGTTGTTGATTCAGTAATCTTTTAATCATTTAAAACTTGATTTTGTTGCATGTATATATGTGATTTGTTTTGGTTAATCTTGAATGTTGGTACTTTGGTTCTTGAATGTGGATGGTATTTTGAATGGTTATATGTTACATACATAAGTTTAAAGGTTGGTAATGTGATGTTTGAGTATTAACATAATATGTATTGATGTTATCTTGAGTGGTAGTGTTTTTGGAACCTTAAATAGAGTTAAACTTTATTGGTAAATGAGTTGGGTACTAAAATGTGCACATTGGCATTTTTGTCAAGTTATGGTCGAAGCTTAAATGACATATGTTGGTTGTGCTTAGATTAAGGTTTAAATGTTAAGATGTTTGGTGTGGCTTGTTTGAATGATTAATGAATATATATATGCTATAAGCTTACCAATGTGTTTGTTACTTATGGAATAGCCTGGATGGTTTTGAGGTTAGCAAAATGGATGAATTAGTATGTGTTTAGAATAGTTTTATGCAAGTTTGAATGGCCAAATGTGCACCATTTGGGTCATTAGTTTGAATGGTTTTGTAATGGAAGAGATGTTGAATCAAGTTTATAGATTGGATGCGATGGTTCCTAAACAGCATATTGGTTAGGCACTTTCAGGTTGAATTATTTCATGTCTATGTTTTGTTTTGGATGTGAATTAAGCATGTTTTTATAGTATCATTTTATGCCTGTAGAATTGGTTAGGTGAACCGATTGTTAGGGCTTATATTTGCACACACGTGCTGTCATACAACCATGTGTCACACACAGGAAAGTGACACGACCGTGTGCTCTTTAAAATTTAGGAGGTTTTGGTTAACACGGTCTTAGTCTCTCGCAAGGCTCAACCACAAGTCCATGTGAATGTTTGTGAGATTTTACATTTAGGTCCACACGGTCTCAGTTTGTTATATGGCTTGGCGACACGACCTTGTGACTTAGATTTACACGGTTTCAGTCTTTAGCGTGGTTTGAGTACATGGCTATGTGATACAACATTACATGGCCTCAACATATCACACGGTCGTGTGACCCTTGTTTTGCATTTTTGTCTTTCTTTTATGAAATGTTTCAATTGAGTCCTTGATTGATTCTGAGTTGATTTCGAAGCTTTCGTAAGCTCGATTTAAGCCTGATATTGCAAGAAAAGCACATCTTAATTGAATGATTGAGTTTTAATGAATGTTTAAAATAAATTTTGAATTAAAGTTGCATGTTCTTGTTTTATTAATTATTGTAGCATCCTATAACCCTAATCCGACAACAGAGACGGGTGAGGGATGTTACAGAGGTGTCAGGTTATCCATCCAGGCTAAACCTTTATCGACACAATAATAGCCTAACCATGACTGTATATACATATAAGGTTATCAGTCCAAGCTAAACCTTTAAAACGACATCAAATTGCCAGTCCAGGCTAAATCTGTGTCATTTGTATCTTCGAGTTCGCAACAAATGTTGGATCTCGGAATCATCAGAAAATAACATGTAACCATGTGTATGAGTCATTTACTAAGTTCATCGGATGCTTTCCTTTAATAAGCTCATTCTCATTCCTTTTTATCATAATTCAATATCTTCTTTCAATATTCAATAAATGATTAAAGGCTAAAGTTACATATTTTATGTAATTAAATTGGTTAATTTATGAGAATGCACCACTAATTTTGCCATATTTATTGAATTTTGTGCAGGAATGGAATTTGGGGCTAAATAGAAGAAAAAGGAAACAATTGGGCTAGATTGAAGAAAGAAGCAAAGAAGGAGGGCCAAAGCAGAATTTTTCCAAGAATAATTAGCTGAAATTGTTGACTTAGTGGGAGATTATTTTGAGATATTTTTTATATTATGGAATATTTTCCTAGATTTTCTATACTAGTTGGCTCTTAATTTAGTAAAGCCACTAGTATAAATAGAGGCTAGATTGTCCATCAATTCATCAATTCATGAATCAAGCTTTCAATTAAGTCTTTCATTAAGTGTTTTTCTTTCTTCAAGTATTTTTCATTTAATTCTTTTATCAAGTTTTTAATTACCAAGTTTTCTATCAAGTTTTGTAGCAAGTTTTTTTAAGTTTTTCATCAAGTCTTTCATAAAATTTTCCATCAAGTTTTTAATCATTTCGTTTTTAAATTAAGTTTTTATCTCTTGCAATTCAATCTTTTCTTTCTTTTTTTTGTCAGCAATTAATTTCCAACCTTGCGTCACCTTTACCACTCACTTTCATTTTTTTCATTTTTTCAATCTTATTTAATTATTCCAATACGAACATGCCCCAAACCTTAGCCAACTAAACCCATTTTCAGCTTTAGGCCGAAATTAGCCTCGTCAAAACCCGTGAGTTAAGAACCCGAGCCATTTAACTCCTAATATTCCAGTACTTATTACTTCTCCGAATTAAGAGTATGATTTTGTCAACTGACAAAGTCCGATCAACATTAAGTCAAAAAAGACGTTGTTTGATTTAATGTGGTTAGACGTATAGTTGGAATTCCGAAAGGAACGTTTCTAATCGGTTTTCTGAGAACACATTGGCGTGCCAAGTGGAGATTGCTGTTTGGTTCCATCAAGGGAAGTAGTAACTGGATTTAAATGTCCCACGCGGTTGAGGGCATTGGTTTGAGCTAGGCTCTTCTAGAACGCAAAGCTGTCGGAGTTCTAAATCACGAACGTTTCGTGGTTGTTCGATCGGTAAGGGTTAGTTATTGGACGTTCCATAACTAATTTACACAAGAAAGAGTTGGTGTCTGAGGCGTCCTTGGTAGCTATAACTAGCTTATTGGAAAAGAGAAGTTCATCTAATTTCGAGGATCGGTTCAAAGATGAGGATAATTCGTGCCTAAAGCCGAGCTTATTCTAATTAATTTTTCTTCATATTTATTTAACTGTTTTTATTATTCTGTTTTCAACTTTTTATTTTCACGCATTTGATTTATTTATTTCAGGTCTTCAAATTTTATCCCCCCGAACTTCTTGGGCACGACAACTGCCCCGACATAAATCTGGTCAAAAGAGGAACAATTTGCAGTAAACCCAGTCTCTGAGGGATCGGCCCTACTCCCTATACTGCTTAAATTGCAAATTAGGCGTAGGTTTATATTGGTAGATTCGACACCCATCAATAAACCAAATCTATCTTAACAAGTTTCAATTATACCATTGAAAAACAAAAACAAAGAAAAATTAAGCAATGTTTATATCGTGTGAACTTACCTAGTGGAATGGTAACACCATGGTAAAGTCTACTCAACAACCTTCCCTTTCCCGAGATCTTCTTTTAGCGTATTCAAATCTTGATCTATAACATAATTTAATTCGATTTCCATCAGCCAAAAGTCATTCATTAGCCTATTATAAGTTTAAACCAGTTTTGAACATTTACTCCTTAGTCCTTATAGTTAAAAAAAGCAATTCTTTCTTTACTAAAAAATCCTTTTTCATATCTAAACTTCTAATCTAATCAATTAGCATCAACACTTCAAGCATCCATTAATGACAACACTTCAAAACTTTAACAATTTTGAAAATAGACACACAAGTTAGCTAAATCGAGTTACCACGTTCACAAAAACATAAAATTTATAAGAAATAGACTCGAATTAGCTCACCATGCAAAGAATATAAGTATGGTCGAAACTTCTCTAGCTCAACAATAAAGAAAAACAGTGATGGGGAAGATGAAAGAAATGAACTCCTTTTTTCCATCCACTATGTTACGATATATATATATAATATCTAATGATTAATTAAAATTAACATTATTTTAGATAATACCAACACTTATCCAGCCACTATCTATAAAGAAGAAGACTAAATTATCATTTTAGGCCCTAATCGATTAATGTATCATCATTAGGAAATAAAAATCCATAATAAACAATTTTTACCACTTTTACAATTATAAATTTTCTAATCAATCAAATTACCAAACCAGGATTTCATATAATAGTATAATATACTCGTAATTATTAAGTATTAAAACTTACAGACTCAATCATCGATAAACAAGATTTTGGTACCACTGAAAACGAGCTATTACAAGAGAACTACTGAGGAAATTCTATGGGTAATGCCACAAGCAATGCTAACTGCTCTTGGCTTTGCATAAGTCACATAAACTTGCCTTATTTAGATCGGCAATCTTTTAAACCAAAACAATTGGACTTTTATGTAATGACCCAATAGTTAGGGTGTCGAAAAGTAAAGTCTGAGACCTCGTTTCTGTAAAATGAACCTGTAAATATTTTTATTTAAATATTTATGAGGTCAGTTAGTAGTGAATTAGATTTTGAGTAAGTGAATTTTGTGAAATTAAGAGTTATTAAAGTATAAGTACTAAATCGCGTAAATGTTAAAAGTTGAATTATAGATTAAAATAAATGAAAAGGACTAAAATAGCAAATATACACTTATTCTTAGTAGTGGAGGGTAGAGGTGTTCATGGGCCGGGCGGCCCGGCCCGGCCCGACGGCCCGCCCGAAATATGAGAGGGTTTGGGTAAAAATATAGGCCCGAAATATGGGCTTGGGCAAAAAAACGAGGCTCGATTAAAAAACGGGCCAGGCATCGGTCACCACTTTTTTGGCCCGGGCCCGGCCCGGCCCGAATAATAAATATTTTTATTTTTTTAAAAGTTTTTAATTTTAAAATACTTTTTTTAATTTTTTTAATTTTAAATTTTTGTTTAAATTTTTTTTAAAATACTTTTTTTAAAATTTTTTTAATTTAAAATACTTTTTTTAATTTTTATTTTAATTTTTAAAATAAAATTTTGGTATTTATTTAAAAAATGGGTTGGGCCCGGGCTTATGAATTTTTTCCCGGGCCGGGCTTGGGCAAAATTTTAGGCCCATATTTCGGGCCGGGCCGGGCCCGGGCCTAGGACCCGGGCTGAAATTTTTTCTGGGCCCGGCCCAAACCCGACCCAGCCCGGCCCATGAACACCTCTAGTGGAGGGCATTAATGGTTTATAATGTATATTTTTATATGTTAATCTAATATATATATTTAAGTTATATAATAATGATAATAGTTATTATAATAAAAGAAAGAATAAAGAAATAGAAATAGAATTGCATGAAAAAATTGAGAAAGAAAAGAAAGGAAGAAAAGAAAAAGAAATGCACGGCCATAAGGGTTTAAAGCTTTCCAAGTTCAATTGGTTTGTTAATTTAGTCTATTTTCTTATAATTTTAACGTTTTTGGAATCCTGGTACTTAGGGCTAGCTGACCCGTGTTGTAATTTTTGGTATTGCTTAGAATTTTGGATGTTATTATTGTTGAATAGTTTAAATTTTATGGGCTAAATTGATAGATTTTTTAGTTAGAAATATAAAAGGACTAAATTGAATAATTTATTGTTAATTTTGAGCAATAGGGTCTAAAGTGTGAAAATTTTGAAATTTAATGGTATAATTGAAAATAGAGAGTTAAATTTAGTTTAAAGTGAAATGATTATGAAAATATGAAGTTAATTGTGAAGATTAAAAATAAGCCTCGGTTTAGGGACTAAATTGATATTTAAGCAAATGTTGAGTAAAAATTGAAATATTCAATATGGAATTGCATTGTGTAGTATTAATGTATTTTAATTGTTTGAATTCTGTAGCTAACGTTGTACCGAAATCCTCGACTAAAAGCGAGAAGAATTAAATCAACGTCGAATAGCTCGGAATCCACGGTTTGTGTTTCTATAATGCGAACCTAGTTGTTAATCATTATATTTTGAATTATTGCATATGGTAAGTAGTTGAGGTGAGTACTTTAGTACTTGAGATTGAATTGAAAGTATAGCTGATTGAGATAAATTGATTTGGTATGTAACACCCTAAACCCGACCTAGACGTCCAGACTAAGTCCAGAGAGTTACATCATCAATATTAAGAATACCACTTTTGTAACGCAGTCAAAATGAAACCATTCATCATATTATATCCATCACAACAATTAACTAAGTATATAATCTTCCCAAACATCATAATATCATAGAATATCGAAATTCCTAATAGTAGAATTTAAAGGAAAGATAAAAGCTTGACCGAGCTCCCGCAACGCCGACCCGTTCAAGTCTGAGAACCACTTGAAATCCAATCAATAACAAAATGAGTTGTGAACTCAGTACGTAAAAGACGTTTCTTTCAATTAAAAATACATTTATAAGATAGTTCTCGAATCCTAAGATTCAGTTAGATAACAAAAGCAATTTTAGCTTAGATACAGAACAGATCAGTTACATATGCAGAAGCAATTTCAATTTCATATACAAAACATATCATATCCATATGCAATTATTCCTACCCCCATCTGTTACACACCATCTTCGGTCCTCCCGACAAACTGTCAAGGGCGTTCAATGCTCAACCAACCCTACACAC
The DNA here is from genome assembly GCF_007990345.1 of Gossypium hirsutum. Classification (NCBI taxonomy): domain Eukaryota; kingdom Viridiplantae; phylum Streptophyta; class Magnoliopsida; order Malvales; family Malvaceae; genus Gossypium; species Gossypium hirsutum. Next base: position 10,310,698 of record NC_053438.1, read on the forward strand.
CATGGAGTGTCTGTCTGACACATTTACAGAGATGCAGCCTGGTTGCTAGATCGAAATACGACAAATCGCCAGATTCGTATTTATACGTATTGTGGCATAGCCCCTGATTCAGAGAAGATTAATTCATTCTTCATAATATCCCAACCCATGCAAATGTAGATTACAAACATCCACAACATGTGTTCAGTCATTTCAATTAATTTCACAGATAGATAATACAGTTTAGTATAAAAAATAGCCATCACAGTGCACATGCATTTATATAATTCATATATCAATTTTAGAACATCAGAGAGTCCTCAAACAATCATATTTAGATAATTCATACATTAGAGAGGTCAGTGCTCGTGTGGGACAACACTCACGCCTTTAAAAACAAGTTTCAGGCCCTATTTATATGCCACACAGCTTGGACACACACCCATGTCCTTGTCCGTGTGAGCCACATGGCCTGGACACATTCCCATGTCCTCTGCTTGTGTGGATCTAAATCATAAATAATAAGTTACACGGCCCATGTCCTTGCCCATGTGACTCACACGACCTGGGCACATGCCCATGTCCCTAACCGTGTGGTCCTAAATCATAAACAGTGAGTTACACGGCCTAGACACATGCCCACGCGTGAACCCTACACTATCATGGCTACACACGGCCTGGACACACGTCTGTGTCCCTTGCCCGTGTGGCTCAAATTTGATGAACAGTAAGTTACACAGCCAACAACACGGCACACGGTCATGTGGCTCACAAGGCCTGGGCACACGCCCATGTGCCTGGACGTGTTGCGCCAATAGCCACATTTTTCAGCATTCAAAATTTGCAAAATTAAGGGTTTTTAGTACGCACCTAATCTCGTTTTCACGTAGAAACAACATGGAGAAATCTCGGAACCTAATTTAACCATTCAACAACCAATCAAACAACTAAAATAATGAATCATCGCATACATTAACACTCAATTAAAAATATTGAAACCTCGACGCTAAACTTCCTACAACGAACGCTTATCGACAATTCAACAGCATGAATTCGAAATAGCATGCGAAGGACCACCTCCATCTGTATTCATGCCTAAGGAAAAAGATTAACGACTAACTAGGAAATTCACGAATAGAGGTTATTTAGAAAAAAATTAGCAAGACTTCTAAAAATGTGACTCGAACTCCCGACTTCAATCACATAAGTAGAGTACAGAACCACAAATATAAATATTTAATTACGATAGAAATTCAACAGTCAAATGTTAAAATTTTGAGGCATTACATGTTATATATTGTGAATGTCTTGATTATATGAAATTGAAATGAATATATGTTTAAATGTGATACTGTGCAACTATGATAATTGGATATTTAACGTATTTGCAAATGATATGGAATCCTACTAATTGTTTTGGGCTAAGTCAGATATAGATGACATGTTATAAGATAGGAAGAGTTCAGGGGTTTCTTCGACTTTGAGTCGATGAGACACTAGATGCCAATTTGCTTCGGTTTAACTGATGAGACACTTGGTATCAATTTGTATAGTGCTAGGCACAATTATTACTTTGAATTTATCCGATGAGGCACTAGTGCCAAACTGGTGTGTTGGTTGGATCCGTGTATCCGTCCGAGTCCGAGTCATGTTAATAGGGGTAATTAAATAATAAAGTTCTGTAATTGATATTGAAATGGCAAAGTATGTGAATTAGAAATGAGAATGTGGATTGAAAAATGAAATGCGGAATATGATGTGATCATAAGTGAAATATATGAGTGATGCATTCATGGATTGAATATGAATTGATTTGTATCATTGCTTAAATGAATTGTTAATTTATCTATGAAAAGCTATTTATATAGGAAGTAATGTGAACTGAGATATTTGTTAAAGCCAAATCAAGTATGAAAACATGTGACAATTGAGTACAACATGAAATGATGTAGTAATATGCATGAAATTGCAATGATAATATCTTGTAATTGTATGTTTAGATAATAGTGTGATTGAATAATTCAATTTGAGCATTCATATATCATTATGTCTTTAAATGTTTGGATTATAGAAATATCACTGAGTTTTACTTAGCGTGAAATTTTGTTTTCCGTGCACAGGTTAGGTACTTCTCTTTTGATCGCCGACTCAGCATCTAACAATGATCCCGATCTCAACTGTAGTGATGTTTAATTTTGTGATGGCATGTACCTAAGATGTCTTGGTTGTTAGTTATTTTGTGAATAGGTTGTAAATTGAGTTATAAGTATAATGTTGGTTTGAGTATATAAGTATTTGTTTGTCTTTGAAGCCATAATTTGGTATGTTGTTTTGATCCAAGGTTTGGTATATGTGTGAACCTTAAACTTAATGTCTTAGGTAGTTATATGTTAGGTTAAATTGAGTGATTTTGGCATGCTTAAAATCTTGATTTGAATGATGCATTCTTGATATGTTTTGATGATATAAAATGTGGTACCAAAGAGGGTACATTGGTTAGGCACCTAAGATGATTTTTTTGGCATGTTTTAAGTATGTTTGATCGTATTTTGGATAGGTTAAATGCTTGTTTTTGAGTTGTTTAATGCCTAAGTAAGTAGGAAATGGTAAACTTGTTGTTTAAGGTACATTTTAGGTCCACGCGACCAGAAATACGAGCGTGTGACTTGGCCGTGTGAGACACACGACTTGGCGACATAACTGTGTGTCGTCTATTGAGTGTTTAAGGTGTAAGTCATCTAGCACACGGCCAAGTCACACGCTCGTATTTCTGGTCGCGTGGACCTACTTAGTGAGTTGCATGGGTAGAGACACGAGCTAGGACACGGTAGTGTATCTTTAGTTCGAATGTTACACGTGTATAGACACGGGCTGGGACACAGTCGTGTGACCCCTGTATCAAAATTTTTGTAATTATTTCCTAAACTTTCCAAATGATTTCAAATTGGCCCCGATTTGTTTTTAAAGTATTTTTAGGGCCTCGAGGGCTCGATTTAGGGACAATGTGTGTATGTATGAATGATTTAAGTTATGTTTATAATATTGAATGAAATTAAAAATAAATGTTCCGATTGTACGGTAATGCTCGTAATCCTAATTCGTGACGAAGAGGGGTAAAGGGTGTTACATTTTATTTATTTGATTGTTTGGACAATTATTGGATTGACATGGATCATGCAATTGAATCTCCCAATTTAAAAAAGTTAGGTAAAATTACTATGAAAACTTATCTAGGATATCTCAAAAATATCTTGGATTTTATTAATATAGTACTTGTTGCTTATTCTGCGAATTTAATGGAAGGATTTATTGTAATTTATACAGGATATTAGAAAGTCGAAAAGCTTATATATTTTAAGACTTGCATAGGTGATGAGTGTTAGCACTTAATATATTCTTTAGACATTCCTTATTATAAATGCAATTTTTGTAAGTAAATAGTCGTGCACTTGATTAACAAACTAAGTTTCTAGAAGGCAAAACTTAGAGGAGAGTGATCTATATCTTTAGGTGCAAAAGTGAGGTTGCTAAACTAGTGAGTGTTAGAACTTAAATCACTTGGTGTACAAGGTTGAAAAATAGTGGATTTTCTTTCTTGACAAAATCATGCAGATGTAGGGAAACAAAACTGTGTAAATAAAATTTTTGTGTTCATTTTTGTTCTTTCGTAGTTTAACAAGCAGTTAGGGCTGCTTTTAGTATTGCTTGAGTGTTTTCTTGCAATTATCGGTTGGTTTCTTTAACTTTAATTATTTGTTCAGTAAAGAACCTGAGTAAAAAAAATGAGACTAACCTTATTCAACACTGCCAATAATCTATACCTTAAATTGTTCACTATCATTATCAAGCTTCAGGTGATTCTTATAATGATCCCCTAGTTATTAAGCCAAATATTTCTAAGCTTAATCTTGAATCTGACCTTAATATTTGTATTGGCGAAATGAGAGGAGTGAGGAGTTGTGTAAATACCCTTCATCATTTTTTGTTTTTTTTTTTATAAAAACTTGTCACTTGTGTTTCTTGTTTTTACCTCGAGACTAGCTATTATGGAAATTCCTAAGAATATATAGGATGCTTTAAAGGTTTTGAAATGGACAGAAGTTATACATGAGAAGATGAAATTTCTTGAAAAGAATAACACGTGAAAATTTTAAAATTACCAAAGGAGAAGGAGATGATTGGATGCAAATGGTCAATCAAGTTCAAGTCTGATGGATCAATTGATAAATACAAGAAGGGATTGGTTGCTAAAGGTTTCACACATACCTATAACATTGACTAGGAGATATTTGCATTAGTAGCAAAGTTGAATATTGTTAGAGTTCTTTTTTTTTTAATTATAGTAAATCTTATTTGACCTCTTCAATAGTTGGATGCGAAAAATGCAATCCTTAATAGAGATCTAGATGAGGTACTACCATGACTGGAAAGAGAATTTAGAGCAAAGGCATACAAATTAAGTAAGTCCTTATATGGCTAAAACAATCACCTGGAGCTTAGTTCAAGATGTTTACTTAGTTCATAAAAATAGATATTCTCAAGGATAAACTAATCATTCAGTGTTTGTAAAACACTCGAATGAGATAAGATTGCTATTCTAATTGAATATGTCGATGATATTATCCTCATAGGAGAAGATAAAAAAGAAATGAAGCTATTTAAGCATTAATTGGCGCTCGAATTCAAGATCAAGTACTTGAAAAACTTGAGATATTTTCAAGAAATAAAAATAGCTCATTCAAATATGTTAATCTAAAGTTTAGAAAAAAAAAGAAGGAAACTTGTTAGTGTTGCACAATATAAAAAATTAGTATAAAAACTTATCTACTTATCTCATACTTAGCCAAACATTACATTCGCTAAAGTTTAGTGAGTCAAATCATGCACTCACCATGTGAAGAGCACCTTGAGGCCATTTATAGTATATTGAGATATCTATGAAGTTCTCTGGGAAAAAGGGTTCCTTTTTTTTTTGGTAAAAAATGAGCAATAAGGCGTTAAAGTTTACATAAAGGCAATCAGGCAACTTCGGTTTCAAATAGAAGGTCCATCTCATGCTACTATACATTTGTTTGGGAAAATCTAGCGACTTGGAGAAGAAAAAAAATGCCATAGCTCATAATAGTGCTAAAGCAAAGAACGGATCTATGGCTCATGGGATTTGTGAAATAATGTGGCTAAAAAAGGTATTGAAAAATTGAAGAAATCTATATTCATGCCTATAAAACTCTATTGCGCTAACAAAGTTTGAAGTTCAAGATGATTCGCTTGCCTTGTATCCCAACTTCACATTAAGTTGTCGATAAACTTACTAAAAAATTGTCAAAGTTAATTTTTGAGACTCTAATTAGCAAGTTGGGCATGATAGAAATCTACGCACCAACTTGTGGGGGAGTGTCGAGATTAAAAGAAATATGTTGTAACCTTTGACCTTAACTAATTGATATTAGGATCTAGTTAACTTGTGGGGAAGTGTCGATATTAGAAGAAATATGTTGTAATCTTTGACCTTAACTAATTAATATTAAAATCCAGTTAACTTGTGGGGGAATGTCGAGATTAGAAGAAGTCGAGATTAAAAGAAATATGTTGTAATCTTTGACCTTAAGTAATTGATATTAATGTCCAGTTAGCTTATGGGGGAGTGTAGAGATTAAAAGAAATCTTTGACCTTAAGTAATTGATATTAGGATCTAGTTAACTTGTGGGGGAGTGTCGAGATTAGAAGAAATTTGTTGTAATCTTTGACCTTAAGTAATTGATATTAAGATCCAGTTAACTTGTGGGGGAGTGTCGAGATTAGAAGAAATATGTTGTAATCTTTGACCTTAATTAATTGATATTAAAATCCAGTTAGCTTATGGGAGAGTATCGAGATTAAAAGAAATATGTTGTAATATTTGACCTTCAGTAATTTATATTAGGATCCAATTAACTTGTGGGGAATGTCGAGATTAAAAGAAATATGTTGTAATATTTGACCTTTTAAGTATTTGATCTAGTTAACTTAGGAAACTGATACCTTAAGTTTAAGAATTAGCTTTTTTGTTTTTATGTATAATATTTTCCTATAAATATTGTAATGTAATATACAATTGAATATGAATGAAAAAGAAAAATTCTCTTCCAGTCAAATATTCTAGTATAAAAGGTCGTTGTCTAGATGTTAGGATTTGAATCAGATCCGTTGAATATCACATTTTTAAGAGTGATTACATGAACCTTGTGTGGTAAAGAACTTCGAAGTCTGTTAGGGTGACAACTTTCTTATTCTTGCCCTCAATCTGCCACTATTCACTACAAGTCTTGAGTTGAATTTCAGGCATGTCCTGTCCAATAATATGCCATTTTTAACCCATTGGATGAATTTCAAGTGTGTCTGAACTAGAATATTAACATGAATTTTTTTGTTTATTTGCCAAGGGCTTTTCTTTACTAATAAACTTTGTTATATGGCAACAAGATAGAGATACTTGAAAGTTCAGCAAAATTTTGATACAAAACATTATTTCCTTTTCATTTTGATCTTTTTGTGTATGCACATGTGATATCCTGTTCTTCAATTCAAGCAGTCATGCTGCAACATTTCTTTCTCCTGCTTTTTTCTTGATTTTGGTATGAAAAGTTTCACAGAAGCTCAACCATAATGGGATACTTGTTCTTCGGCATACGAACAAGTGTTGGCTGTACAAAATCATCTTTTTCCAGAGCTCTCCACCTGTGATAGAGATTACATTGTTACATAATTCAGTGACAACTCTTCCATTAACAAAATGAATAATTATAGTTATCAAACTATGAGTTCTTTCTCAAATCACTTTCTTAGGCATTTAAAATTATTAGAGTTCTATGATTTAGGCATTCTATCATCTTACTTGTATTTGCAAACAAGATGATGGATGAAGATGCAGATTTCCAGTTTAGCCAGGTTCATTCCGGGGCACATTCGTGGTCCACTGCCAAATCCCAGATAACTGAAAGTCTTTAATGGTGCCTGCAATTAAGATTACATAGATTTATTCAAGTATATGCCTTGTAGAAGAACTGAAAATTCTATTGCTGATTGCTTACATCAAATCTGGAAGGATCAAACTTTTCAGGGTCAGGGAAAGTTTCAGGATCATGGTGGATGGAAACAACATCCAGGTTAATGGACCAACCTTTCTTGATATTATAGCCTTGAAAATCAAGTAAAAGAAGTCATTTTCAATCTGCATTTCTGGAGGAAATATCAGAAAATATTTGTTCACATGGAACAGTCATATACTAATATACCATCGATCTCAAAGTCCTGAGCAGCTTTCCTTGAATACCATGGTAAAATTGTGGCCCTTCTTAGAGTTTCACTAATCACCTGAATTTGTTGTGAAGAAGTATTAGTCCACAATGAGTCTTCAATAAGTTGATATATATATATATATAAGCATTTAAGCTTACTTTGTTGGTGTAAGGCATATTATTAACTTCAGACCATGTAAGATTGGTTCCATCCTTTCTATTTGCTTGAATTTGCAGATGTTCCTCCTGCAAAGTAATAGTGTAGTCTTAGACTTGAAACGTTCAAATAAGAACTTGAAGAAGAAGATCGAATAAGTGTTTTACTCGAAGCTGTTCCAAAACTGCTGGGTTTTCTCCAAGGAATTTGACGAGCCATGTAAGAGCTGCGGTCGTGGTGTCGTGGCCTGCAACTAGTAGAGTTAATATATTGTCCTTCATTTGTTGATCAGTGAGTTTATTATCTTCATTGTCTATTGTATTTGTTCCCTTGCTGTGTTTAATAATTAGGGATTCTAGGAAATCTTGTTGGATCACTTCCCCATTTCTCCTCTTTGCTATGATTGAATCTATCATGGCATACATACTATCCCTGGCCTGAAAATAAATAGAAAATTGTATCAGAGAAAATATCAAGGATTCTGTTTATATTCAAGCAATGCAATGCAATGCCTCCTTCGTAATGTCTTAAAATATCCGCGTTTGACGCATATTCAAGCATTGACATGGAGTATGATCCTTCAAATGTAGACCATATGTCATGTCATAAGCTGAGCTTGTAAGTTATAGACTTTAATGGATGCATACACATATCTGACACTTACCCAGAGTTCGGATAATTTATAAACCAAACAAAAGTTTACCTTAATACCACGATGAAAAGCAGTTCCTGGGATTTTGAAAGGCATGGAAGCAAATGAAGAAGAAATGATTTTGAAATTGGCTCTAAACCTTTCCTGTTCCTCACCACTAGGTTCAAGGCTCATTATCATGTTGCCAATTACTTTGAGAGTGAACTGCAAACCAGGAAGGAATCAGTTCAAAATTTCCAGATAAAAGTTTAACATTTAAAGAAAGAACAAAAACTGAAAAGGAAAACTCAACTGAAGAAGCCTCTTCAAGGACTAATACTCTTTTACCAGTCCATTGATCTAGTGTTTCAATTGCCTGAGTGTTGATAAAATGGAAGTATTTTTTCAAACCATCAATGGAAAGTGGTTCGGCAATAAGGCGTCTAAGCCTCTTGTGTGCCTCACCATTGGTTTGAAGCAAACTGTTGGGACCCAAAACTTGTTGGCCTGTGTAGAAAAGGTTTAAGCTCACCATCCCATCTTTCCCTGTCAACAGGATTTTGCTTGCTTCTCTGCCAGTCATGAACACAGTGTATCTCCCCAAAACAAAGCTCTTGAACACTTTTCCATATCTGTTGGAAAATATTTATGCGTATATAAGCAGATATTATTCTTAAAATATATGCGTCTGACATCCGAGTTTAACACTTATCTGGACGTGCATGTGGGATATGATCATTTAAGACATTTGGAAACACGAAAATCATGAAAAAAATTTGAACATATCCATGTTGGATGCACACTCACACCCAGAGTAAGATAATCAAAACATAAAGAACAATGAATTTGGTGAAATTCCAAAAACTTTGATTCATTACCTCTGTTGTCTCTTGTTCATAAAACTGAAAATACCAGATGGGCTTGAAAAGTCTGACAGAAATGATAAACTTTCACCTATAATAGGCCAACCCATGCTACCAGGGATACCCTCCATTGCTTTTGGTGAAGTCCCTATACGGATTAAGCAGAAAGCAGAGGATAGAAATATGAAAAGGAGTAACATGATCAACAAGATGCTGAGCTCCATTTTCAATCACTTGAGCCAATATTCCAGGGCCAAATACAAAAAAGTTGACCAAATTGGTATTGAACTTTATCGCTTAAGTTTGCATATATATATATTGACTATAAGTGATATAGTCCGAGATTTATCTCTCAGATAACTTATTTTTCCATGTCCTTGACTATGCCTGGTTTATTCAAAAAAGACAGTTCAATAAGAAGATACCTTGGAATTTATGGTGATACTTGACAGCCTTAGCGTTGTAGCTGTCGATGATGCTCCAATGGAAATGATTCTTCCATTGTAAACATCAAAAAGAAACCACTGTTTCCTCGTAAGATTTATCAATCATTTGGTCTGTATCTTCTGAAAGGTTTGCTCGTACCTTATGTTCTTTAATGGAATGGATAAAAGGAAGAAAACAATTCTAACAAGACTGCAATTTTCAGATGATGTCAAAAGCTTGCTGTTATTTGTTTATATGGTGCCTAGTAAACTGGTAGCTGTTGTCGTTTTTCCTTGATGTTGAACTGAAAGTGATCCATTGGTTTATATCCATGGTAGTGAATAGTGATGGTTTGCATGCCGACCTCAGGCTTCGTCTTTTATTTATTTGTTGTAGTTAACGGATCCAATTAATGATGTCAAAAACCAAACTGAAATGACAAGTTGAAATAGAACCGGTGACTCGATCGGTTCGATCAATGAATTAAAATCAAAGTATAAAACAGTTTATGTGAACTAATAACAAACTGAAAACCAAAACAAAAAAGCGAGACTGAACCAATTTTTGAATTTTTATTAATTTTTATGATTTTAAAATTATTTATTTAATTATTATTGATCAGTGGAACAAAAAATGGTATATAATCAGTTTAATCACCAGTCCAAAATTTTAAATTGTTAGAACCATCTGTCCATATTTTTAAAACATTGAATCATTCACTGTTGAGGGATGACTGAAGACTACAATTTTAAGCAATAAATTTGGATAAGTGTTGGATATAAATACCTATTTAACAGGATATAATATATGTTCTCTAAATTCTTATGCATTTTGATGTATTTAGCTTGTAATACCCTAAAAATGTGAGTTTTTTTTGTAGGTTGTGTTAATGGAAATGTGAGTGTTTCTGTGGTAATGTGCTGTGGTTGCTCACTGAAGATACATTCAAGTAGCATCTTTTGAAGTTTTGTGTATTCTTTAATTTAACTTTTAGACTTGCATGTATCGCTTAAGTTAGATTTTGTGCATTGAGGTCCCAAGAATGAGTCTAATATTATTTTTGCACTTCTCCATAAATATTGATCTTAGGATTTTAAATGAATTCTCTTATACGTTAACTCCTTCTCCCTCAGTGTTTCTTTTTTTTTTTCCTTTTCTTCGTTCTTTTGGCGTCGTTCTTGAATTTCTCTTCGTATAACATTATGTTGGGTTAATCGTTGAATCGTATCGTACTGTTGGTTGTTTCAGTGCTTAAAGGTAAGATTTAATCGTAGTAATTTTGGTCCTTATGCATGAATTGTGAATTTTTTGAAATTCCGAGGTGAGGGTGTTGATCGGTTTTGTTTTGCTTTGTTTGCTCATTGTTATGGAAGCTTAGGGGAAGGTTAAGAGACACCTAACGCTTCTCTCATCGTCTAGAACTTGAGTGTGGGTTGTTGAACTTCCGGTAAATAAGTTTTGTTCATTTTGGGTTTGTGCATTAAAAGTTTCGGCGTTGATTGTTGTTGCGATTTAGCGTATCTCTTTGAATTTTTGTTAATTGAGTAATTGAATTTGTTTTCTAGGCTTTGGGAGTCTCGGGTTTGCTTCAGGGTCATTGTTATTTTTAGGTAGGGTATCAAAACCCTTTTCTTCTGCGTTTTTGTCGTTGAAAATGGGACAGTCGACAGCACACGAGCGTGTGGTGGACCGTGTAAATGACTAACTTCGGAATTGAGACACACAGACGAGCTAAAAATATTCATATTCAAATATCATATTCACAAGGCATGGCTCTTCATCTTAAAAATATCATATTATATACTCTATGAATTCTTCTCCAGTATGTTGGCTACCAGAACAGAATATCATATCACTCCATAAATTCTTTTAGAAAAAAAAAAAGATTACCTTACAATTTAGGTTGTTTGATCTGGCCGTCATTGTTGATAATCAACTTTATTTGAGAATTACAAGACAAAAAAGAACATTTTGTTTATTCTTGTTGTTGATCAATAAACCAAAATGGAATATATTGTCAGCCGCTGTTTACAAGAAAACTGGCGAAGCATCATTAGTCTTAACATTCATGATAAAATGACAGAATGTTGATCTTTGTAACAAAGTTGCACCATTTTCATTGTTTGAGATAATCTGGTCCTTTTAGATATAATAATAAATTTGATTAACAAGACAATGTGAATGCATCTAAGTTAATATACCAACTCCAAGGAATAATTATATTATTATTCTATAAATATTACGATTTGTTACAACAACAATCATCTACCCATCATTTATGCTATATAATTAGAACCTAATCTCTATAACCAACACATTTCAATTCATTTCTCTACTCTAATGGTGATAAAGCCATGTGAGAAACAGATAAAAAAGGGACTAATCCCAGAACCTGCAATGCATACCACATATTTCTATGTACAAGATGCTTACAGTGATTGGATTTTCTTATGCTTAACAAGCATTTCCTTCCAACATGAAACTATGCCCTCTAGTTAAAATCCATAAAGCGAGGTTGAGGCTGTCCGTTCAAAGTCGGGTTATTGGTGGATGAATGAGGCATCTGCAGCTGCTGCTGCTGTTGTTGTTGTTGCGGTGTCTGCAGGACGCCAAAGTGATGTGGAGCAGGTTGGTGGGTTGAATATTGAGGAGATAGTCCTCTATTGAAAGGATTTCCATTCATTGCAGACACTTGACCAGCTTGTATCCTAAGCCGTTGCACTTCTTCCTTCAATTTTTCATTCAAAGCTGCAAACCACAGAAAAATAAATACTAAATAAGTACCTTTAAAGCTCAACTTGTTTATTACCTTGCCTATTCGATGACATAGTAGGAATTGGTTACTTTGAAAATCATATTCTGACAATATATAAGGCATCTGAAAACCATATATAAACAAAGATGTGACAAACTTTTCCATGCCATATTAATAAAGTACCTTTCCTGTAGGCCTTCAAATTTACAGGCTAAAGTGTCATACTCTTTTACATGCCATATTAACCGAGCCCTTCTCTTTGCACTTTTAAATTTATGGTTTACTTTATTAAATTATGAAAACACTGGATCCAGATGATAGAATCACTTAACTATGAAATGGCAGAGTTTTGATGGTTTTACCAATCTGTCATAACTGATGAATGAATATAAAAATGATATTATTTCATCAGGGACGAAGACAGGGAATTTATATTAGGGCACTTGCAGTAAGGGGATCAAAATATACTTTTTTTGAGAGGGGGAAAATTGTTTTTTTATCCACTTTTTTAAGTATAAAAATACTAAAAATTTGGGGGAAATCAAAGAGAATATGAAAGGGAGAGGAAAAGCCTCAGTGTCCCCCCTCCCCCTTCCCTACATCCCTCTCCACCAAGTATATTTAGTGTGTATTTAGTGCAAAAAGAAGGAAAAGCAAGCATACCATCCCTAAGCTGCGCTTGTTGCTCCATAGCCTGTAGCCGTAGTTTCAGTTCCTTGTTCTCAGTAGTCAACCCAGTAGTGTCTCTCTGTATCATAGGAGAAATATATTAGAAGTGGTTCCCTTCCTTCACTGTGAATGCAATAAACAAATATTTGGGCCTTAAAGACACAAAACAGGTGCTTTCCATGTTAGCAGAAACCAGATGTCATGGGGCTGAAACCCAACCGAGCCCACCTTATCGCAACGAAAGGCTATTTTCCAGGCACATGCATGACCTAAATGGTGGTAGCAGAATCAAAGAAGGATTGATATGAAATAGTTGAAAAGCAATGCGCCAATGCCAAAAGGGAGACTCATGCCTTTGCATCATTCCAAGGCATGATTAAAAAAAGTGCATAATGTTGTCATTTCGGAAAATTCAAGGATTGATCAATGATTGTTGTTATATAAGGTACTTAAGTGAGTCAGAAATACAGTTTGCAAAAGAGAAGACACAAAGGAACTTCTCAAAAATGTGCAAAGTGGCTAAAAGTACTGCCAAGTGCCAGCATTAACTAACTTTAGACAGAAGCGATACAAGGCCTTTACTAATTATTACAGCGGACACTTCTTTCAACAAAGAAAATCCCATGCATCTAGACACCAAATAACTGCTACGGCTGTCTAAAACAGCCTCATACTCAAGTTGGTTTAAGAGTTCCCCACCCCAAAGGAAGAAACTGAAACTACTAGATTTTTGAAATAGTATTACATTGAATACAGTCCCAAGTGAAATCAGTAAATTCTTCAACAATTATTGCAATGATCTTATATGTGATTTGACCTATAAACGAATATGAAAGCATGTGTTTCATGCATATAATAATTCGTACACAAAATCCCAATCAGTAGCTAAACCCTGTCATAATTAAGACATAAGATACAGTAAAAAATAGCCAACTTTGACTTCAGAAATTGGAAAGTAGCTTATAAATTCAGGTGTTAATATTATAACATGACCAAGAAAAAAGGACATTTGAATAAATGAACCAGGCGAGTTCACATTCTAGAAATGAGTAAAGGATCACATCAATGAGAGGTGAAGTGTAAGCTGTAAAGCTAAACCCAGCATAAAGTACTTTTTACCTGTAACATTGTGACCTGTGCGGAGAGATTGGTAGCTTCTGTCTGAAGAGTCTGAACCTTCTTCTCTAGTTCATTCGTGTATCGAATCTTCCTCTCCTTTGAACGCGCAGCTGATTGCCTGTTAGCCAGAATCCTACACCACCCCCAATAAATAAATAAATAAATAAAACCCTCCATTTAGGTAAGAAAATTGAAAGCATCAGCTAATTTATTAAAGAGAAGAAGGGAAAGAAATAAAACACATTGGCTTTGATGAATAACAGGCGAAGAACCAAATTCGACTTGAAATCCTATATCTACATTAATTAAGTTTAAATTGTGAGGAAAAATATTCTACCTTTTAGCTCTCTTGGGATCGATAAGGGCAAGCTCAGCAAGTCTATCAGGAGCCATAGTTTTCTTAACACCATCAACGGCCATCAAGGACTCAACGTCAAACGATGCCGTAGTCGAACCATCCATCGAGTTACTATGTCTATGGTGAACCCTCTTCTCTCCTGCACCTCTTTTCCCGCCAAATTTCTCATCCCCAGCTCCTCCGGAGATCGCGGGTCCAGTCAACCCGAGTCCGTCAAAGAAATCGGAGTCAACAGAAAGGCTACGGATATGCCTAGGGTTATTGAGGATGGAGCGAGGAGGGCCGTTGCATGAGGAGTCATCGGAGGATTCAGCAGGTACGGGTGTGACAGGTGGCAGACTGGGATTGGAAGAGGAATCCGGAAGGTCAAGGCAGGAAAGATCGAGGTCCGAGGGGTCGAAGAGGAGAAGATCATCGAAACGGAAAGTTGTGTCGGAATGGGCCCGCCTATGGTGAGCTCCACGTGGTGGCATCTGGTCTATCTCCATTCGCAGCTTTTGCTCCATCTTCTGTAGGCGGAAGAAGCGGCGGCGTACGGCGGTTTAGGTAGAACTATTATTGTTAGAAAATGAGCTTAAAAAGTGGTAAGAAATATAAGTGGGAGTTGAAAGCTTGGGGCGTAAAGAGGGGAGGGGGTTTGGTTGAAAAATAGAACACTAGTAACTGAGAACAGCGTTGAACTAATTTTATTATGTTTTATTATTTTAATTATTTATGTGATTCATCACTCTTTCTATTTTTTTTTTCTGGGTGTAAATAAAATACTAATATTTTTCTGTGAGCAATAAAGGGTTAAATCACATTTTTGAGACCTTAATTTGGTATCTTTTTTAATTTTGGGGGCCTGAATTGTTTTTGCCCAAATTAGGCCTTAAACTTGACAATTGTTTTCATATTGAGGCTTAAATTTCCTTTTGGTCCAACTTAGGCTGGCCTTGAACTTGGTAGTTCTCACATTGGGGCTTAGACTTTTATTGTTCAAGTTAGTCCTTTAAAACCCTAAAATTTAGGCATCAATGTGAGAACAATTGTCAAGTTCAGGCCCCAATGTAAGAACAATTATCAAGTTCAAAGAGTAACTTGAAAAAAAATTCAAGTCCCAGCGTGTGAATAGTTGTTTAGGACCTAACTTGGACTAAAAAAAGTTTAGACTCTAATGTGAGAAAAGTTATCAAATACAGACCCTAAATAATAATTTAAAAAATAAAAAATTAGTGAATGTTGATAGATTTATGTCAGGGCTTTTAAATTTGGTAACTAAGTACACTTATATTTTTTTCGTTTACTTTCGTAATTTAAATATAAAATATAAAAGTTTTATATCTGTAAAACTAGACAAATATAAAAGTTTGCTGATGTAATATCCTAAAATTTTAATGACATGACATAATATCATAAGGTCACATTATTAAATCTTATTGAAATTTAAGTTCAAAGATCAAAATAAATTTAATTGTTGAGTTCATATAGCAAATTGGAAAAATATATATATAAGTATCAAAATGAGCCTAATTACCAAATATAGGGACTCAAAGTTATATTTACCCTTTATATTATTTAATTTTTACGAATAAATTGTATAAAATAACACACAAATTATTGAAGCTGGACATTTATACATCTGTTCTCCTGTCACGTCATCGCTCTGAAAAAGAAGAATATAGTAAATAATAAAATAAATAACGAAAGCAAAGCAGTTCCTTAATCAATCAACTGCTGGAGATAACAAAAAAATAATAATAAAGTGACAGAGGAAGGTGAGACGGTGTGGTTGAAATTTGTGAGTTCATTAAATATTTATATATAGGGTGGATTTTGTTCTCCACAAAACTGACTTTTGAAATATATGTTTTTTATAATATTAAAATATGTTATAAGTAAGGTGTATTCTTCACGGATTTAGAATTTTTTTTAAGATTTTAAAATTTAATTTAATCTATTAATGCTGTTAAATTTTATTGGTGTAATATTTTAAAGTAAAAATTATTAATTTTATAGTCATGTAATTAAAAATAATTTTAATATTATTAACTGTCAGACTACATTTTGAAATTTAAAAATAGGATAAACTATAAAAATAGTTAATTTTATTTACCTCATATTATATTTTAGTCACTAATGTTTAAAATGTTACGTTTTAGTCATTTACGTTATTATTTTTTTGCGAAGTTATCACTCTACTGTTAAACTCTATTACCTCTCTAACGACAATCCCACGTGCCAGACCAAATGGATTTTAAATG
Organism: Gossypium hirsutum; assembly: GCF_007990345.1. Lineage (NCBI taxonomy): Eukaryota > Viridiplantae > Streptophyta > Magnoliopsida > Malvales > Malvaceae > Gossypium > Gossypium hirsutum. Next base: position 10,327,176 of record NC_053438.1, read on the forward strand.
TCAATTTGAATATCCAGTTGCTAATATAAAAATAGGTTTTTAATTAAATAAATTTAAATTGGACTGCCATGTAGGACATCTAAGTTGGCATTTAAAACTCATTTGGACTACCATGTAGGACCATTATTAGGAACATAACGGAGCTTAACGATAGAGTGACCACTTCGTAGCAAATATACATAACACTATATTTTTTAAAATATACCATAACAATTTTGCCCCTCTCAAAAAAAAAAGTATATTTTGATCCCTTACTGCAAGTGCCCTAAGATAAATTCCCTGTCGCCGTCCCTGATGAAATAATATCATTTTTATATTCATTCATCAGTTAAGACAGATTGGTAAAACCACCAAAACTCTGCCATTTCATGGTTAAGTGAATCCATCATCTGGATCCAGTGTTTTCATAATTTAATAAAGTAAACCATAAATTTAAAAGCGCAAAGAGAAAGGCTCAGTTAATATGGCATGTAAAAGAGTATTACACTTTAGCCTGTAAATTTGAAGGCCTACAGGAAAGGTACTTTATTAATATGGCATGGAAAAGTTTGTCACATCTTTGTTTATATATGGTTTTCAGATGCCTTATATATTGTCAGAATATGATTTTCAAAGTAACCAATTCCTACTATGTCATCGAATAGGCAAGGTAATAATCAAGTTGAGCTTTAAAGGTACTTATTTAGTATTTATTTTTCTGTGGTTTGCAGCTTTGAATGAAAAATTGAAGGAAGAAGTGCAACGAAGCGTCCGCTATGAATGGAAATCCTTTCAATAGAGGACTATCTCCTCAATATTTAACCCACCAACCTGCTCCACATCACTTTGGCGTCCTGGAGACACCGCAACAACAACAACAGCAGCAGCTGCAGATGCCTCATTCATCCACCAATAACCCGACTTTGAATGGACAGCCTCAACCTCGCTTTATGGATTTTAACCAGAGGGCATAGTTTCATGTTGGAAGGAAATGCTTGTTAAGCATAAGAAAATCCAATCACTGTAAGCATCTTGTACATAGAAATATGTGGTATGCATTGCAGGTTCTGGGATTAGTCCCTTTTTTATCTGTTTCTCATATGGCTTTATCACCATTAGAGTAGAGAAATGAATTGAAATGTGTTGGTTACAGAGATTAGGTTCTAATTAGCATAAATGATGGGTAGATGATTGTTGTTGTAACAAATCGTTATATTTATAGAATAATAATATAATTATTCCTTGGAGTTGGTATATTAACTTAGATGTATTCACATTGTCATGTTAATCAAATTTATTATTATATCTAAAATGACCAGATTATCTCAAATAATGAAAATGGTGCAACTTTGTTACAAAGATTAACATTCTGTCATTTTATCATGAATGTTAAGACTAATGATGCTTCACCAGTTTTCTTGTAAACAGCGGCTGACAATATATTCCATTTTGGTTTATTGATCAACAACAAGAATAAACAAAATGTTCTTTTTTGTCTTGTAATTCTCAAATAAAGTTAATTATCAACAATGACGGCCAGATCAAACAACCTAAATTGTAAGGTAATCTTTTCTTTTTTTTTCTAAAAGAATTTATGGAGTGATATGATATTCTGTTCTGGTAGCCAACATATTGGAGAAGAATTCATAGAGTATATAATATGATATTTTTAAGATGAAGAGCCATGCCTTGTGAATATGATATTTGAATATGGTTTAAGAGTTATCTAACACCTTAAACTCGGCCTACAGAACTTAAAGCCAATTTAATTGATACATAGATAAGTCTTAAAACTAATTCAATTTTAAAATTTAAAGTCAGAAGACAAATAACAATTTTAAACACACGCACTTATATTTAAAATAGAACCATTAGATGACTGAGTCCCGCGTTCGCCGACCGCTTAGTTCTGGGAGGTTCCTTAAATTCATTCAATCTAGTTAGTACGTTGCAACCTAATGTAAAATATAAATACTCAACATATGTAAAAATAACTCAGATATCATTGAGAATTCAGACAACACACTCAATCTTATTTGATCATAGTAATAATTCACAATAACTTCGGATACAGGACAGTTCAAATACACTGCAGATCAGATGCAGAAACAGATTCATATGTAAATATAGATACAGATGTAGTTATCCTACCCCCATTCGCTACACACCATCTCCGACCAACCCAACACACTAGTAGGTATATAATACACGTCCAACCTTGTACACCTCATAGTGTCGGTACAACACATTGCAGTGTTTACAATCTCACTACCAGATCAGATATAATTACAGGTGATTTGACCACCAAATCAGTACAAAACTCTTCCTTCAATTCATAATTCCCGCCCTATGCAAATGCAGAGAATAGATGACCAATATATATGTTCTTATGCATATACAATCATACAATTCCAGTATAACATAGGGTTGAATTTCTTACAAATTGTCTTATACGAGTATGTAGAACCAATTTATAATCATGATAAAGCAGATCATATAGTTTAGTTTAGTTCATACATATCTTACAGACAGCTTACACTTGCCTCGTACATCAATTATGGCGTTAACAGAAATTTGACGATTTAGGCTCACATGCCCGTGTGCCCCTATTCACCAAGTTAGTGAGTTGCACGGTCTTTACACATGCCCATGTGCCAGCCCGTGTGACCACTGGACCTTAATTTCTCACACACTGTGTATCTCAAACCCGAAGTTAATCAGTTACACGGTCCACCACACGCCCGTGTGCTGTCGACTGTCCCGTTTTCGATGACAAAAACGCAAAAGAAAAGGGTTTCGATATCCTACCTAAAAATAACGACGACCCTGAAGCAAACCCGAGACTCTCAAAGCCTAGAAAACAAATCCAATTACTCAATTAATGGAAATTCAAAGAGATACGCTAAATTGCAACAACAATCAACGTCGAAACTTTCAACGCATAAACCCAAAACGAACAAAACTTACTTACCGGAAGTTCAACAACCCACACTCAAGTTCTAGACGACAAGAGAAGTGTTAGGCACCTCTTAACATTCCCCTAAGCTTTTGTAACCACTAGCAAACAAAGCAAAACAAAACCGATCAACACCCTCACTTCGGGATTTCAAAAAATTCGCAATTCATACATAACGGCCAAAATTACTACGATTAAATCTTACCTTTAAGCACTGAAACAACCAACAGTACGATACGATTCAACGATTAACCCAATAGAATGTTATACGAAGAGAAATTCAAGAACGATGCCAAAAGAAAGAAGAAAAGGAAAATAAAAAAGAAAAAGAAACTGTGAGGGAGGAGTTAATGTATAAGAGAATTCATTTAAAATCCTAAGATCAATATTTATGGAGAAGTGCAAAAATAATATTAGACTCATTCTTGGGACCTCAATGCACAAAATCTAACTTAAGTGATACATGCAAGTCTAAAAGTTGAATTAAAGAATACACAAAACTTCAAAAGATGCAACTCAAATCTCAAATCTTCAGTGAGCAACCAGAGCACATTACCACCGAAACACTCACATTTCTATTAACACAACCTACAAAGAAAACTCATATTTTTAGGGTATTACAAGCTAAATACATCAAAATGCATAAGAATTTAGAGAATATATATTATATCCTGTTAAATAGGTATTTATATCCAGCACTTATCCAAATTTATTGCGTAAAATTGTAGTCTTCAGTCATCCTCAACAATGGATGATTCAATGTTTTAAAAATCTGGACTGATGGTTGGATCTAACAATTTAAAATTTTGGACTGGTGATTGAACTGATTATATACCATTTTTTGTTCCACTGATAATAATAATTAAATAAATAATTTTAAAATCATAAATATTAATAAAAATTTAAAAATTGGTTCAATCTCGCTTTTTTGTTTTGGTTTTCAGTTTTTTATTAGTTCACATAAACTGTTTTATACTTCGATTTTAAGTCATTGATGGAACCGATCTAGTCACCAGTTCTATTTTAACTTGTCAACTCGGTTTGGTTTTTGACATCATTAATTGGATCCGTTAACTACAACAAATAAATAAAAGACGAAGCCTGAGGTCGGCATGCAAACCATCACTATTCACTACCATGGATATAAACCATGGGTCACTTTCAGTTCAACATCAAGGAAAAACGACAACAGCTACCAGTTTACTAGGCACCATATAAACAAATAACAGCAAGCTTTTGACATCATCTGAAAATTGCAGTCTTGTTAGCATCGTTTTCTTCCTTTTATCCATTCCATCAAAGAACAAAAGGTACCAGCAAACCTTTCAGAAGATACAGACCAAATGATTGATAAATCTTACGAGGAAACAGTGGTTTCTTTTTGATGTTTACAATGGAAGAATCATTTCCATTGGAGCATCATCGACAGCTACAACGCTAAGGCTGTCAAGTGTCACCATAAATTCCAAGGTATCTTCTTATTGAACTGTCTTTTTTGAATATACCAGGCATAGTCAAGGACATGGAAGAATAATTTATCTGAGAGATAAATCTCGGACTATATCACTTATAGTCAATATATATATGCGCAAACTTAAGCGATAAAGTTCAATACCAATTTGGTCAACTTTTTTGTATTTGGCCCTGGAATATTGGCTCAGGTGATTGAAAATGGAGCTCAGCATCTTGTTGATCATGTTACTCCTTTTCATATTTCTATCCTCTGCTTTCTGCTTAATCCGTATAGGGACTTCACCAAAAGCAATGGAGGGTATCCCTGGTAGCATGGGTTGGCCTATTATAGGTGAAAGTTTATCATTTCTGTCAGACTTTTCAAGCCCATCTGGTATTTTCAGTTTTATGAACAAGAGACAACAGAGGTAATGAATCAAAGTTTTTGGAATTTCACCAAATTCATTGTTCTTTATGTTTTGATTATCTTACTCTGGGTGTGAGTGTGCATCCAACATGGATATGTTCAAATTTTTTTCATGATTTTCATGTTTCCAAAGGTCTTAAATGATCATATCCCACATGCACGTCCAGATAAGTGTTAAACTCGGATGTCAGACGCATATATTTTAAGAATAATATCTGCTTATATACGCATAAATATTTTCCAACAGATATGGAAAAGTGTTCAAGAGCTTTGTTTTGGGGAGATACACTGTGTTCATGACTGGCAGAGAAGCAAGCAAAATCCTGTTGACAGGGAAAGATGGGATGGTGAGCTTAAACCTTTTCTACACAGGCCAACAAGTTTTGGGCCCCAACAGTTTGCTTCAAACCAATGGTGAGGCACACAAGAGGCTTAGACGCCTTATTGCCGAACCACTTTCCATTGATGGTTTGAAAAAATACTTCCATTTTATCAACACTCAGGCAATTGAAACACTAGATCAATGGACTGGTAAAAGAGTATTAGTCCTTGAAGAGGCTTCTTCAGTTGAGTTTTCCTTTTCAGTTTTTGTTCTTTCTTTAAATGTTAAACTTTTATCTGGAAATTTTGAACTGATTCCTTCCTGGTTTGCAGTTCACTCTCAAAGTAATTGGCAACATGATAATGAGCCTTGAACCTAGTGGTGAGGAACAGGAAAGGTTTAGAGCCAATTTCAAAATCATTTCTTCTTCATTTGCTTCCATGCCTTTCAAAATCCCAGGAACTGCTTTTCATCGTGGTATTAAGGTAAACTTTTGTTTGGTTTATAAATTATCCGAACTCTGGGTAAGTGTCAGATATGTGTATGCATCCATTAAAGTCTATACTTACAAGCCCAGCTTATGACATGACATATGGCCTATGTTTGAAGGATCATACTCCATGTCAATGCTTGAATATGCGTCAAACGCGGATATTTTAAGACATTACGAAGGAGGCATTGCATTGCACTGCTTGAATATAAACAGAATCCTTGATATTTTCTCTGATATAATTTTCTATTTATTTTCAGGCCAGGGATAGTATGTATGCCATGATAGATTCAATCATAGCAAAGAGGAGAAATGGGGAAGTGATCCAACAAGATTTCCTAGAATCCCTAATTATTAAACACAGCAAGGGAACAAATACAATAGACAATGAAGATAATAAACTCACTGATCAACAAATGAAGGACAATATATTAACTCTACTAGTTGCAGGCCACGACACCACGACCGCAGCTCTTACATGGCTCGTCAAATTCCTTGGAGAAAACCCAGCAGTTTTGGAACAGCTTCGAGTAAAACACTTATTCGATCTTCTTCTTCAAGTTCTTATTTGAACGTTTCAAGTCTAAGACTACACTATTACTTTGCAGGATGAACATCTACAAATTCAAGCAAATAGAAAGGATGGAACCAATCTTACATGGTCTGAAGTTAATAATATGCCTTACACCAACAAAGTAAGCTTAAATGCTTATATATATATATATCAACTTATTGAAGACTCATTGTGGACTAATACTTCTTCACAAAAAATTCAGGTGATTAGTGAAACTCTAAGAAGGGCCACAATTTTACCATGGTATTCAAGGAAAGCTGCTCAGGACTTTGAGATCGATGGTATATTAGTATATGACTGTTCCATGTGAACAAATATTTTCTGATATTTCCTCCAGAAATGCAGATTGAAAATGACTTCTTTTACTTGATTTTCAACGCTATAATATCAAGAAAGGTTGGTCCATTAACCTGGATGTTGTTTCCATCCACCATGATCCTGAAACTTTCCCTGACCCTGAAAAGTTTGATCCTTCCAGATTTGATGTAAGCAATCAGCAGTAGAATTTTCAGTTCTTCTACAAGGCATATACTTGAATAAATCTATGTAATCTTAATTGCAGGCACCATTAAAGACTTTCAGTTATCTGGGATTTGGCAGTGGACCACGAATGTGCCCCGGAATGAACCTGGCTAAACTGGAAATCTGCATCTTCATCCATCATCTTGTTTGCAAATACAAGTAAGATGATAGAATGCTTAAATCATAAAACTCTAATAATCTTAAATGCCTAAATAAGTGATTTGAGAAAGAACTCATAGTTTGATAACTATAATTATTCATTTTGTTAATGGAAGAGTTGTCACTGAATTATGTAACAATGTAATCTCTATCACAGGTGGAGAGCTCTGGAGAAGGATGATTCTGTACAGCCAACACTTGTTCGTATGCCGAAGAACAAGTATCCCATTATGGTTGAGCCACTGTGAAACTTTTCATACCAAAATCAAGAAAAAAGCAGGAGAAAGAAATGTTGCAGCATGGCTGCTTGAATTGAAGAACAGGATATGTATCACATGTGCATACACAAAAAGATCAAAATGAAAAGGAAATAATGTTTTGCATCAAAATTTTGCTCAACTTTCAAGTATCTCTATCTTGTTGTCATATAACAAAGATTATTAGTAAAGAAAAGCCCTTGGCAAATAAACAAAAAACTCATGTTAATATTCTAGTTCAGACACACTTGAAATTCATCCAATGGGTTAAAAATGGCATATTATTAGACAGGACATGCCTGAAATTCAACTCAAGACTTGTAGTGAATAGTGGCAGATTGAGGGCAAGGATAAGAAAGTTGTCACCCTAACAGACTTTGAAGTTCTTTACCACACAAGGTTCATGTAATCACTCTTAAAAATGTGATATTCAACGGATCTGATATTCAAATCCTAACATCTAGACAACGACCTTTTATACTAGAATATTTGAGTGGAAGAGAATTTTTCTTTTCCATTCATATTCAATTGTATATTACATTACAATATTTATAGGAAAATATTATACATAAAAACAAAAAAAAGCTAATTCTTAAACTTAAGGTATCAGTTTCCTAAGTTAACTAGATCAAATACTTAAAGGTCAAATAATACAACATTTTTTTTTAATCTCGACATTCCCCCACAAGTTAATTGGATCCTAATATAAATTACTTAAGGTCAAATATTACAACATATTTCTTTTAATCTCGATACTCTCCCATAAGCTAATTGGATTTTAATATCAATTAATTAAGGTCAAAGATTATAACATATTTCTTCTAATCTCGACACTCCCCCACAAGTTAATTGGATCTTAAAATCAATTACTTAAGGTCAAAGATTACAACAAATTTCTTCTAATCTCGACACTCCCCCACAAGTTAACTAGATCCTAATATCAATTACTTAAGGTCAAAGATTTCAACATATTTCTTTTAATCTCTACACTCCCCCATAAGCTAACTGGATTTTAATATCAATTACCTAAGGTCAAAGATTACAACATATTTCTTTTAATCTCGACTTCTTCTAATCTCGACATTCCCCCACAAATTAACTGGATTTTAATATCAATTACTTAAGGTCAAAGATTACAACATATTTCTTCTAATATTGACACTTCCCCACAAGTTAACTAGATCCTAATATCAATTAGTTAAGGTCAAATGTTACAACATATTTCTTTTAATCTCGACACTCCCCCACAAGTTGGTGCGTAGATTTCTATCATGCCCAACTTGCTAATTAGAGTCTAAAAAATTAGCTTTGACAATTTTTTAGTAAGTTTATGGACAACTTAATGTGAAGTTGGGATACAAGGCAAGCGAATCATCTTGAACTTCAAACTTTGTTAGCGCAATAGAGCTTTATAGGCATGAATATAGATTTCTTCAATTTTTCAATACCTTTTTTAGCCACACTATTTCACAAATCCCATGAGCCATAGATCTGTTCTTTGCTTTAGCACTATTATGAGCTATGGCATTTTTTTCTTCTCCAAGTCACTAGATTTCCCCAAACAAATGTATAGTAGCATGAGATGGACCTTCTATTTGAAATCGAAGTTGCTTGATTGCCTTTATGTAAACTTTAATGCCTTATTGCTCATTTTTTACCAAAAAAAAAGGGAACCCTTTTTTCGAGAGAACTTCTTAGATATCTCAATATACTATAAATGGCCTCAAGGTGCTCTTCACATGGTGTGTGCATGATTTGACTCACTAAAATTTAGCGAATGTAATGTTTGGCTAAGTATGAGATAAGTAGATAAGTTTTTATACTACTTTTTGATATTGTGCAACACTAACAAGTTTCCTTCTTTTTTTTCTAAACTTTAGATTAACATATTTGAACGAGCTATTTTTATTTCTTGAAAATATCTCAAGTTTTTCAAGTACTTGATCTTGAATTCGAGCGCCAATTAATGCTTAAATAGCTTCATTTCTTCTTCATCTTCTCCTATGAGGATAATATCATCGACATATACAATTAGAATAGCAATCTTATCTCATTCGAGTGTTTTACAAAACCCTGTATGATTAGTTTATCCTTGAGAATATCTATTTTTATGAAGTAAGTAAAAATCTTGAACTAAGCTCTAGGTGACTGTGTTGAATAAGGTTAGTCTCATTTTTTTTACTCAGGTTCTTTATTGAACAAATAATTAAATTTAAAGAAAGCAACCGATAATTGCAAGAAAACACTCTAGCAATACTAAAAGCAGCGCTAACTGCTTGTTAAACTACGAAAGAACAAAAATGAACACAAAAATATTGTTTACTCAGTTTGTTTCCCTACATCTGCATGATTTTGTTAAGAAAGAAAATCCACTATTTTTCAACCTTGTACACCAAGTGATTTAAGTTTTAACACTCACTAGTTTAGCAACCTCACTTTTGCACCTAAAGATCTAGACCACTCTCCTATAAGTTTTGCCTTCTAGAAACTTAGTTTGTAAATCAAGTGCATGATTGTTTACTTACAAAAAATGCACTTATAATAAGGAATTTCTAAAGAATATATTAAGTTCTAATACTCATCACCTATGCAAGTCTTAAAATATATAAGCCTTTCGACTTTCTCATATCCTAGATAAATTACAATAAATTCTTCCATTAAATTCGCAGAATAAGCAACAAGTAATATCTTAATAAAATCCAAGATATTGTGGAGATATCCTAGATAAGTTTTCATAGTAATTTTACCTAATCTTTTTAAATTGGGAGATTCGATTGCATGATCCATGTCAATCCAATAATTGTCCAAACAATCAAATAAATAAAATGTAACACCCCTTACCCCTCTTCGTCATGAATTAGGATTACAAGCATTACCGTACAATCGAAACATTTATTTTTAATTTCATTCAACATCATAAACATAACTTAAATCTTTCATACATACACACATTGTCCCTAAATTGAGCCCTCGAGGCCCTAAAAATACTCTAAAAACAAATTGGGACCATTTGAAATCATTTGAAAAGTTTAGGAAATAATTACAAAAATTTTGATAAAGGGGTCACACGGCCGTGTGCCTTACACGGCTGAGACACACGCCCATGTCTCAGGCCGTGTCTATACCCATGTAACATTCGAACTAAAGACACACGACTGTGTCTTAGCCCGTGTATTTACCCATGTAACTCACTGAGTAGGAACACACGGAAATGTCACACGCCCGTGTGCCAAGCCGTGTGCTAGATGACTTACACCCTAAGCACTCAATAGACGACGCACGGTTATGTCGCCAAGTTGTGTGTCTCACACGGCCAAGTCACACGCCCGTGTGTCTGGTTGTGTGGACCCAAAATGTACCTTAAACAACAAGTTTACCATTTCCTACTTACTTAAGCATTAAGTAACTAAAAAATAATCATTTAACCTATCTAAAATAAGATCAAACATACTTAAAATATGCCAAAACAATCATCTGAGGTGTTTAACCAATGTACCCTAATTGGTACCACATTTTATATCATCAAAACATATCAACAATACATTATTCAAATAAAGATTTTAAGCATGCCAAAATCACTCAATTTAACCTAACATATAACTACTTAAGACATCAAGTTTAAGGTTCACACATATACCAAGCCTTGGATCAAAACAACATACCAACTTATGGCTTCAAAGACAAACATATATATATACTCAAACCAACATTATACTTACAACTCAATTTACAACCCATTCACAAAATAACTAACAACCAAGACATTTTAGGTACATGCCATCACAAAATAAAATATCACTACACTTGAGATCGGGATCGTAGTTGGATGCTGAGTCAGCGATCAAAAGAGAAGTACCTAACATGCGTACGGAAAACAAAATCGCACACTGAGTAAAACTCAGTGATATTTCTATAATCCAAACATTTAAAGACATAATGATACATGAATGCTCAAATTGAATTATTCAATCACACTATTATCTAAACATACAATTACAAGATATCATCATATCAATTTCATGCATATTACTACATCATTTCATGTTGTACTCAATTTTCACATGTTTTCATACTTGATTTGGCTTTAACAAATATCTCAATTCACATCACTTTCTATATAAATAGCTTTTCATAGATAAATTAACAATTCATTTAAGCAATGGTACAAACCAGTTTATATTCAATCCATGAATGCATCACTCATATATTTCACTTATGATCGCATCATATTCCACATTTCATTTTTCAATCACATTCTCATTTCTAACTCACATACTTTGCCTTTATAATATCAATTACAGAACTTTATTATTTAATTACCCCTATTAACATGACTCGGACTCGGACGGATACATGCCTCATCGGATAAATTCGAAGTAATAACTGTGCCTAGTGTTATATAAATTGACACCAAGTGTCTCATCGGTTAAACTGAAGCAAATTGGCACTGGGTGCCTCATCGACTTAAAGTAAAAAAAGTCCCTGAACTCTTCTTATCTTATGGCATGTCATCTATATCTGACTTAGCCCAAAACAATTAATAGGGTTCCATATCATTTACAAATACATCCAATATCCAATTATCATACTTGCACATTATCACATTTAAACATATATTCATTTCAATTTCATATAATCAAGACATTCACAATATATACCATGTAATGCCTCAAAATTTTAACATTTGGCTGTTGACTTTTTGTCGTAATTAAATCTTTATATCTATAGTTCTGTACTCTACTTATGTGATTGAAGTCGGGAGTTCGAGTCACATTTTTAGAAGTCTTGCTAATTTTTTTCTAAATAACCTCTATTCTTGAATTTCCTAGTTAAGTTTAATTCAGTGTAAGCATATGTCAAGAATGAGCCTACTGATTCATTGGTTAAGCATTTGTCCACTCTTTGATCATGTGTTTGAGCCTTAGAATTGGTGTTATTAAAATTTTGTTAAATGCTAGATTTGTGCTAGTAGTTAGTTAACAATTTATTTTACGTTAATTCCTTTTTCTTTTTCTTTATTTTTTTCTCTTTCTTTTTACATTTCTCTTCCTTTGGATTTTCCTTTCGATTGCGTTCAACAAGTGAGTATCAAAATAATTGAGACTCGTAAGTTGTTCGGAGTGTTTTTAGAAGATTTCTATGTAAGTTCTGTCAAAAAATCTTATGTTTCTGTGAGGTTTCATTGGTTTTCATTTATGTAGTTAAATTGGGAATTCTCTGACTGATTTGTGTAAACTCTTTGATAATTAGTCGTTAATCTTTTTCCTTAGGAGTGAATACAGAGGGAGGTGGTCCTTCGTGTGTTGTTTTGAATTCATGCTGTTGAATTGTTGATAAGCGTTCGTTGTCGAAAGTTTAGCGTCGAGGTTTCAGCATTTTTAATTGAGTGTTAATGTATGCGATGATTCGTTATTTTAGTTGTTTGATTGTTGTTGAATGGTTAAATTAGGTTCCGAGATTTCTCCGTGTTGTTTCTATGTCAAAATGAGATTAGGTGTGTACCGAAAACCCTTAATTCTACGAATTTTAGACACTAAAAAATGTGGCTGTTGACACAACACGGCCAGGCACATAGGCATGTGCTTAGGCCGTGTGAGCCACACGACCGTGTGTTAGGCCGTATGGTTGGCTATGTAACTTATTGTTCATCAAAATTTATCCACACGGGCAAGGTTCACGGGCCTGTGTCCAGGTCGTCTGTAGCCATGATAGTGTAGGGTTCTCGTGAGCAACAGACATGGGCATGTGTCTAGGCCGTGTAACTCACTATTTATGATTTAGGACCACACGGCTAGGGACATGAACGTGTGCCCAGGCCGTATGAGTCATACGGGCAAGGACATGGGCTTGTGTTTAGGTCGTGTAACTCACTGTTTACGATTAAGATCCACATGAGCAGAGGACATAGGCGTGCGTCCAGGCCATGTGGCTCACACGGGCAAGGACACGGGCGTGTATCCAGGTCGTGTAAGCCATACGGGCAAGTACATGGGCGTGTGTCCAGGCCGTGTGGCATATAAATAAGGCTCGAAACTTGTTTGTGAAGCCGTGAGTGTTATTTCACACGAGCACTGACCTCCCCAATATATGAATGATCTGAATATGATTGTATGAGGACTCTCTGATGCTCTAAAACTGATATATGGATTATATAAATGCATGCGCACTGTGATGGTTATTTCTAATACTGAACTGTATTATCTATCTATGAGATTAATTGAAATGACTGAACACATATTGTGGATGTTTGTAATCTACATTTGCATGAGTTGGGATATTGTGAAGAATGAAGTAATCTTCTCTGAATCAGTGGCTATGCCATGATACGTATAAATATAAATCTGGCGCTTTGTCATATTTCGATCTAGCAACTAGGCTGCCTCTCTGTAAATGTGTCAGACACACTCCATGGTGTGTAGGGTTGGTTGGGAATTGAACGCCCTTGACGGTGTGTTGGGATAACCGAAGATGGTGTATAGCGGATGGGGGAAGGAATAATTGCATATGGATATGATATGTTCTGTATATGAAATTGAAATTGCTTCTGTATATGTAACTGATCTGTTCTGTATCTGAGCTAAAATTACTTTTGTTATCTAACCAAATCTTAGGATTCGAGAACTATCTTATAAATGTGTTTTTAATTGAACGAACGTCTTTTACGTACTGAGTTCACAACTCATTCTGTTATTGATTGGATTTTAGGTGATTCTCAGAATTGAACGGGTCGGCATTGCGGGATCTCAGTCAAGCTTTTATCTTTCCTTTAAATTCTACTATTAGGAATTTCAATATTATATGATATTATGATGTTTGGGAAGATTATATACTTATTTAATTGTTGTAATGGATATAATATGATGAATGGTTTCATTTTGATTGCGTTACAAAAGTGGTATTCTTAATATTGATGATGTAACTCTCTAGACTTAGTCTGGACGTCTAGGTCGAGTTTAGGGTGTTATATACCAAATCAATCAATCTCAATCAGCTATAATTTCAATTCAATCTCAAGTACTAAAGTACTCACCTCAACTACTTACCATATGCAATAATTCAAAATACAATGATTAACAGCTAAGTTCAGATTATAGAAACACAAACCGTGGATTCTGAGCTATTCGACGTCAATTTTATTCTTCCCCTTTTTAGTCGAGGATTTCGGTACAACGTTAGCTATGAAATTCAAATAATTAAAATACATTAATACTACACAATGCAATTCCACACTGAATATTTCAATTTTTACTCAACATTTTCTTAAATATCAATTTAGTCCCTAAACCGAGACTAATTTTTAATCTTCACAATTAACTTTATATTTTCATAATCATTTCAATTTAAACTAAATTTAATTCCCTATTTTTAATTATTCCATTAAATTTTAAAATTTTCACCTTTAGTCTCTATTGCTCAAAATTAACAATAAATTCTTCAATTTAGTCCTTTTCTATTTCTAACTAAAAATCTATCAATTTAGCCCATAAAATTTAAACTATTCAACAATAATAACATCCAAAATTCTAAGAAATACCAAAAATTACAACACGGGTGGCTAGCCCTAAGTACCAGGATTCCGAAAACGTAAAAATTATAAGAAAATAGACTAAATTAATAAACCAATTAAACTTGAAAAGCTTTAAACCCTTATGGCCGTGCATTTCTTTTTCTTTTCTTCCTTTCTTTTCTTTCTCAATTTTTGCGTACAATTCTATTTCTATTTCTTTATTCTTTCTTTTATTATAATAACTATTATCATTATTATATAACTTAAATATATATATATTAGATTAACATATAAAAATATACATTATAAACCATTAATGTCGTCCACTACTAAGAATAAGTGTATATTTGCTATTTTAATCCTTTTCATTTATTTTAATCTATAATTCAACTTTTAACCTTTACGCGATTTAGTCCTTATACTTTAATAACTCTTAATTTCACAAAATTTACTTAATCAAAATCTAATTCACTACTAACTGACCTCATAAATATTTAAATAAAAATATTTATAGGTTCATTTTATAGAAACGGGGTCTCAGACTTCAATTTTTGACACCCTAACTATTGATCATGACATAAAAGACCAATTGTTTTGGTTTAAAAGATTGTCGATCTAAATAAGGCAAGTTTATGTGACTTATGCAAAGCCAAGAGTAGTTACCATTCCTTGTGGCATTACCCATAGAATTTCCTCAGTAGTTCTCTTGTAATAGTTCATTTTCAGTGGTACCGAAATCTTGTTTATCGATGATTGAGTCCGTAAGTTTTAATACTTAATAATTACGAGTATATTATATTATTATATGAAATCCTGGTTTGGTAATTTGATTGTTTAGAAAATTTATTATAGTATAAAGATTGAATTGTAAAAGTGGTAAAAATTGTTTATTATGGATTTTTATTTACTAATGATGATACATTAACCGATTAGGGCCTAAAATGATAATTTAGTCATTTTCTTTATAGATAGTGGTCGGATAAGTGTTGGTCTTATCTAAAATAATGTTAATTTTAATTAACAATTAGATTATGTATATAAATATCATAACATAGTGGATAAAAAGAAGGAGTTCATTTCTTTCATATTCTCCATCACTATTTTTCTTTATTGTTGAGCTAGAGAAGTTTCGACCACACTTATATTCTTTGCATGGTGAGCTAATTCGAGTCTATTTCTTATAAATTTTATGTTTTTGTGAACGTGGTAACTCGATTTAGCTAACTTGTGTGTCTATTTTCAAAATTGTTAAAGTTTTGAAGTGTTGTCATTGATGCATGCTTGAAGTTTTGATGCTAATTGATTAGATTAGAAGTTTAGATATGAAAAAGGATTATTTAGTAAAGCAAGAATTGTTTTTTTTTAACTATGAGGACTAAGGAGTAAATGTTCAAAACTGGTTTAAACTTATAATAGGCTGACGAATGACTTGTGGCTGATGGAAATTAAATTAAATTTTTTTATAGATCAAGATTTGAATCCTCCAAAAGAAGACCGCGAGAAAGGGAAGGTTGTTGAGTAGACTCTATCGTGGTGTTACCATTCCGCCAGGTAAGTTCAGACAATATAAACATTGTTTAATTTTTCTTTGTTTTGTTTTTCAATGGTATAATTGAAACTTGATAAGATAGATTTGGTTTATTGAATATTGAAAGGAGATATTGAATTATGATACAAGGGAATGAGAATGAGATTATTAAGGGAAAGCATCTGATGAACTTAGTAAATGACTCATACACATGGTTACATGTTATTTCCTGATGATTTCGAGATCCAACATTTTTTGCAGACTCGAAGATACAAGTGACACAGATTTAGCCTGGACTGGTAATCTGATGTTGTTTTAAAAGATTAGCTTGGACTGGTAACCTTATATGTATATACAATCATGGCTAGGCTATTATTGTGTCGATAAAGGTTTAGCCCGAACGAGTAATCTGGCACCTCTGTAACATCCCTCCCCCGTCTCTGTTGTCGGATTAGGGTTATAGGATGCTACAATAATTAATAGAACAAGAACATGCAACTTTATTTCAAAATTTATTTTAAACATTCATTAGAACTCAATCACTCAATTAAGATGTGTTTTTCTTGCAATATCAAGCTTAAATCGAGCTTACGAAAGCTTCAAAATCAACTTAGAATCAATCAATGACTTAATTGAAACATTTTATAAAAGAAAGATAAATATGCAAAACAGGGTTCACACGACCATGTGACGGGTTGAGGCCGTGTAATGTTATATTACATAGCTGTGTACTAAAACCGTGTTAAAGACTGAAGTCGTGTAAATCTAAGTCATATGATTGTGTCGCTAGGCCGTGTAACAAACTGAGACCGTATGGACCTAAATGTAAAATCTCACAAACATTCATATGGTCTTGTGGTTGAGCCGTGTGAGAGACTAAGACTGTGTTAACCAAAACCTCCTAAATCTTAAAGAGCACACGGTCATGTCACTTGCCTGTGTGTGACACAAGGTTGTGTGACAACACGTGTATACAAATATAAGCTTTAACAATCGGTTCACCTAACCAATTCTAAAGGCATAAAATGATACTATAAAAACATGTTTAATTCACATCCAAAACAAAACATAGACATGAAATAATTCAACCGAAAAGTGCCTAACCAATATGCCATTTAGGCACCATTGCATCCAATGTAACATCTCAAACCCAGCCCAAGCGTTATGGCCAAATCTAGCGATATCACATGATAGGGTGTTTGAAAATCGTGTCGTCGCGTTAAAACCATTTCCATTGAAGTCATTATCTTAATATCTTATTAGTTCCAAAATTGTGTTGCTCATTTAATCGATATTTTCAAAACGTTATTCGTTTGCGGAAGCTTTTAAAACGGATTAAACAATCGTGCGTTTAGGAAAAAACATTTGTTTCTTTTGAAAAACGAGGATTCCTAGTACTAGCAGTTGTAATCCATAAGGTAAATATAATTAAAACCCAAAACCAAAGTCCGAAAGTCCAATTACAACCCCAAAACTTAGCCAGTAAAAATAGAATAGAAATAAAACCAATTATTATAAATATGAGTTAAAAACCATGAAAGTCCAACACCGCAGTCACCGCTGCACCGATCGTCTAGATTTGGGGATTACCTGCGCACATTTAAACAAAAGGGGTGAGTTTACGAAAACTCATTGTTTAATCCCACAGAAAACAAACAATAGCAAATCACAGTGCACAGTTAAAGCAGTCCTAGGCCTAAGACCTTTTTCAGTATCAATAATAGTTTGGGCCTTAGCCCATCACAGTATCAGTAGCAATCATGTAGTATTCAATAACAAAGTCGTACCCAACCAACCTCTACACACCATCTCCGTCCAACCCTACACTCCATGTGGGGATCAAATCAACTCACCCATCCCTACACTCCAGGTAGTACCGAATGCGGCACATAATAGTAATTTGCAGCTGAGCTGCCAGTATGTTAGACTTAAGAACTTTTCAGTACACTTCCTCCAAATATAATTAACCCAATCCCATACAATGCAACATACAAGTCATGACATGCTATCTCAGGACATCAGTACATATAATCAGTTCAGTATACAAGCATACTATCAACATGCTCAACACATATATAAATCAAACAGTTAGTTCATACAATTAGGGGTCTAAGTGAAGCTTACCGACCCTACAATAGGTTCACAGTCGACTTGGGCGACCCGTGCAACCTTAGCAATCAATTAAGTGGAAATGGGCTCATACGCCCATGTGGTCTGCCCGTATGGCCCACTCGGCCCAAATTGGCCTTGGTCGCGTGGTTCATTTTTAATGTAACCCGTGCTAACTAAATATTCATATATTTTTTCACTATTTACTTATATGTTCCTTCAAAGCTGTCTACTTGAGTTACTGTTACTAAATTATTTACATCTTGAGCTACAGAATTCCAAATTAAGGTTCGCTTGATGTCTTTGAAACTAGACTCAAATACCTTTCTACCATAAAATTTTCAGAATTTTTGGTTCAGCCAATAAGTACAGTAAAATCTTCAATCTCACCCCTGTTCTATTGTCTGACAGTTTCGACGATTCTTTTCTAAAAGTTAATTATCTCTTAGTACAAAATTTAGATGATGTTACCATTTGTTTCTATTGATAATAACTTAAACATGTAAATTTTAACCCCAAATTATTTTTCTCCAATTTTGGATGATTTTCAAAAGTCAGAACATGGGAACCCAAATTCATTCTGACCTTGTCTCACAAAACTTATTATATCTCATGATTTACAATTTCATTACTTACACCGTTTTTTCTATGAGAAACTAGACTTAATAAGATTTAATTCCATATTTTGTTCATCCTCTAATTCGATTTCCACAATATATGGTGATTTTTCAAAGTTAGCCTACTGTTGCTGTCCAAACAGCAAGCAATTTTGGCTTTTCGCCGAATCTCATTTTCTGCGTTTCGGGTACACATCTGGTTCCGGTTTGACGTGTAGACACTTTCAATACACTCAGAACCTAGAATTGACATTCCCAAACACATAGTTAGATTTGAAATGAGATTTTAAAACACGAATACGAACGACCATAGTGCTAATTAAGCGACCAATGCTTACCCCAACACCATTAGTGATTTCAATTACGAGGTGAATCGAGGAAGACTCTGTTCTTCTCGATTGTCTGCTGTCCAAAATAGAAAATCACAACCTTCAGTCGGTAATCGAATTCCAAAACTACAATAACTTAAGCCACTTACCAAACGGGGAAAAACGCAGCGATCAAACAGAATCCCGAACAAGGAGACACGTCTTGGTCAAAACAATAAAATGAAGAAAAAGGGATTTGCTAACACAAAAAGAAAGAAAAACGGTAGAGGAGAATTCGACAGGGAGAATGGAAGAAAAAACGTGCAGATTTTTTTTGGGAAAAAAAAGAAAACACTGACAGAATATCTGATAACCACCCTTAATCCCTTATTTTTCTCCTAAAAATAGTCCACTACACTCCCACTATCTCTCAAACTCCCCAAAAATCGTTCACCATTTTCCCTCAACAACCGAATTCAAACTTCACTCATACACTTCAGTATTTTACTTCTCTTCAAACTCCCACACAAAAATAACTCCATTGCATACACAGGGATTCGAACTCAAGACCACCAGCATATTAACACTCCACCTAACCACCAGACCAACAGGCTCATTCTGTTATATTCTTACAACCAAACAAATACAAGCCTATTAAACAAGAGTGAAGCTTTATTCAGAAAAATTCCAAAATTTCGCCAAAGGCATGGCTTGAACTTGGGACCTCATACACACACCTAGAATACTTAATCATTGAAGTAGACAGATATTTGTGTCATATTTTTACAAAAACAAAAATATACATTTTTTGGGCGTTACAACTCTACCCTCTAAAAGAAAATTTCGGTCTCGAAATTTACCTGATCAGAACAAATAAGGATACTGTTGACGCATCGTATCCTTAGGCTCTCACGTGGCCTCCTCAGTGCTATGATTATGTCATAGAGCATTCACCAAAGGAATAGACTTCCTCCTCAGAACCTTTACGTCACGATCCAGAATCTGGACAGGCTCCTCCTCAAAGGTCAAGTCTGGCCTAACTTTAATCTCCTCAACAGGGACAATATGAGTAGGATCAGAGCGGTAATGCCTCGACATAGAGACATAGAACACATCATGGATACGATCTAACACCGGAGGTAGCTCTAACTGATAAGTAACTAGTCTCACTCACTTCAGAATATGGTAACGTCCAATAAACCTAGGGCTCAACTTGCCCTTACGACCAAACCTCAGTACCTTCTTCCATTATGAGACCTAGAGAAAAATGAAGTCCCCCACAGAATACTCGATGTCACGCCTATTCAAATCCGCATATTATTTTTGCTTGTCAGAAGCCGCTTTCAAATGATCCCGAATAAATCTAACATTATCCTCTGTCTTAGAGACCAACTCAGGACCCAGAACACGTCACTCGCCCAACTCATTCTAACATAAAGGAGTGCGCCACTTACGTTCGTACAATGCCTCGTAAGGTGCCATCTGGATGGTAGACTAGAAGCTATTATTGTAGGCCAACTCCGCTAACGGCAAGTACTTCTTCTAACTGCCTCAGAAATCAATAACACAACTCCTCAACATGTCATCTAGTATCTAAATTACCCTCTCCGACTGACTATCTATCTGAGGATGGAAAGCAGTACTGAAGTCTAATCTTGAACCCAGAGCCTCATGAAGCGTTTTCTAGAACCGAGATGTGAAACGAGGATCCCTATCGAAAACGATCGAGATAGGTACCCCATGCAGTCTCACTATTTTTGATATTTAGAGCTTAGTTAATTTCTAAAGAGAAAAGTCTGTCCCTACCGGGATGAAATGAACAGACTTGGTCAATCGATCCACGATGACCCAGATAGAATCCTTCTTAGTGGGTGTTAGAGGCAACCCACTAACGAAGTCTATCGTTACTCACTCCTATTTCCACAACGGCATCTTAATCGGCTGCAGCAAACCCGAGGGTAACTGACGCTCAGCCTTAACTTACTGACAAGTCAAATTGCAAGCAAAAAAGTCAGTAACCTCATGCTTCAACCCTGGCCACTAGTACAATTCCCGAATATCTTGGTACACCTTTTTCCTGCCGGGATGCATAGCATAAGGACTACTATGTGCCTCTCTCAGAATCGACTGCCTTAAATCCTCATCATTCGGTACACAAATCCGACCGCAGAAACAAAGTACTCCATCACTGTTTATCCAAAAGTCAGTAGTGCAACCATTTTCAACCTGACGAAAACGTAACCTAAAAAACTTATCCCTTAATTGTTTACCTTGAATCTGTTCAATCCATGTCGGCTTGACCTGAAGTTCTGCCAACAGACTTTCATTGTCGAATAGGTTAAGTCTAGCGAACATCGCTCTCAGATTGGTCACAGCCCTACGGCTCAACGCATCGACTTCCACATTGGCCTTGCTAGGATGGTACTCAATGGTACAGTCGTAATCCTTAAGCAGCTCAACCCATCTTCGTTTCGTTAGATTCAGCTCATTTTAAGTAAAGAGATACTTGAGGCTTTTGTGATTAGTGTAGATGATACACTTATCACCATACATATAATGCCTCTAAATTTTCAATGCAAAGACTATGGCGGCCAACTCCAAATCGTGAGTCGGATAGTTTGCCTCATGTGTCTTAAGCTGACGAGATGTATATGCAACCACCTTTTCATCATGCATTAACACACATCCCAAACCGACATGTGATTCATCACTATAAACTGTGAACTCCTTTTCAGGTTCAGGCTGTACCAAAACAAGAGCCTCAATCAATACAGTATTAAGCTTCTCAAAGCTCTCTCGCTGTGCATCAGTCCAGTCAAATGGTACACCTTTACGTAATAGCTTACTCAAGGGTAATGCGATCAGTGAAAATTCTTCCACAAACCGCTGGTAATAACCTAACAGCCTCAAAAATTTGTGAATTTCAGACACATTCTTAGGCTACTTCCAATCCAATACAACCTTATTTTTTTGAGGATCGACTCGAATCCCTTCAGCCGACACCACATAACCCAGAAATATTACTTCACATAACCAAAACTCGCACTTTCTGACCTTAGCATAGAGCTGCTTTTCCTTCAAAATCTGAAGAACAATCCTAAGGTGTTCATCATGCTCATCCTCAGTCCTCGAATAAACCAATATGTCATCAATGAAAACCACTACAAACCGATCCAAGTAGGGCTAAAACACTCGGTTCATCAGATCCATAAAAGCTGTCGGTGCATTAGTCAGTCCAAATGGCATCACTAGGAACTCGTAGTGACCGTAACGAGTCCTAAATGCCGTCTTATGCATATCGGCCTCTTTAACCCTAAACTGATGATACCTAGAATACAAGTCAATTTTGGAGAACACAGACGCCTCTCGGAACTGGTCAAACAAATCATCAATCCTCGAAAGTGGATACTTGTTCTTAATAGTCAACTTATTTAGTTGTCGGTAGTCGATACACATCCTCATGCATCCATTCTTTTTCTTAACAAATAGTACCGGTGCTCCCCACGAGGACACACTAGGGCGGATGAACCCACAATCCAATAACTTCTGAATTTGGGCCTTGAGCTCTGTAAGCTCTTTCGGTGCCATTCGATAGGGAGCGATAGACACTGAAGCTGTACCAAGGAAAAACTCAATCCCAAACTCTACTTCCCGATTCGAAGGTAAACCCAGTAGCTCCTCAGGAAAGACGTCCAAAAAATCCCTTACAGTTCTGATGTCCTTTATAGTAGAGTCCCCAGAAGCGAAAACACTTACGTAGGCCAAATACGCCTCACATCCCTTGCAAACCAGTTTCTCAGCTACCAGTGCAGAGATCACGTTAGCCAAGTAATTTTGATGTTCCCCAATCACAACTACTTCATTAGCCTCCTTAGTTCTCAATACAACCCTCTTAGTCGCACAGTCCAAACTGACACAATTCTTGACCAACTAGTCTATCCCCAATATCATATCGAACTCCCCAAACGAAAACTCCATCAAATCAACCAAAAATACTATCCCTTTAACCTCTAAAGGAACATCCCTGTACAGTTTCCTAACTCTAACAGATTACCCTAGCGGGTTCAGCACCGCCACCTCACTAGAAGTACTCTCAACCGGAATCCCTAGATTTTTGGGAACAGAATAGACAACATAGGAATGCGTAGATCATATATCTATCAATGTAGTGTAAGGCATATCAAAAATAAGAAACGTACCCGTAATGACGTCTGGAACATCTCTATCCTCTTGGTGATGAGCAGCATAAACTAGGGTCGATTGTCTCGCCTTAGCCTGTCTAGTACCTCTACCCGGTGCTCTCTGCCCACGTCTCATACCATTACCACCCCTAGCCTGACCACGGGCTCTAGGTGGCTGCTGTGCTACCCTTTGTGGTTGTGCAGTACTAGTACCCTAAACTTGCATCTGATCGACTTTCAATGGACACTCCCTAATGCGATGATCAAATGATCCACACCTTAGACACATCCTAGTCCTTCTCCAACAATCGCTCTAATGGCGTCTACCATAGTCGACACATGGTTGCAATCCAGTAGCAGTAATAAGGGGTCCAACTCTAACTGGCCCATCAGCTCTGGCCATTTTCTTAGACCTCTGTACAGAACTCGAGGGCTCTAAATCCCTTTTGTTCCTATCTTTCTCCCTATCACGGTTTTAGCGCTCAGCGCGCTTAACCTCTTCGGCGATCTTTACCTTCTCAACCAGTAAAAAAAATCACGCTCCCTCTGCGGAGCTATCAGGACTCTTAAATTATCTCTGAGGTCATCCTCAAAGTGAACACAACGCTCATACTCAGTCACCACCATACCTCTCGCATAACGGCTCAATCGCAGGAATTTGGCCTCATACTCGGCCACTGACCGATCTTCCTGTGTTAGATTTAGGAACTTTCTCCTACGAGCATCCACATAACTAGCTCCCACATACTTCCCCTAGAAGGCGGTCTTAAAGAACTCTCAGGTTAAACGTTCGGGCTAAGTGCCCTCTTTAATAGTAAGCCACCACTGATAAGCCTCATCATGCAGCAGCGAGACTGCACCCTTAAATTTCTGCTCGGAGGTGCAATATAGGTAATCCATGATACTCTCTGTGGCCTTAATCTAGTACTCGGCCACATTAGAGGCGACCTTAGTGACACCCCTGAAGAGCTCAGCTTCAATGAACCAGAGTCGTTCCGTAACCGACCCACGGCCACCAGATCTAGTATTAGGTCTAGCGACCCTCTCCAATACCCTCAACATAGCCTGGGACAATGCGTCGTCCCCAGCCATGTGATCATAATAGTCAGTATCAGTAGCATGAGGCATTGGTGTCTCACTCGTGTCTAAATTCAGTATATTACCCAAGGAAGAGGACTCAAATCGAACCCCCTACGGCCTCTACCTTGGTCTCGAGTACCAAGTCTGTGAATACCTCGTGTGCTCATATTTATTCAAATTTATTTGTATTACGAATTTTTATGCATCAGTTTCAGTTTCAATATTTACTAGCAGATGTTTTATGTAAACAGTTTCACTAATTCAGAGTGATTTTCATAAATCGCAGTTTCTATCAGTTTTGCTATAGTCTCAATATACACTATCTAGAGTGTTTTCATAGTATACTACCTACAACAGTTTCAGAATATCAAAATATATATCAGTTTCAGAGCACTTACAGGATTGGCGCCGGAGACTCGGTGCACCGCATACTTAGTAGAAATATTTCAAATAATTTAAAAAACAAATTGTTCAAAGACCAAATTTAAAACCCATAATCCACAGCCAAGTTTTGCAACTTGGCTCTGATACCACTAAATGTAACACCCCAAACCCGGCTCAAACGTTATGGCTAGATCTAGCGATGTCACATGATAGGGTGTTTGAAAACCGTGTCGTCGCGTTAAAACCATTTCCATTGAATTCCTTATCTTAATATCTTATTAGTTCCAAAATTGTGTTGCTCAGTTAATCGATAGTTTCAAAATGTTATTCGTTTGCAAAAGCTTTTAAAACAGATTAAATAATCGTACATTTAGGAAAAACATTAGTTTCTTTTGAAAACTGAGGTTTCCTACTACTAGCAGTTGTAATCCATAAGGTAAATATAATTAAAACCCAAAACCAAAGTCCAAAAGTCCAATTACAACCCAAAAACTTAGCTAGTAAAAATAGAATAGAAATAAAATCAATTATCGTAAATGTGGGTTAAAAACCATGAAAGTTCAAAATCGCGATCACCGTCGCACCGATCCGTCTAAATCTGGGATTACCTGTGCACATTTAAACAAAAGGGGTAAGTTTACGAAAACTCAGTGTGTAATCCCACAGAAAACAAACAATAGCAAATCACAGTGCATAGTTAAAGCAGTCTTAGGCCTAAGCCTTTTTTCAGTATAAGTAACAGTTTGGGCCTTAGCCCATCTCAGTACAGTATCAAATATGTAGTAGGGCCTTAGCCCATCACAGTATCAGTAGCAATCATGCAGAATTCAGTAACAAAGTCCTACTGGACCAGCTTCTACACACCATCTCCTTCTAACCTTACACTCCATGTGGGGATCAAATCAACCCACCTATCCCTACACTCTAGGTAGTACCGAATGTGGCACAAAATAGTAATTTGTAGTTGAGTTGCCAGTCTGTTAGGCTTAAGAGCCTTTCAGTACACTTCCTCCAAATATAATTAACCCAACCCCATGCAATGCAACATACAAGTCATGACATGTTATCTCAGGACATTAGTACATATAACCAGTTCAGTATACAAGCATACTATCAACATGCTCAACACATATATATATCAAATAGTTAGTTCGTACAATTAGGGTTCTAAGTGAAGCTTATCGATCCTACAATAGGTTCACAGTCGACTTGGGTGACCCGTGCAATCTTAGCAATCAATTCAGTAAAAATGGACTCACACGCCCATGTGGTCTACCCGTGTAGCCCACTCAGCCCAGATTGGTCTTGGTCGCGTAGTCCATTTTTAATGTAACCCGTGCTAGCTAAATATTCATATATTTTTCACTATTTACTTATATGTTCCTTCAAAGCTGTCTACTTAAGTCACTGTTACTAAATTATTTATATCTTAAGCTACAAAATTCTAAATTAATGTCCGTTTGATATCTTTGAAACTAGACTCAAATACCTTTCTATCATAAAATTTTCAGAATTTTTGGTTCAGCCAATAAGTACAGTAAAATCTTCAATCTTACCCTTATTCTGCTGTCTGACAGCTTCGACCTTTCTTTGCTAAAAATTAATTATCTCTTAGTAAAAAATTTGGATGATGTTACCATTTATTTCCATTAAAAATAGACTCATTAATAATTTAAACATGTAAATTTTAACCCCAAATCATTTTTATCCATTTTTTGATGATTTTCCAAAATCAAAAAAGGGAAACCCGAATTCATTCTAACCTTGTCTCACAAAACTTATTATATCTCACGATTTACAATTTCATTACTTACATCGTTTCTTCTATAAGAAACTAGACTCAATAATATTTAATTCTATATTTTTTTCATCCTCTAATTCGATTTTCACAATTTATGGTAATTTTTCAAATTTAGCCTACTACTACTATCCAAATAACAAGCAATTTCAGCTTTTCGGTGAATCCCATTTTCTGCGTTTTGGGTACACACACCTGGTTCTGGTTTGACGTGCAAACACTCCCAATACACTCAGAACCTAGAATTGACATTCCCAAACACAGAGTCAAATTTTAAACAAGTTTTTAAAAGCGAATACGAACGTCCATAGTGTTTATGAAGCGACCAATGCTTAACCCAACACCCTTAGTGATTTTAATTACGATGTGACACGAGGAATACTCCGTTCTTCTCGATTGTCTGCTGTCTAAAACAAAAAATTATAACCTTCAGTTGGTAATCGAATGCCAAAACTACAATAACTTAAGCCACTTACCAAACGGGGAAAAACGCAGTGATCAAACCGAATCCCAAACAAGGAGACACGTCTTGGTCAAAACAATAAAAGGAAGAAAAAGGGATTTGCTAACACAAAAAGAAAGAAAAAAGACAGAGGAGAATTCGCCAGGGAGAATGGAAGGAAAAACGTGCAGATTTTTTTGGGAAAAAAATAAAAAGAAAACACTGACAAAATAACTCCCTTACATGCACAGGGATTCAAACTCAAGACCACCAGCATATTAGCACTCCACCTAATCACCAAACCAATAGGCCCATTCTATTATATTCTTACAACCAAACAAATACAAGCCTACTAAACAAGATGAGGCTTTATTCAGAAAAATTCCAAAATTTCGCCAAAGGCATGGCTTGAACTTGGGACCTCATACACACACCTAGAACACTTAATCACTGAAGCAGACAGATATTTGTGTTATATTTTTACAAAAACAAAAATGTACATTTGGCCATTCAAACAGATATTTGTGTCATATCTATAAACTTGATTCAACATCTCTTCCATTACAAAACATATTACCCATGATTCAATCTCACACAACATTAATATAAACTTCAATTAGATACACCATATTAAGATCAAACTAATGACTCAAATGGTACACATTTGGCCATTCAAACTTGCATAAAACCATTCTAAACACATACTAATTCATCCATTTTGCTAACCTCAAAACCATCCAGGCTATTCCATAAGTAATAAACACATTGGTAAGCTTATAACATATATATAACCAACATATGTCATTTAAGCTTCTACCATAACTTGACAAAAATGCCAATGTGCACATTTTAGTACCCAACTCATTTACCAATCAAGTTTAACTCCATTTAGGGCCCGTTCTTCCACACGTTTTAGAAGGATTTTTTCAATAAAAAGTCCTTTTCTCTTAAAAGGAATAAAGAACGGCCTCCTTTCACGTACAAATTTCACCATCAGAAAAGTCTTTTTCTCTAGATGAAGAAGCTAAAAATTTCTCCTTTTCTTCAGCTTGAAGTGTTTTTGGCTGATAATTGACCAAATTAACCTGTCTTCTCCCCCCAAACATTCTTTCCCCTCTGCTGGTTCTTTGGAGCTGTATACCTATTTTTTTCACATTTTCGCTTTCAAAGCTCTTTCCTGTTCTTTGTTCCTCTTACGCAGGTGAGAATTTCTTTTCTTCTTCTTCTCTTTAATTATTCATTATGCTTTGTTTTTAGTTGCTTTTTAGTTCCTCTTCCGTAGGTAAGTAAAAAAAATAGCTTTGAAAGTGGGAAATTTCTGGCTTTTGTGCCTCTTTTGCTTTACTGCTTTGCTCTGCTTTGTGCCTCTGCTGCTTTGCTCTTCTTTACTTTACTGCTTTACTGCTTTACTGCTTTGCTTTACTGTTTTGCCAAGGAAGCCATCCAAGCTTACTTTGATATGTGTAGAGCAAATTTAAGACCCGATAAAATGACTTTGGTTGTCATCCTTTCGGCTTGTTCTAGGTTAGGAGACTTGAGCTTAGGCACCCGAATTCATGAAAATATATTGATATTCATGATATTTATTCGGATGTTTTTATTGGCAATGCATTGGTCGATATGTATATGAAATGTGGCGATGCGGACTCTGCTCGCAAGCTGTTTGATAAAATGCCTGTTAAAAATGCGATTTCTTGGAATTCCATGATATTTGGCCTAGTTCAACAAGGACAATTCAATGAAGCATTGCATGTTTTTCATGACATGCAAAGGATAGGTCTTAGGCCTGGCAATGTTACTCTAGTTGCCGTTTTGAATTCTTGTAGTAATCTTGGGAAGTTGGAGTTAGGAAAGTGGGTTTATGCATATATTGATAAAAATCAAATCAAGGCAGATGGGTTTATAGGAAATGCGTTAGTGGATATGTATACTAAGTGTGGAAGCACAGAACAAGCTTTTGGTGTGTTTCAAAGAATGGAATGCAAAGATGTCTTTTCCTATACTGCCATGATTGTGGGATTCACAATGAATGGAGAAGCCGAGAGAGCATTGGATATCTTTGCAGAGATGATGATGGTAGGCATCAAACCAGATGAAGTGACATTGTTGGCGTTCTTTCTACATGTAGTCATGCAGAAATGGTAGAGGAGGGTTGGAGGCACTTTGAAGACATGTCAAAAGTTTATAATCTGGAACCTCAAACAGAGCACTATGGTTGTATGGTTGATCTTTTAGGCCGTGCTGGACTAATAAGTGAGGCAGAAGTATTTATAGCAAATATGCCAATTGGACCTGATGCATTTGTTTGGGGTGCACTACTAGGAGCTTGTAGCATTTATGGAAAAGTTGAGCTTGGAGAAGCCATAGTGAAAAAACTTGTAGCTATCGAACCCATAAGAGATGGAGCATTTATACTCATGTCGAACATCTATTCGTCTGCAAATAGGTGGAAAGAAATAGTATGCAAAAAGTTTAAAATAATTAAAAATCAGTTAAGCATACTTGATCAAACTGTCCAAGAAATATTCTTGTTAATCTAGCTTATTTGTTTGTTCAATTGAATATGTTTCAAAGTAAATTTAGGAGCAAAAGCTCTTACTCTTCTTCTAAAGGAGAACTTTGGTTTATTCATTACAAAAATGTCATCATTTTCATGCAGAAATATTAAAGCATTAGTAATGGTTTAATTTAAAGGCCTTTTCTTTTATTTTCTGAGATGTCAGCTCATGTTCTTCTTGTACCACTATTTTTTCTTTATATTTTCATTACTATTTTGAACAAACCTAGTTTTTAGAGATAATTGCAACAAAGAGGGAGCAAATTTCAGGTTTATAACAACTAGCTGGCTCAAAGATGCATTTAGTTTGTAAATCTTAAAGAAAGTATTTTCAACGAGTGAGGTTCATGGGAACTAAAAAAACCAGCTTGTTGTACTTAAAACTTCTATTCCCCTATTTACTTACCATAGCCTCTAAAATTCTGTATAACATGATCAGATACTAGCACAACTGGTTTTCACTTGTTAATTTGAGTTTCTTCACTTTGTTTGGTTTTCTTTGCTTACGTATCCAAAGACAAGTGCTTGGGATATCATGTTGGGAATGAACTTCGGGGGTACCATATACAACATGACCTACATGTTTGGTTGACTACAAGAGAGTGGCTTTGAGGCAATCCATTTCTACAAGCAGCATCCAGAAGCAGCTTGGGTTATTTTCCTTTATTGCCTCTGCGGTGCTATTGTCCAGAATTTCATGTTCTTGATTCGGCCCCTTGGCTTCAACTATACGATTTTTTTTTGAAAAATGAGAAAACGTGTTGTATACATATTTATATTTGAAACTCAACCTTGGGTCGAGTAACATGTCGAGAAAGTGATGATGACGACGACGACGAGGATGATGGTGATGATGACGGTGAATCAAACAATTCAAGTGGTTTTGAAATGGAATTAACAAAAGATGCTATAGCTTTTAGTTTAATGAATTCACTTTAAATTGTAAATGCTATTGTAAAATTTTTAGTATCTATATTTGGTATATAAATATTATCCCTTTTTAAAACTTTAATCCAAATATATGTAATATTTTAATTTGTTAGGTTTATGTTTTCTATGTTATGTTAATATATAATATGAGTTATATATTCAAATACATTTTAAAATAAAATAATACAAATGTGTTAAAAGCATTAATTAAAAATAAAAAATAATTTTTATAATAATACAATTGTGTCAATATCTAATTACAAATATTTAATTTTTATATTTAAATATTTAAATAGAGTTTATATATTCTAATTAAATTTTATAAATAATTAATATTAATTACTTAGAAATATTTAAAATTAATATTATATATTAAAATATTAACAATAAGTTATAATAAATTATTTTTTATATTTTTGCTAAAATATCATAATATTAACTAATTTGAACATTATTTAAATACATATTTGTTACTTTATAATATCATGTCTAAAATGGACATTTTATTCTTCAAAAGCACTTTTTGATAGCAATACCAAACACCCAAATTTTTCAAAAGCACTTCTCAAAAGCAATCTGGCCCTTAAGGTTCCAAAAACACTACCACTCAATATAACATCTATACATATTATGCTTATACTCAAACATCACATTACCAACATTTACACTTATGTATGTAACAATAACCATTCAAAATACCATCCACATTTAAGAACCAAAGTACCAACATTCAAGATTGACCAAAATAAACCAGCTATATACATGCTACAAAATCAAGTTTTAAATGATTAAAAGATTACTGAATCAACAACATGATAGTGTGAGCTTCTCGAAGATTCGCTTGGCACATTTTGCAAGTTGACAATCTACAGGGACAAGGAAACAAGGGGAAGGTAAGCATTACAAATGCTTAGTAAGTTCACTGATATTTAAACATCTTACCTTATATTACGATTTAACACAACAAGCTATTCAACTGGACAAATTTGCCTAAACATGACAATCACAAATCAACAAGGTGAGTTCATCATATAACTATTTCATATAATAATTCAAACATTTAGCATTTCAATTCAATTTATTACCAACCGCATGAAATCAACAACTCAATACCATTTATATAGCTTAATTCAACATTTCTATTAATAAATACTACTAAAAGTCTCATCGAACCACTTGAATCAAATATTTTCATGCTCCAATTAATCAATCTAAAGAATATATTGTATCAATATTTTTGTATCATTGATATCAACCTGTTATTTTCCAAATTACAGCGTTTGATACATCATAAATTCATAATGGCCCTCCGTCTCGTAGATTTAATATGCATGCTCTTTACATGCATAGATATTTATATATCGCAATCATCTTTATATTACCAAATCACATTATCAAATCAAATATATATATATCATTTATCAAATTTCATATTCATATTCCTATTAGCTTGACTCAGACTCGAACAGATACACGGATCTAACAATCACACCAGTTTGGCACCTAGTGCCTCATCGAACAACGTTAAATTAAATAATTTGCATCCAACACTCATCAATGTGTTTGAAACCTAGGGCCTTATCGGTATAATCGAAGTAATTTGACACCCAATGCCTCATCGACACGTAGTTGAAGTAACTCCGAACTCTTCCTATCTTATGCATGCTAACTATATTCGATTCTGCCCGAGCAGTTAATGGGGTAACCATTTTTAATTTCCATTATAAGAAAAAATCTAAACTTAATAATATTTGTTTAATAGAAAACCATCAATACATATTAATATATCAACATAATTCTTTTCAATACAAAATCAATTTTGCATTTACATCAATATACAATAATCTCAAATCAATTCAATTTAGTCATTATCGTAAACAATCGATCAGTTTCATACCAGTACAATTTGATCAACTATAATCAACTATCAATTCATTTTTATCTCATATTTCAATTCATCATTTTAAGTTTTATCCATCAGTTTATCATTTTTCTATGATTTAATCCATAACTCACCTATAGTATTAAATTGTGAATAATTCAAACTATTATCAAACAAATACAAATTCACAATTAAATGTAAAACAATTTAAATAAAATCATACTATGTGAACTTACCTGATTAAATAAAAAAGGTCAATCCTCTAAGGACTAATAAGAAATTTGCCTTTTTCCTTGATTAATTTTGATTTGGTCAAATTCTCAATCTATACAGTTATTCAATTCAATTTATCAATTCAAAATATTATATCATCATACTATAATCATATATCAGTTAAATTTTATTATTTTAATGCTCCCTAGATTTTCATTTTATTCAATTCAATCCCTAAAACTGAAACTATCATAATTTTCACATTTAAGCTTTGATTTTCAATCCGATTTCAATTCTATCCTTATACAACCCTCTACAATCAATATTTATAGAAATATCATGCCAAATTCAAAACATTTTCATTTTAGTCCTTAAATTTAAAATTATTAAAATTCTTTTTACAAGTTAGTCCTATTTCATTTCTAAGCTTCAAAATCTACCATTAACATTCAAAAACTTCAATTAAAAAAATGAAAACTTTTCTAAACTTTAACAATTTTGAAAACAAAGGTACGATTTAGCTAAATCGAGTTACAATGATCACAAAAATTTAAAATTTATGAAAAATGAACTTTAGAGTACCTACCATGCAAAATCGATCTTTGGAGCATTCAACCATGGCTTCTTCCTTTTCTTTTATTTAGTTTCAAATGGTGATAAATAAATAATGATGAAGATAACTTTATTTTATTATGTTTTATCATATTTTATTTATTTATTTATTATTATTAGTTTTATCATATTTTTATCTTAAATAAAGCACTAACCGTCCAATATTATTGCACTAATGTTTAATTGCCATGCGAGTCCTTAAATGTTTTCCATTTAAACCTTTTATCGAATAAAAATCTATAGTGATTAACTTTTACGATTTTTACAATTTGGTCCTTGTAACTTAATTAGTTGCTAAATTGACACAATTACCTATCCAAAATGCAATCCACTTATATGATCACTTATTAAATATTTAATAAAAACATTTACGACTTTGATTTATGAAAACGAGGTCCCAATACCTCATTTTCCAAAATCACTAATTTTAAGGTCGAACCACTTGTACTTTGACCAATTGTCCAAATAGAAAAAATTATCAAATCCAAAATCAATTCAACACTATAATTGACTCATAAATATTAAATAATAATATTTATGATCCAACTCATCAGAATTGGGGTCCCAAACCCACTATTTTTGACACCACTGAAAAACTGGTTATTACGACTTCTGTACTTGATTAGCTCGAATGAGCCTCTAATATGAAGCGTACATGTGTTTTGAGTTATTTTATAATGTTTCATTGGGTAACATAAAACATGCAAGTGTGAAATTGACGAATTATGGAATAAGAGGTTTTGGAAAAGTTGGTTGTTAAATTTTGAGCCCAAATCGTTGAAAAGGAAATGGATTATTCGGAAAGGAATGACACGTATTTGGCGTATTATATTTGAACTAGTGTACGCACTCACCTTGATGATAGTTTGTGTTGGTTGATAGGTAAACCATGTTTGCATATTAGATTAACATATAATGGTTACGTGAGGTAGGTTAATTATTGAAATTGTATGAGCTTACTAAGTATTCTTAATACTTACTTCTATGTTGCTTTTATCATGTAGATTCTAAATGTGCCAATCGGATCAACAAGAAGATCACACTAACCGCTCAGAGTTTTGGTAGACTTTTGATTATGTTTGTTGCAATCTAAGTGGCATGTATATAGAGAAGGTTATTTATTTTTTTGTAAACATATATGTTAAATTTGAAAGTGGTTATCTTGAACCCTTATTGATGTATAGAAATAAAATGGTCACAGGTTTTATTTATGTTCTGCACTATAAGTTTCTGCAGGACCTATTATAACGTGGGTTATTTTATGGAACAGTTTGCCATTTTGGTGTTTGAAGAAAATTTTGAAATTTAGATATCCGCCTTACTTTCCACAATTTTTGTATCCGCGAAATAGTCCGTAGTTTAGCCATCTGTCGTTCAAAACACAGTTGGACAACCCACAGGGTCAGTCTTCCACATATTAGTCCGCCGAACGGTCTGTCATATATATACGTCAAGTATTTGTAAGTTATGTGAACTTTGTGTGGTTACATCTCTCCTTTTGGCAATCTTTTGAATAAAACCAATTCAAGGAAGCTACTCAACAAACCAATAGAAGTTTCCCCTCAAAAAATACTTGAGGGTCTGATAAGTGTCACATTTATTTATATATTTTGTTTTTATATTTTTATTACACCTTATAAATATGACACTTGTCAGACCCTCAACCTACTTGTGGAGTTTAGAAAAACTCTGACTAGTGCTGTATTAAATGATTTTTCAAAATACTCCCAATTAATATAACCAATCTTTACTAAAAGCATAATCAAGAAAATCAACTATTAATGCTTAAGAGTCATAGAGCATTAAATTGAAATGAAAGTGTAAACATTATGTGGACATGATTTGGCGTGTACAATCATCCACCGTTAAGGATTTAATGCTTGGTGACTAAAATGAAAGTGTTCTAAAAGTTGGATGATGAATGATAAGGATTTTTTAGTGATCAAATTGAAACAAACTTAAAAATTAAGTGACCAAAATAAAAATACCCTAAAAATTGGGTGACTAACCGAGTAATTTACTCAGAATTTAAATATTTGAAAAACAACTTAAGCATATTTTAACTTTGGATAAACTTTAAAAATAGTGACCCAATTATTAGTGTGTTTCTATTTTGGTCACCTCTAGGTTTACAAATTTCTATTTTAGCTACTAATGTTATCGAAATTTAATATTTTGGTCACTCCTTTGTTAAATCACTAAAGTTTGCCTTTTTTAATTGACATGATAACAAATTTAACCATTCAATGCTTACAAATTGTATCAATTTAGTCCTAAATCTAAAAAATTCAAAAAATTTAGCTTTCAACTTTACACATTCTGTCAATTTAGTCTTGATTCTTAAAAATTTAAAATTAATTTTTTAAAAAATTTTAAAAGTTTATTTTTCAATTAAAATACATAAGATTTTATAAAAATATATACAAAATTATAAAATATTTATAAATAAATGAATATATATTTTTCTCATTTTCTAACATGAAATTTATTTATTAAAATAATAATTTTATAAATAAAATAATAATCTTATAAACAAAATAATTCAAGGGGAAAAATCCATGAAGAAAACTTACGCAGATTCAACATTTCCCTTTTTTGAACATTAACGACCACCATGTTTAATTTAAGTAAAAAACTACAACCTAAGGTCGAAAAAGGTTAGGATCAATGTCTTTAGTTTGTTCCTAGAATGGTTTCATTGTGTTTGAGTTTGAGGTTGTACTAGAGCGTGGGCATGATTAGAGATACATGAGTGAGGATGAGCTTTTGGAGATCCAATAGGTGGAAGGCTGCGATGGCAACTCCACAACCAATTCCTAATTTGATTGCGTGATGATGGAGGGTGGAAGTCAATGAGCTTGAAGTAATAATTATTGGCGCAAGTGGTTGTGGGTGAAGGCAACGCCCAACACTCGACAAATTTAATGAGGACTAAGGAACAATACCAAATATATAATAAAAAATATTATTTGTAAAATAACTTAAAAAATGAAAAAAAGTTTGAATCTAATTTAAGTTTTGCTTGTGGGTTTTTTTTTTGAAAAATATTTTATTTATAAAAGTATTAATTCAATAAATAAATCATATTGAAAAAGAGAAAAATGAATATTTATTTAATTATAATTTTGTATGCATTTTATAAATATTATGTATTTTTATCGAAAAATGAAATTTTAAATATATATTTTTAAATAGTTTTTTTTAAATTTAAGAAGTAAAACTATATTGATAGAATGTGTAAAGTTGAAGGCGAAATTTGTTGAAATTTTTAGAATTAAAACAAAATTGATAGAATTTATAAACATTAGAAAGCTAAAGTTATTATTATATAATTAAAAAAGCCACAATTAATAATTTAATAGAAGAAGGATTAAAATATAAATTTTGATAGTATTAGTAATTAAAATATAACATTTTAAACTTGAAGGATGGAAATAAAAATATGTTTGGGTAAGTATTTTTAGAGTTTACCCTTGTAAGTAATTATGGTAAGAGTTCCAAGGAAAAAAAAGTGAAAGATGTTTCATTTTAGACAAAATCGCATATAAATATATGTCTTGTCGGAATAATTACTCAAAAAACGCGTGTAAGTAATAATAATGCCACCACCACGACGCACGAATCTCGCATTTCTCCTTTTTTTTTTCTCATCCTTTTTCTGCTTACGAAAATGTCATTCTCGTAATTCTCTGTACTCCTCAAGGTCATTTCTGTACTTGGCAAACATATTTTAATCCAAAGAATTGGCGAACTCTATCCACTTACTAATCTCCTAAGTCCTAATATTTTATTTCAAGGACGAAAATGGAAAAAAGAAAACGAAGTCTCTCTCACTGTTTGTCCAACACCTCTTACATGAACATTCGCCTTCACCTGTTCCTTCTCTGCTACACTTTACCGTGAACTTCCAAATTTACCCTCTGTATTCCCTTGAAACCACAATCATCTCCCTCCATTTTGGTCCTCTCAAATTCCATCACCAGTCAAAGATCCTTCACTTTGATCAACAACCAAAAAGCCATTGTAATTTCTCACCTCATGCGATGCCTAAATAGAAACAACGAAGAACCCGGAGTAGGTTTCATTGTTGATGGATTTGACTGAAGGTGTCGGAGAGAGCTCATCGCCGCCGAGAAGCTTTGGCAGCTTCAACAGCTACGATGTCAGAAACGACGTTTTCAATCGCTTAGTCGAATCTGGCCACGAACAAGCTATTTCTAATCCTGACTTTCGCGACTTTTTAGATTCTCACTTCAATCGCTTGCCTGCTAGGTAAAATTTATTTCTTAAACCAATAATTTGCGCTTGTATAACTATTTTTATACGTATTTTTGTGTACTTGGATGTTTTGAAGCTGATGAAGTTGTTTGCTTGTTGGATTCAGCTATGGACTTGATGTTAATATGGATAGAGTGGAAGATGTTTTGTTACACCACAAGCTGCTTGCATTGGCCAAGGATCCGGAGAGGCGGCCAGTTTATCATATCCGCTTCTTGGAGGTATACTTCTTTGCCTTTTGTTTTAATAGCAAATGTTTAGGGATTAAGAAGAACTTCCAATTTTAGTACCTTTTTGTTGCATTCAAGATACGGTTACTGAAACAGGGAAAGTTCGAGATATATGATTTTCTTTTCAACTACTAGTTCATATGTAGGCTTAGAATGGGATTCAAGAAAAGTCATAGAAGCTGAATTTAGGAAAAGGTAGTAAGGTTTATTTTTTTCCAGAAAAAAGTAGGTGTTGCAAGAAAAATAAGTAAACTGTGTTTGTAACTTGTCAATAATCATTAAAGAAAAGTTGCTAGGAACCAAATCTTTGGAGAATTGCACATATATGCAGGGTTTGTGGTACAGAAGTTTAGGAAGAAAAGAATTTTTCAAAAGGACATAGGTGCTGGGAACAATTGCCCTTTAGTGTTTAATAGTTGATATTGTAATGCGAATCCAAATCTTTGCTGTGCAGTTCACCCCTATGTATGTCTATGAGGGAACTGGAAAGAAGTACTTATCAAAGAGTATTATTTATGACTAATTACATATGTTAAAACTATTATTAGTTTTATTAAGCAAGCATTATCTATTGCATTAAGTAGAAACTTAATGGATTTGGTGAAAAGAAGTTTACTAGTATTCTTTTTCAATTAATATTGGTAAAACATGTTTATCCATTAACAAATGGAAAAAAGAGCTTTAAAAGGGAATTTGTTTTAAAGCTTTTTCACTTGGCAAATAAGTTCTGTTGAGATACCTTGGCCCTACCATTAACAAAAAGCCTTTGCCTATATCTTTAAACATCTCATATTGATTGTTTATGATTTTGTTCCTTTTCTTTTAACTTTTTAATTTGTAGATACATGGTCTAGAGCACTACATTTATAAGTAAAATATCTCTTTACTATTATTGTTAACATAATGGCCTTGCATGTTGATAATTTCTTGATTTTTTCTTTCCATGTGATACATATTTTTTGCCTTGTTTTTCTGATCCTGCTTGTTTTTCTTCCTTTTACATGTTGCCATGTAGAACCTTTGCACCAAAGCAGATGCTATTGATGATAAACAATATATAAATTCTTTATCTCCCCAGTCTTTTGATGATGGAGATAGTGAAAAGGTTGTTCCATCACATAAAAGGTATTATATGTGTAAGATTGTCAGCTCTGTGCCCCTTTCCAATTTCAGTATTTGTCCCTAAATGTATTTTTTTGTCTTTCTTACCATTTTAATGCCACTTGAATTGCTTGTTTTCATATATAATTTGGATTATTCATCTATCTCCTTCTGTAAGTAGAAGCAGGGATCATCCAGTTGACTTTGAACCTTGCTTTAAGCTTGAGGACCTAAATTTGGATGTCAGAAAGAATTCCAAGTGTGAAGATGACATACATCTGACTGAGAACTTTACCAAAAGGTACTTTGTCGAAGATTGTTGGACCTTCCCTTTTTGAAAATTTGGCCGTGTATTCTATTTGTTAATGTGGTCATGAATGGGAGATTTTCCTACTTTTAGGAATGAAAACCTTTTTATTTTTGTTTGGGGGTGAGGGTTGTGAGGTTGCATGCTTGTGCTTGTGTATGCTTTCATATTTTCCCTTTAGTGTACTACTACAAAGTTCAAAATAGGCTAATTCTTCATGATTCTATCATTCACCTACCTGCAACATTAACGAAACTGAAATTGGTCTCTTTCTCTCATACGGGGTAATACATTTCCGTATGAAATTTGCTTTTCCTACTTTTATGTTTTATTGAATGTATTTATGTTCTAGTGATATCACAATTATGCTTAGCACCCATTCTTTTTTATTGCCTTTTAAGGTTATTGATTTGATTCATTTTAATGATGAAAAGTTAGACTTAGACCGTTGTAATTGGTATACATAATGTGGCTATAAGTCTTGACCCTATTGAGAAGCTCTTGTCATGATGGTTTTATTATGCATAGGTAATTATTTTGGTAATGGCTTTCTAACTATCTAGATGATTATGAATTGCTTAGCTTTACATAATAACTTTTCAAAAGGATCATTTGGAAGCATTTTGTTTTTATATTGTGATGCTCAACTTCTCACACTTTCTCCTGTCCCTTGTATTGACAATTGAAGCAGCTGCATAACAACGTATGTATGAGCATGCTTGTGCATAATGCATGCATGTTAGCGTGCAGCTGATGTATGCATCTGTCACATTAGGCATGTATTTCTCATATGTATGTATGGGAAGTAATTTGGCTTTTGGTGTATGTTATGCAGGCAAGAAATTGTACATATTCCAACTCATGAAGTGATATTTTCTACCACTGACAGGCCAAAGCTGCTTAGTCAGGTATGATTGAAAATAAGATGTTCTCCTATTGTCAAACAGAGCATTAGTTTTGTTTAGAGCGAACTTACACATTAACCTGATGGTATTTTCAATCTTTTAAACTAACACCTTTTGATTTTTCTCTCGGCACTGGACAACCTGTGGTTTCTATTATCATAAGGTTACAGTGTTAATTATTTCAACAAAATGATAAAAATATCCTCATATTTAAGAGGCTTTTTTTTTGACTAATGCTTACTTAACATGACAACCTCTATGACAACATAATGAAAGTACAGGGTGTTAAGTGTCAATGATGAAATGAGAAGTAGAAGGGTGGAAGTCTAATGTACCCTTTATTTTTGCCACAGCTTTGGTTGTACTGATTTCCTATGCCATCATGCATTAAAGTTTGAACATGGTTTAATCTCTATTGATGTATTCAACATGTCTTCCAAGTTCCAACACATTTTCAGTTACGTAAAGCACACCCATGATTTTGTTTAGAAGAGAAATCAAAGCGAGCTTGAAATAATCCTTTGCTTTCTTTGAGATCTGGAAACAGCTTGTGATGCACCATTGTTTACTAGTTTCATTATTTTGTAGATCAACTCATTTATGAAACTTTTACAATTTTGTTGTCGTAATTATATGTTATTACACTCTTGAAAACATCCCTGTCATCATCATTTGGTGACTTAATAAGGGTGTCCTGCTTAAGCTGCTTTCTTGCTATTTACTGATAGATGCAGTTTGTACTTGCATGAATTTTATGATGTTCATAAAAAAATTTAACCTTTCCTTCAAAACAGGAGAGCAATAGTTCCTATTTTTTGAACAATTCAAAACTTTGCTAAGAAGATTTTTGGGATAAGTATTCTTGGAATTAATAAAGAGACAAACAACTAATGTTTGGTTATATTTGGGCATTTTGTGGGGCTTTCAAGATCATCATTTATCTTGCTAATCCACTCAAACTGAAATACTGACAAGCTGTCCTTCTAGCTTTCTGCATTGCTTTCAGATATAGGACTTAACATTCGTGAAGCACATGTGTTCTCAACAACTGATGGCTACTCTTTGAGTGTGTTTGTAGTAGATGGGTGGCCTGTTGAGGTAATCGTCACTTCATTAGAAGTTTTTCTGTTATTATCTCCTTGTATTTTCATGTAATTGGATGAGAATATGAATAAAGGATCTTGCTTTAGAGAAATAATGTATCTTTTGCTATTGTCCTGAGGCGCAATATCTTTAATGTTAGTTCTGTTCTTTTATTCATGAAATACAGTAAAAAATCAGATTTAATTTGTGAAAAAGAACACCAGATGCCCCAGTGTGCTGAGAAAGGAAATGAATGGCTGTTATTCTGTGTTTTGGACTAACTTCCTGTGCTGATGCCTTTTTTGTTCCTTCCTTGGTCAGCTCTTGTCCTTTTCATTTTTGGGTCTAATTATATAATATCTGACATTTGACATAAATTTAAAAAATCATGATTTATATTAAAATTTATCAAGTCAGCTAAATTAAGCAATATACGGTTTATCCCCGGACGGTAGCATTGTAATGTATTAAGGAGCATTGTGATTATATTTCCTTTATGACAGGGATCTCTGCTGAATCCGAATGTTGCTGACTTTGCAATGTTGTGGCCAGGATACAGATGGTTTAAATAAAGCTATGGAAAAAGCGGTCGCTAGAAGCAAGGTGAACATTGTCAATGTGAATTCTATTTATGGCCTTTTGATTCAATTCATTGCATCTCTTTGAATTTTGTACGGAAGTGTTGTCAAGGGTGCTAGGCGCAAAGGCCTCTATATAGCTCAAGGCACAAGATTTTAAAAGAAAAGTGCTCACCCAAGTAGAATAAGGCGCATACATATATATACACACATACACACATATATACACATATATATTACATTATTGTTGGTCTGTTAGTTAAAGAAAAGAATCAAAGAATTACATTATTCTCATCTCTTCGCCAATAGAATAATGGTAAAAGGAAAAAAAATATCAATCTTTGCTACAAATGCATATTACAAAAATTATTGGAAAAAATTACAATAAAAAAAAAGGAGAAAATAATTAAAAGAAGAAGAAATAGTAGAATAGATGGAGAAAAAAAATATGTACTTTTGCTTGGTAGTGTTTGTATCTGGTTTCAAGAGCAACATTTGAGGTTGATTGAAGTTTTGAGTTTTGATGATCTAACAAAGTTTTAACTAATAAAGTTGACCTATAGTAGGTTTATAATTAATAAAATAAAAATAAATAATAGTATTTTGAGTTTTAAAATAAATATATATATATAAAAAGAAAAGCTAAAAGTCGCCCAATAAAATAGCTTCACCTGAGAATGTAGAAGACAAAATGTTGATTTCTCGCCGTGCCTTAGTTCATAGGCGAGTGCCTTAACAACACTTGATACTAGGAAAAATGTTTTATTTATTTATTTTATATATATACTGGGAAAAATGGTTGTTTGTGTTACTCGATTCTAGATTTTACTTTTTACAAATGGTAGTCATTATGACTCAACATTGAGTTTTTGAAAGATTTGGTGCTGTGCTTCTATTTGGAAGTTATTTAACTGGGTCATAAAAGAACAAATGAGGAGTTTTTCACTTCTCAGTTGTGTGAAGCTCTTGACATAGCCAGTAACAGATTTGAGCATTTGATGATTCAGCTGTATGTAAATTTACACTTTATATATAATTGGGCAGACTGTAACCATAGTTTTTAACCCCTATGATTTGTAGTTGATGTTTTAGTTTTCTTCAGGCCTTTTTTGGTTACTATTTTCTTCAGCTCTTTACTATTCTCTTCCTGTTGGATTCTGGTGTTCTGACATAATATGTTGCTTAATACTTTTTTATTTGCACCCCCCTCCTTTTAATTAACTAATGAATGCCAAAAAGATAATTTGTCTTATTATTGCTGAAAATTTAGGGATCTTTTCCTGGATCTTCACATTCACCTCCAGCTATAGAAGATGCATCAGAAACACAAGAAAAATCTGGCGACTGGGAGATAGATGGAAGACTTCTGAAGATAGGAGAAAAAATAGCTTGTGGGTCTTGTGGAGATCTGTATGTTGTGCTCTTATGAACTGGCTATTTCTGATCTACTCTATTCTTTGTTTCCCCTTTTTATTTCTTTAGCTTCTTCTGATCTTCTTGTGAAGGTATCGTGGTATCTACCTTGGGCAAGATGTTGCTGTCAAAATTCTTAGATCTGAGCATTTGAATGATACTCTTGAAGATGAGTTTGCTCAAGAGGTGGCAATCCTACGGTGAGAAGATTTTAACTGTTACTGTAGAATTCAGTGATTGTTTGGATTGTCTTTGCAACTATCTTTAATGCTTTTGGCTCCTACTATATTCTGTTTAATAGCCACTCTGTCCCTCACTTTCTACACCCACCCACCTACCCAAAAAAAAAGGTAATGAAAAGGAAAGAAATAGTTGTATTTGTGAAGCATCTCTTTCAATGTTAGCAGGTTTCTCAATTTAGGTCCGTTCTCTGACAGAATTTTGCCTCCTATGTATGACACCCTGTTAACCTTAATACGCTATAGGAGTGCAAACAAGAAG
Source organism: Gossypium hirsutum (assembly GCF_007990345.1). Classification (NCBI taxonomy): domain Eukaryota; kingdom Viridiplantae; phylum Streptophyta; class Magnoliopsida; order Malvales; family Malvaceae; genus Gossypium; species Gossypium hirsutum. The sequence continues at coordinate 10,370,858 of NC_053438.1, forward strand.
TCGCTTTGTCTTTCCCTTTGTCTTTGTCAATATTCTAAATTATATAATTATGTACTTGCTCGTTAGGTTATAAATCTAAATATAAAACATTTTTAGCCAGCATTTCTTAACAAAATGATGAATGTATAATGATATGTTCCCCCTTGGGAACTATTTCAGCAAAAAGTATTTCTATATATGTATCTCTCTCTTTCTAAAGAATTGGCTGCTTTCTCTTTTAGTCAAATTCAATTTTGATTTTATTGAGGATAAACTTGTGCCATTAATAAATAAAAAATGAAGTTACACATGAATATAAGTTTCTTTTCATTGCCTTTTCTTCTTAGGCCCATTACCTTCCGGCTAATTTTTGCTACAGGACATGCTGTTGTGTTTCATTGCACTTGTCTTTATGTAGGACCATAATAATATGAATATTAGTCTTATTTTCTGGGTTCTTGAGTGCAGGGAGGTCCAGCACAGAAATGTTGTTCGTTTTATTGGTGCCTGTACAAAGTTTCCACAGTTGAGCATAGTAACAGGTATGGAACTTCTGAGGAATTAAAAAATTTCTCTTCAAATTAAAGTAGGATTCTTTTGTGGTTCCATTTCCCCCCCCCTTAATATATCATATTGGGTCGTCAGTTGAGAAAAGCTTTATGTTTATTTTGATTAGTAAATCTTATTGGCTGATCTTGCTCTTTCATTTTTATTTTGGGGTTGTCTAAACATCTTTCAGTTTAGTGTTCAATTGGGACCAAAACTAAAAGAGTTCATTCGTTTGACTGCAATCGGGGGCTTCAAATTCCCTCTCTGGAGCACCCACCAGCGGCTGTTTCAATATTGGAGTCTGTTCTAAGTTCAAATTCATTTATAAATTTTTTCATTTTGCAGAGTACATGCCTGGGGGAAGCTTGTATGACTATTTGCATAAGAATCATAATGTTTTGAAGCTCTCTCAGTTGCTGAAGTTTGCTATTGATGTCTGCAAAGGAATGGAGTATTTGCATCAAAGCCACATAATTCATCGGGACCTGAAGACAGCAAATTTGTTAATGGATACAGACAATGTAAGAACTCTTTTTAATATCATTGTTGTGACTATGCTCAAGGATTAGCTTATCAATTTTGTAATAATTAAGGTTTCTGGTGGGTGATATAACCGAATATTAAGTTTTAAACCAGAACCTTGACATGTGGAAGAGTTGGGTTTTCCTTTCTAAACCTTCCTAACAAGGTAAAACTTCCATGAACAGTAAACTAACTTTTATGGATTTGCTTACTATGGTTAGTGAATAGAAAGCTACCGGAAGTCCATATATTTATCAGGATAAAGAGCATATTATGGGTATGTCTTGAATTACTTTTAACCCTTACCTGATGTTTATGGACATGAAATCTATTGCATGGTTGTCCTCTATTAGGAAATTAGTTGAAGTGTTTCTGATAATATTTCAGTAAAAGCTCTTTCATTGTGTTAAATACTTGGGAAATTAGCATGTGGATCAGCAAAAAACTGTTGAAGGGGAGAAGTGGTTTATGGCAGTTCTGAAATAACAAAAATAAGCAGTGTGATTATCATATTGTTTCTTGAGAGCTATCTGGTACACAAACCAATTGCATGTGGGATTTTGAGAGATTGCAAGTATTTAGTATTTAACTGTAGTATATTGTGGTTGTTTATAGTCATCATAAGTAGCAAGTAGTCATCATAAGTAGCAAGTTGTACTGTTGTAGCTGGACTTAACTGGTTTCTTGTTATTGTAATTTGGCATGTTTTCTTACATTGTTTATGATGATAACTTCTATAATGTTATTGTCACAAGCAAACCTCTTGCTTTTGGAGTTCAAATGTTTTTGGGAACAGTAGGCGTTGCATTTGGTGTAGCATGTGGAATTTGGGATAGTTTAGGATACCTTACTAGTCCTAATATCGAAGTTGTCATGAATCAAGCAGCTAATTTTGATTTTTTTTGTTTTCATCTCATATTTTGGTGATTAAGGTTTTAAAGTATTTTATTGGTGGTACTGAGTTTGGGAGGTTAACTGAAGTAATCTGTATTGGCATCTGTACAATTGTTCACTTAACAGTTCAAAGGGAGATTTTTGCAACATTTCATATTTTCTAAAATCGGGAACTTTATGTTTTCTCTCAAGGTTGTCAAGGTGGCAGATTTTGGTGTCGCCCGGTTCTTGAACCAAGGAGGAGTAATGACAGCTGAGACTGGGACATATAGATGGATGGCACCTGAGGTCTGAATTCTCCTATTTGTTTTCTTTTTCTCCATACGATAGACTCACTCAGTGGCTGTGTTGCCTCGTTTAATTATTCAAAATTTGGTATATATTTGATGATTCTGATGGGGGAAAATTTGTGGAAATTACCTCTAATGCTGTTCTTTTTATAATCGCTCTAATATTCAGATACTTTGTTCCTTCAGTCTGTTTTATCGCAAAAATTAAATGAGCTACAGTTTTCAATTTTCAGTTCATATGTTATACACCTGGTCATTTATCACATTTTTTCCTTGCTTTGTACGTTAACCATCATTGTGTTCGGCTTTTTGTTAGGTATTGTATAATCATCTTACTTTATTTTACTCCCACTAGGTTATAAACCATCAGCCCTATGATCAAAAAGCTGATGTATTCAGTTTTGCTGTTGTACTGTGGGAGCTAGTGACAGCCAAGGTATTTTCCTGAGATTATACAGAGTTGATGAACAATTTGATGTCAAAACGTTTGGAAACTATTGATAAATTTTTTCCTTGGTACTGCAGGTTCCTTACGATACCATGACACCACTACAAGCTGCACTGGGAGTGAGACAGGTCAGCATTTATATTTCGGGAATTAAACAATAACCTCACCCGTACCATAATTTCATATCAAGCTTAAGAATTTTTTCAGTATCTGAGATCTTTTATTGACTTTAGTTTCCTTTTTTGCTCGTATTATTACTACATCATGCATTGGATTGAAGCTATTGTCTTTGTAATGTTTTATGGATTTTTTTTGTCCAATTTTGAGCATGATGTTAAGGTGGCTTCCCTTTCATTTAGTAAGGAATATGTGCAGTTTGAATGTCCATCAGATACTTTATAGCTTTCGCAATATGTTCTTGAGTTCCATTTTTCTAGCATGCTATCTGCCCTGAAATGTACTTATCTTCTGAGTCTCCTACTCCCTTTGGGCGCTTTGAAGCCTGCTTAATACACACCCAAAGGGAGCTTCAATCTGTTATGTTAATAAATCTGGGGCTGTTAACATGGGGGCAAAAGCTTTTCTTATGTCTTTTTTGTTCTCTTTCAGGGCCTGCGTCCGGAACTACCTGAGAATGCACATCCAAAACTCTTAGATTTGATGCAGAGATGTTGGGAAGCAGCTCCTGACAAGCGACCGTCCTTCTCGGAGATAACAACTGAGCTTGAGACACTTTTTGAGGAAGTTAAGGTATACAATCTTCACAATTAAGTTAACTTTTACTTTCTTTGAAGAGTGATTTCTTTGCATGTAATAAAGTGTAAAATTACAGGAAACAACAGAAGCAGTAAATGGGAACTGAAGATTTTTGTTATGTAAGTAAGCTGATTGACACATTTTAATATATCTTTTCATCACATAGTAAGTATAACTACACACGGAAGGGACACCCTAAACAAAATGCTGATTCGCAATTCTTTTTTGGTTGTCTGTTTTGTTTTTGTAATAACACTCTCTTACTTGAACATGGTGTAGAAAGAAAAAAAATATGCTTAAATGCAAATATGATACGAAATTTCCTCGCTAGGTGATAGTTTTCTTCTGGCTATTATATCACCGTTCTTAAAGTACTTTCATTTATTTGTTGTTATTTTGCATTAAAAGAAAAACTTGATTCTTTAATGGATAAATTTTTTCTCCACTATTTTTTCCCCAGTAGTTTACTTTTTTTTTTCTCGTAGTTAGGACATTGTATTTAAGTTCTATTCTTTGAGTAGTTACATAATTAATTGTAATATAAGTCACATTACACTTCCAAGGAAAGAACACTGATACAAATTTTGGAACCGATATTCTTGGCAGGATTAGCTATGAACCTGAAATAATTAGGGAAGAGAAACTCATGTTGCCATTTGAACTTGCCATCCATGAATCATTTGATTTATGGCAATGGTTAACCAAGGCATCCTTGATTTCCAAGACAGATCAAAACTATAGCAGTGGATAGTTAATTCCACAAATCTAAAATAAATACCCAAAATTAATTTAAACATAAAAATTTCATCTCTTTAATTTGTACAATAATAACGACACTATCTATCTTGAGCATAATTTCTCAATGATCCTTTCCCGCCTCAAGAAACACACCATTGATCAGAATTAGGCACCCCATTCCCACACTTAGAATCGTCCTCGCACTCTGAATCGTCCTCGCACTCTATCAATGCCTCCGTTTGAGCTTCCTGTGCCATGGTTTCCGCCAACTTGTCTGGACTTATCACCAACTTCACCTTTCACACTCTGGGTGTTGCTGACTCATCCGTGTCGGTTCTCTTCAACATTCGATATGGAGACGAAGAAGTAGATACGAGATCGTTGTTGTTGAGGGGTAGGTAGTTAGTAGAGCTAGCCTACGCGGAGCTTTTTGTTTTGAAGTAGTGGCTGCCTTTTGTTGTGAGGTAGTTAGTAGGGTGTGGTAAATGGCCATGTCTGGGAACTTTTTGGTTATGCACATGGCGGTGATGGGTGGTGGTAGCTCCATGATTCCGCCATTGGGTGTTGCCACTTTTATTGTTTCTACAGCTTCACTGAATGGTTTGAAAACGAAATTGCCCATATTAGGTCACTGCTTGCCCTCTTTTGGTGTCCTTGTGAGCATACTAGGGTTCATTAGCAATTTTATCAATTGCTAGCACATAGTTGACTTCAATCATTCCTTCCACTACCTTTTCACGAACAAAGCTACAATGCTTCATTAGAGCATGCTAGACAAGATTTGCAGCGTGGGTCACAGCATTGGTGGTAGCACACCATATGTAGGTACATGTGGCAAGTTGATACCCATCTTACATAGCTGTAACATGATCCTCATCATCACACAGTGTTTGCCTAGCGTCAATATTCAGCTTTTGCTGAAGACTGAGATACAACCACTTGCTTCTTGGAGCTTCAGCCAATGGTTAGGAACAGTCAATATTCAGCATAAACTGTTTCAATTGCCTCAATATGAGTAGCCTACCAAAACTTAAATTTTTGCATGGCTAGAACAGTAGCCCTTGATATAGCGTTCCTTTGAGATATTTAAGGATACAGTTGGTAACTTTGCTATGTTATACTTCGTAAATCGACTTTGTTAATATTTACGAAAATAATGAAAAATGTAGGCGGGACAAACGAATAAAGTAATTGCTTATATATTATTCCACTCGAAGGATACACGTTAGAAAAGCTAGAAAATAGAAAGAAAATATCTAAACCATACAATTACTTCTACAATTCAATCTATAAATTTTAAAGATTTTTACGTATAAGCTATATTTCATTATCTCCCTCAAGTTAGAGTGTAAATGTTATAAATATAATACACTTGAACTCCATAAAGAGTTTTTATGAAAAGATCTCATGGTTGATTTCCAAATTTCACACATATTGTGGAGGAATTTTTTGTTGAATCTTTTCACGATGGATGAAATGACCATATATCTCAAAAATTGTAAAATTCAATATTAGAGATAATATAAAGAGCAACTTAATTATCAAGGCATATTTTTGTTGGTAATAATTTTTAAAACCAACTTCATTCTATAGTTGTATACCCATATTATTTCACTCACAAATTGTGCCATGACTTTATATTTCGATTTTGCACTAGATTAGTACGTTACATTTTGTTTCTTGTTTTTCCACGAAATTAAATTCCTTCTAATAAAAATGTATTATCTCATAGTGGATATTTTGTTGACTTTGGATCTTGTCCAATTTGCATAAGAACAAAACATTCAATATTGGTGTGTCGATGATTCCTATACAATAGCCCCCGTCTATGACCTCCCATCAAATAACATACAATTTGTTCCAAGATTTCCCAATGATTAACAATTGGAGATGAAATGAACTAGCTTAGAACACCCACAGGGTGAGCAATATATGTGAGTTGTAGATGAGGCATTATTGGTGTGCTTTCGTTATTTTTACCGATAGAGAACATATTTTCTCTAAGACAGACATCACCTTTCTTACTTCATGTGACCTCAACCCCAAAGAGATACTTCAAGTACTCCAAATCTTTAGTTTGAAACTGAATATGAAGAAGAAAACTTCAAAGATGAAATGCCTGGAATATTGCTTCCAGTAATGACAATATCACCAACATACACGATTAAAAGGATTATACTAACCTCAGATTACTTATAGAACATCGAATGATAACAATTACTTTTCTTCAATCCAATTATTGGATTACCTCACTAAATTTACCAAACTAAGCTCGAGGGCTTTGTTTCAAACCATACAAAGATTTGCAAAGACAACATACTTTCCCGTTCTCCCTTTGAACAACAAATTCATTGTGGTTGCTCCATATAGACTTCTTCATGAAGACCATCGTGTATCTTGATGTCTAGTTGATGTACGGGCCAATCGTGGCAGCTATCATCCAAATTTTTCGATATAGAAAGAGGCACTATTTTAGGACACACTAGTGAAATTCTAAGAAAAAAATTGAAAAAGAAGATTGATAAAGAGAAATTTTAAAGGATTTATAATGATTTATGGTCGAAAATCAATGAAGTAAATTTTGTATGTGAAAAGGTGGAAAAATGACTAAATTGAAAAACTAAAAAAGTATGAGGATTAAAGTGTAAAGTGACCAATTAGGGAAATTATAGATTGATAATGATTTATTGATATTAATATGTCATGGGAAATGTATTTGTATCAAGAAAAACAAGTTTGAACTAAATTGAATAAAATAAAAAGTACAAGGACCAAATTCAAACTATTCCATTTTGGTCTAAAAAGGATAAAAATGTAATTTTTGTATGGTTGAATATTATTATGGACCTTTATGATGATATGTGAAGTTTTAATGTGTTAGTGTCACATTTGGTATTAATAAAGTGAAGTGAGACGAGAAAGGGACTAAAAGTATAAATTCTCCATTAAAAGATATTTTGGGACTTTTCAATAATATATTAATGATGGTTTTAGAATTTATCTTTGTATTGATATTAGAAATTTTAAAGCATGGAAAATTGTGGGTCATCCATTTACATTTTGTGTTGATTTTGACTATCAAAGGAATAAAAGAAAGGAAAAAAAGATGAAAACTTTCATATTTTCCTCCCTTTGTGTTGTCCCCCTTCGTGGAAGAAGAGAAAATTTTCTATTCTCATTTCTTCCTTCTCTCTCTTAAATCCAACAAAAAAAAAACCCATTTGTAAACCTAATTCCACCATCATCTTCATCATTGGAAGCAAGAGTTTTCATGAGCTAGAGAAAGCTTGAGTTAGGGTAAGAAAGTGAAGAATAAGGTAAGAAAGTGCATTTTTGCTATCTTTAATATGAACATTTAAGGTTGCTTGGTATGATTTCTTCATGAATATGCTTTTTGGGTATTATGTGTGATATGTATTGTGAATGAAAGAAATTGATATATGGGTAGTGAAACTTTAGGCTAGTGAGAATAACGAAAATTGGTGATTTTGTTGTTTCAAAGGAAGGTAAGTACTCAAGGAACCATCTTTACTTTATTTGAAGTAAAATTAATAATCCTTAGAGTTTAAATGGTTAAATGTTAAGATGAGATTACTCATTAATGTTCATAAGTGAAGAAAATAGTTTAATCAAAATGAAAATAGTGACGAGTATAATTATGCCCTAGTCTTAGACTAGAATGTGAATATTGAGAACTAATGCACTTTGATAAGTATTAAGTCAATAATTGACTTGAAATATGATAAATGACAATTTTAATGATGATGATGATGATTAATTTGTGTAGAAAAAGGCCAGTTAAGACATTAAATAGGTCATCAAGTGAATTGTTGTATAATATGAAAAAGGAGTATTAATGCCTTAACTAATGTGTCTAGGGGTGAGTGTTCGATCGAATGGAACTGAGTCAAATGAAAAAAGTTCAAGTGAATTGAGTTGAAGAGTATTATTTTATCATCCTAACTTAATTTAAAATTTTTTCGAATCGAGTCGAGTGGAATAGAATTCGATTCGATTCGAATCGAATTGAATATATTTGTTCAAGTTAAATTTAAAAAATAACTCTAGTGTTATTTATTTTTATGCAATCTTTCTTAAAAATATTTTTCTTTAAAGTTTTTAAACATGATCATACAAAGAAAAATTGAAGTAAACAAGTGAACAAATAAAAACAGTCCAAGTAAACAACAATAACAACAATAACAACACAACAAGATTATAATAGAAAATATAAGCAAAAGTCCAAAATACAAAAGAAAACTACATTAGTCCAAACAACAAAACAAAAAATAAAAACAACACAACAAAAGTCTAATAAACCAGCAACAATAACCCAATAAACTAGTAACAAAAACACATCAGTTCAAAAACCGTTATAGAATAGCGTAAGCTTCTTCTTTTCCTTTAAACACCGTAAGTAAAATTGAAACATCTATTTAAATTTATAAACTAATGATAAGTATATTATTATCTTCTTGATCTTCGGGTATTTTGGACAAGTCTAGCAAATTTAAAAACAAAAGTGTTAGTTAAATTATGAGAATGCTTACTAATATAGATAACATTAAAACTTATTTTATGAATCAAAATTAATATATTTCCATTTTCCATGGTTTGAAGTTCATTAACATAGTCTTTAAGATTGATGAGATCATTAGATTTCTGAAGCCAATCTTATGTGCAAACCAAAGCCTCAACCATGAGAGGAGTTAGAGAACTTCTAAAATTATTGAGAACACGTCCACACATGTTAAATGCAATTTTTGAGGCAACTGTTGAGATAGGAATAACAAGAATATCTCGAGCTATTTGTGCAAGAATAGGGAATCTAGGACTGTTCATTTTTCACCACAATAATAAATCAAATGAACTTGAATTATTTAGTTTGTCCTCGTCACCCAAATACTTATCCAACTCAGATTTACTTTATAGTCCAACTTGTTTCTTCTTCTTAAGGTATTTTTACTTGGCCAAGCCCTTTTTCATCTTTGACTGATCAATTTCCATTGAACTGAAAATATTTGTCGAAGAACTAGATTTTTACCTTCAAACAATTGAATTCTCCTGACATTAGAAGAATACTCATTGAACAAGCAATGCAATTTTCTATCAATCATTTTTGTAATGTCATTAGCAACATTAGAAAAAAGCAAATTGACTCCAAATTCCAAAAAGTTCATTTTACATCGTGGATCAAAGATAACCACCAAGTAAACTAGCATGCTGATCTTATTTCCTTCACCACAATTCTTATGATACTTATCCCTCATTTTGGAAGTCATAAAAATTATGTCTAAAGCTCGACAATTTGCCACCCATAAAAAAGACAATGCACATATGTTAATACTTCAAAAAGTTAATGAGAGGTAACATGCAAAGATCCAGACACCTTCAGTGTAAGATAATAAAAGGGCTCTAACACTTTTATAACTCTTCGATCCCAATCATCAAGCGTAGGAATTCCATCTCCAACAGTGAGGTCAAGAAAAAAGTCATGACCATCACGTACATATGATTCAAATGCACGTTCATATTTTTCTGCTACCTTTAACATTATATATGTTGAGTTCCATCAAGTAGACAAATCTAAACATAATTGAGCCTTACTGTCTATCATTTCTTCTTTTGTCCATTGGTTGAATTTTTTCAACCTTGATGGTGATGTTCTTATATACCTCATAACACCTCTAACTCGATCAAAAGACATAGAAGCATCCTTAATACTGTATTGCACAATGAGATTAAGAATGCGTGCAACACATCTCATAGGCATAAATTTCCTGTTTGCAACAGAAGCATTTTGATGATTCAATATCTTTCTCAAATATTCAATGACAACACTATTGGTGGATGCATTATCAACCGTAATAGCGAAGACCCTTTCAATCCCCCAATCTCGAAGACATTTTTCAAGGGCTTGACCTATGCTTTCACCTCTATGAGCAAATATTGGACAAAAATTTATAATCCTATTTTTGCATCCTCTACTTGTCATCCACCTAATGTGTTGTTAAAACCATGTAAGATATCCTCTGCAATGAAGTCCAGGTGTCTGTCGTCAAACAAACTATACTTATATCTTTTTCAAAATAATTCTCCATTACTCTTTATGGAGTTAAATTTATAAAGACAATCCCTTCTAATTGTCCAACGAGATGGAAGACTAAACCATGAGCATGCTATAGAAAGAAAGTATTTGAACCCCTCTCCCTTTACAACTTTAGAAGGAAATTCATCCACAATTATCATATGAACCAATGCCTTTCTAACAACATCTTTTTCAAATACCCAAGTTGATAAATCCATTGTTTCTTGGCTAGTCTTCACAAATGTTAATTTCGATTACTTTGGGTCAGAAGTATTACCTCGAGGTCTTTTTAAGCATGTTTTCAAATGATTATTCAAATTGGTTGTAGAACCCAAAAATGATTCCATGGTGTAAGTAACATCACAAGCATTGCACCTTGCTCTCTTCTCCCCCACTTCAATTACATATTTGGTGAAATGGTTCCAACAAGCTACTATCGGAGTAATCTTTCTTTGAACACTTCCTTTGGTTGTTGTTTGATCATCTCTACTTGGAGAAGAATTTTGTGAACTTTGAGTTGGACCATCTCACCTTGGATCACTCATCTAAAAGTAAACAAAGAAATTTAACAATAGTAAAGTATTTAATCATGTCACGTATGAAAAGGTGAATCCTATCATCGACCTTAGAGAAATTTAACAATAGTAAAGTATTTAATCATGTCACGTATGAAAAGGTGAATCCTATCATCGACCTTAGAAATCTTGATTCAGGCTTTCACTATGACGAAGGGTAGTGTAATATGCACCAATTTGTCACTTCAAGCTACAAATTCAACTTCATTTTGGAGGGAACCGATGCATTTCTTAATACATTGCTACCCCTTTAAGAAACTAAAAATATGCAACAGTCCAAATAATTGTTGAAAACCAAATTCTTTTATCCCAAAACCGATGGTTATAATGTTAACGTCTCTCTAAATCCAACTTGTCCGTAAAGATAAAATTCTTAAATAATAATTAAAAGAAAATGAACCATTAAAGATAGAATTGAAGCTTTAACCGACATCCATCACAAACATCAAATGTTTATGTTTACTGGATGGTTTTAAAATGCGAACCATGTCCCATAAACATAACCTATGTGGGACAATAAATTTGACAAAATCTCCAACAACACTACTTAAGTAATGAATTTTTGTTTAATGGACCTTCTTAATTTCACACCTCTTAATATTTCAAATCCACCACACATGTATATTTTGCAGACTCAATACCGCTTTACACTATATCCAAAATCTTTTATCACTAAAACACTTTTAGATGAAAGAGGTTTTGGGTTAAAACATCATTAAGAACAAAATTACCGAAAAAAAAGAAAAGAGAAAAACCTGAACTTGAGCTGTTTCGATGCGGTGTTGAGCAAGCAAAAAATGATGAACAAACAATTCTCAAGAAAGTACCATTAAATGATGAAGAGAAGGATGGTTTAATCGGAGATTAGAAACGGGTGAGGGAAAACCGAATGAAAGATGGATTTCAATTTTCAGAAACTAATCAGTGATGAAGAAGAAGAAGATTTAGTTAGGGATTTTCAGAATTTAGGGGTAAAGGGTGAGGCTGGGGCAGACTGGGGGGAATAAAAGGGTCTTTTTTTAGGGAAGTAAATGGGGGTAAAAATGGAAAATACCTAACCTAAATAATAGTTGTCGGAACCATTTTTATTTTGAAAAAAAGGGGTCGACTTTTAAAACGAAAATGGAGTCACCACTAATATTTTTTCGAGGTGTGATCGGGTCACCTTGAGATTAATCATTTTAATAAAACATTTTGATTTATTAAAATAATAATTTTGGTCTACAAAATTTGAGAAAACGGGCTCAGGAGTCGGTTACGCACGAGGAAGGATTAGCACCCTCGTAACGCCCAAAAATTGGTACCTAATTGATTAATTAACGTCCTAATGTCGAAAATTTGAAAAGATTTTAAAATACGATCCTCTTAAAAACCTGAATAAATCAAATTTGATGTTAAGACCTTCTCGTCCCGAAGTAATAAGATGTCACATCCAGTAATTTAGGATACGACATTTTAACCCTCGAAACTAAGCTTGTCTCATCCATTAAAGTTTAAAAAGGATATTTGGTTATTTGGATAAAAAAATCGAAACCCAGTAAGTTAGAGCACGATTTTCTCAAAACTAAAAAGCACCGAATATTACCTTATTTTTAAATGTTTTCTTTTTTAAAATTGGAAAAAATTGACGCAATATTAAAACAATGCGTAAAAACTTTGATAAAAAAAATGACAATATGAAAATGCAAATAAACAATTTATAAAACACATAATGACAACTATTTAAATACTAGCATCAATAATCAAAGACCAATGAATTTAAAACAAAAAGTATATAAAAAAAATATAAGGCAAAATAAAATGTAAACAAATTTAAAAATAATGAATTTGAAAATGAATAATAAGGGAAAAAGAAATTTGAAATCAACAATATACAAATCAATAAATAAATTATATATAAAAAAGTAGGTAATATATGTATAAGTTTGGAATAAATAATATATAAAAATGAAAATAGGTAATATATAAAGTAATAATATATAAATGAGTTTAAAAATAAATATTGTGTAATAAGGAATTTAGACCAAGTTATACACAAAACATCTTAAAAATAAATGGTATATAAAATAGATAGTATAAAAAATTTGCAATTGATAATATATGGAAAAAAATTTTAAAGCAAATAATCAAACAATTTAAAATGGATGATTTATAACACGAGTTTTTAAAAAATAAACAACATGTGTGACATAATATTAAAACAAATAAAGTATATAACTAATGGAAGAAAATAAAAAAATGATAATAATGGTTAAATGAATGAACAATATGTAAATAAGAAAGTTGATGGATAAATAAACGAATAAAAGTAAAAGAATAATTAATGATGAAACAATTAAATGGATAAATAAAAAAGGTTAAAAAAACGCTTAAGTCAGCCTAACTCTCACAATATGAAGATTCAAAGAAATTCTTCCACCAAAATCCAACTCAAATGAAAGCAACTTAAAAACAAACGAAGATGAACGAAGAACAAAAGAAGAATAAGCCACAGAAAATAAGAACGCAAGAGAGGGAGAAATTTGAGTGAATGCTCTAAAGAATTATTATTACTCCAAACTCAAGTGTTTTACAACGAAGGGAGAGGCCTCTATTTATAGTTGAGTCTCCTCAAATCCAACGATACAAATCAATTACATCAACGGCTAAAATTAAAGGGTACCTAAAAATTAAATCTCTAAGATTGCAAAATCATATCTTCTAAGATTGCATTTCATATCTAAGATTGAATATCTTTGAAGATTATGTTTCCATATGCGTCAAGCTTGTAGATGGACCTTCAACCTTTTCAAGTAATGGGACATTTCGATCGGGACAAATGATACAATTTTGGACTGGACTTGGACTTTATTTTATTATTTTGGGTTTATTATTTTTTGTGAGCCCGGGCTAAATTTGCCTATTACAGCTGCCCTTCTTTGCTCATTGTCATGTAACGAGAATTGAGCAAAGACTATAAAAGGGTCAATTTTGTTTGGTCTTGTCTGGTTCTGACTTCTTTGAGTGCTCGTCTTCTTCAAGTAGTCTCATTCCATCCCACTGCATCTTCAAGGGCATAGAAATTAGTGCTTCTATCTGCTCCAATGTGATTTCAGGGGGAAGAGATTTCTAGCTTCGATCTTCTCTGTTAGAACTTCAAGGAGGTAGGAATTGGTAATTTCAACCTGCTCCACTGTAACTTCAGGGAGATAAGGTTGGTGGCTTAAATCTGCTTCTCTACTTCCTCGGGAAGATAAGACTCGCCGTCTTTGATCTGCTCCACTACTGCTTAGGGAGACAGGATATACAATCTTCAACCTACTCCACTACTGCTCAGGGAGATAGAACTGGTGGCTTAAATCTGCTTCCCACTATCTCGGGAAGATAAGATTCGCCGTCTTCGATCTGATTCACTATTGCTTAAGGAGACAGGATCTACAATTTTCAACCTACTCCACTGCTACTCAGGGAGATAGGACTGGTGGCTTAAATCTGCTTCCCTACTACCTTGGGAAGATAAGATTCGCCGTCTTTGATCTGCTCCACTACTGCTTAGGGAGACAGAATCTACAATCTTCAACCTACTCCACTGTAAACTCAGAGAGGCAAGGCTGGTGTTTTCGATCTGCTTCACTGCTAGTACAGGAAGACAAGATCTGCTGTTTTCAGTCTGCTTTGCTACAAACTCAGGGGGGCAAGGTTGGTGTCTTCGATCTACTTCGTTGTTAATACAAGAAGACAAGATTTGTTATCTTCAATATGCTCCACTGCAAACTCAGGGAGGCAAGGATTTGTAGCTTCAATCTGTTCTACTGCAACTTTAGGGAGATAAGATTCGCTATCTTCAGTTTGCTCTACTGCAACTTCAGGGAGATAAGATTATTGGCTTTAATCTGCTCCACTGCAACTTTAGGGAGATAAGATTTGCCATGATCTGCTCTACTGCAACTTCAGAGAGATAAGATCTGTGATTTATAGCTTTAATCTGTTTCACTGTAATTTCAGGGAAATAAGAATCGCTATCTTCAGACTGCTCCACTACAACTTTAGAGAGATAAGACTTGTAACTTTAATCTGCTCCACTGCAACCTCAAAAAGATAGGATTATTGGCTTTAATCTGCTCTACTACAACTTCAGGGAGATAAGATTTACCATCTTCAGTCTACCCTACTGCAACTTCAGGGGGATAATACTTGTTTTCTTCAGTCTACTCCACTGCAACTTCAGGGAGATAAGACTTGTAACTTCAATTCGCTCCATTGCAACTTCAGAGAGATAGGATTATTGGCTTTAATCTGCTCCACTGCAACTTCAGGGAGATAAGATTTGCCATCTTCAGTTTGTTCCACTGCAACTTCAGGGGGATAATAGTTGCTTTCTTCAGTATGCTTCACTATAACTTCAGGGGGATAAGACTTGCTTTCTTCAGTTTGCTCCACTGCAACTTCAGGGAGATAAGACTTCCGCTCCACTGCAACTTCAGGAAGATAGGATTATTGGCTTTAATCTGCTCCACTACAACTTTAGGGAGATAAGATTTGCCATCTTCTTCAATCCATTCTACTCCAACATCAGTGGTATAAAATTTATGGTTTCATCGATCTGTTCTCTAGGGAACATGACCTGTAGAATCCATTTCATGGGCCTACTTATGCCTAGTGATTAGGATGTTATGATTGGAATGAATCAAAATCTCCTAACTAGATGTGTATGCATGAATGCAAAATGTCATGAAAATGATCCCCTAATGTTTGAGTTGTTATTGCTCGTTGTTCATTAAGGCTCTATCACTGACACGTTAGAACGCCATCTTGTTCGACGGATATTTCCGCAGAAACACTCATATTTTACTTAATCAGATTGCCCACACTGTAATCTTTAAGGTTCAATCCACTGTAATCTTCAAGGATCAATCTACTGTAATCTTCAAGGTTCAATCCACTGTACTTTTGGGACATAAAATTTGAATCATTTTCCTCCCACTGTAATTTAGGAGTATAAGATCTGGCTCTTTTTCAATTCTCTCTTATTGCAATTCAAGGATACAAGATCTGAATCTCTTTGGTCTCTTACACCTTTCCTAGAGTGTCATACCAAATGTTTATGCACAATTGTAGAACTTTCTTCTCTAAGAAAACCTCTTCTTATCACTGGGTGATCATTGCTTGTTTGTTCTTTGAAACTTTGTCACCAACACAACATCTTGTCATTTTGTTCAATTAATGTTTTGACAACAAAATTCGAAAGGATAGTCTTAATTTAAACTTTTCCTTTTTAGATATTTCAACCTTTAAACCTAGTGCGTTCTAAACAATAGTCCTGTTTCAGGTTCCTGTATTATTTAGAAACTTCTAGAGTAATATGCGAAACTCCTTTTATGAAATTATTATTAGTTCATTAATCGTTATTTCAATATAAAATACTTTAAAAAGATCATAACAATGGACAAGAAGGAAATTAATTAGGAGCATAGCTTGAAACAATTAAATTAATCAAAGATAGCCAAGACAATAAAAAGAAATTGATTGGGGCGTATCTTGAAAAGAATAAGGTAATCAAAGATAGCAAATTCAAAAATGGGTAAGATGGAAAACTAGGTGCCCCAGATATTGCAGCCTGAGCTTCTCTGTATGAACTTCTTGAGGACCATTTTGAGCTTAATATATGTTTAAGGGATCTGGAGTACTTTGTCAATGCCCTAAGATGTAGCATACTTCCTCATTGTTAATTCATGCATAGCAAGACTACCACATGCCCCACTTTCGATCAAAATTTGAGCAGCCCTTTTCGGGTTTTCAACTCAAAACCCCTTTGGTCTCAAAGCACCCTTTGCGGGTTTTCGCCTTGGCCTCTCCTCTTTTTCTTTTTTCTTTTTTTATTTATTTTTTTTTGATTTTTTTGTCTTAAGGCGTGCTTTACAAGTTTTCACCTTGGCCTCTCCCATTTCAGGTAAAATACTTCTTGACTGAATCTGAATTCACCGAATTGGGCAAGTCTTTGGCATCCATCTCGGTCAATGTCAATGCTCTTCCAAAACATGCATTCTTTACAACATAAGGTCCTTCCCAATTTGGCAACCACTTTCCTTTAAAATATTTTTGTATAAGAAGGATCTTTTTCAACATCAGGTCCCCCTCGTGGAATTCTCTAGGATGAACTTCTTTGTCGTAAGCTTGCATCATCTGACCGTGATGGATAGCTTTTAACCCTTTTTTCTTTGATTTAACATTTCATAAACCAATGGGCCAGGTGTTACCCTGGCAAAGGTTCTGGCCGACGTTTGATCTGCATAGAGGGTAAATGGTAACTTTTTTATGCCAATCTTTACAAGTCTCGATCATCTTTCCCACGATCCTTGTTTTATTTTTTCTTTTTTGACTGCCTATGACGTCAGATCTTTGAACAAACTACAAACTTTTGACATTGTCCTTTTTGGCATTCTTTATCGCTGACTAATCTTTTTTTTTGAAATTGGAATTTAATGACTTCGACCTTGTAACATTGACATATAAAGCTATTTTCACCCTCTTAGTGAAGTAATCGAAGACCACAAAGATGAATCGATATTGGCTAAAAGCTTTTGACGAGATTGACCCCATCATATCCATGCCCCACATGTGGAAAATTTGTGAAGAAATGGAGGAGGCACATAGGTTTTATCTTCCTCAAATTGGTATTTACGGCATAACTGATGTAATCCCCTTCCATGGTGGACCAGAAGTACTGAAACCTCGTGATTAACTTGGCTATCGTAAAACCATTAGTATGTGTCCTTCTGACAGACTTATGAACCTTTTAGCTTTAACAACATCCACAAGTTTTAGTAAGCCAAACATATCTTGATATGATCGTGCGAAAACATCTTTCAATTCTTGGAATAATTTAATGACATTTCGCTTTGTTTCGATGGTAAGACAAGCTCCAATCTCTTTCTCTTCTCTTAGGCTCACTGTCCACTGACTTTTGTAAGGTAGGATCTATTTTTTCATCTTGTTCTACCATCCTTAACAAATCAAGAGATAGGTTACAATCTCAGTCATATTCAAAGTTCTGAGATCCCCCTGGACACATATCTTACTCAAAAGGAGATTCTAAGTCAGTAGCAACATCGCTCATGTCGTTAATATCTGAAGACCTATTGTAGGTACAAAGGTGGATTCCAAGGAATAAATAAATCTAAGGACAATTGTTTGTATGAATAAAGAATAAAATAATATTTAAAAGAAAGTCCAAAGAGCAAAAGAATCTATAAATGAAAAGAATGAAAGAATGTTTGCTCAAAAAGATGCATTTTATTGAAACAAAGATTTTAGACATAAGCCTATTTCACAAAAGGATTCTTATTGCCTCTAGGCTTTAAAGCAACAAGTGTGTTTTGACTATTACTCTAGATTATCTCTAAAAATACAGGGATATCTTCCACAATCCCATTTTTCAAAACACTCCCAAATATGCAAGGGCTTGGAAACTTTATTCCTCTATTCCCTCTTCGGATACATCATTAATGTTTAGATTCTCCGATATTCCCTCTAGGCTTTTGACTTCTTCAAGGAGTCACAACTTTCTTGCCTCCTCCTTTAATTATCGCATGTACGGCCTCGTCAAAGTGATTAGGTTATGATGAAACGTCAAACTTCGTAATTCTCATTTTAATGAACCTTTTAACCAACTTTTTAAACGTAGTGTGGTTTTCGATTAAGTGACCCGTTATTCCCATGTGGTACTCGCATTGGGCATTCTCATTACACCATTTGGGGAACGGAGGTTGCACGGGTTCTGAGTAGGACGGAGACACCACATGCACATTAAAAAGATTCTGATACAACTCCTTATATGTCATCGGGATGGGTGTGAACTGGAGCCTTTCTGTATTTGGCCTCGAGTTGGATTCCTACCTTGAAGAGCCTTGATAGCTAGTGGTTACGGTCATCAACTGACCTACAGTGACTGATTTGGAATGCCTGGTGCTCAGGTTATTCACTTCATTTCCCTATTTTTTGGGGTTGATCTTTTGGCGCTTTCTCCTACGTCTATCTTCCCACTTCTTATCGTGTTGTCGATTATCTTGCCGGGCATTACCATATCTAAAATGCTCATAGTAGCGCTTCCCAACATGTGGTTGATAAATGGGGATTTCAGAGTATTGATGAAAAGTATCGTCATTTCTTTCTCTAAAAGTGTGGCTAGACTTGTGTTGCTACCTCTTTCCATCTTTGGGCATATTGCATGAAGCTCTCACTTTGCTTTTTTTCCATATTCTGTAAAGTAATTCTGTCGGGTGTCATGTTTGTTACATGACTATACTAGTTTATAAAAACTTGTGCTAAGTCTTTCCATGAATTGATTTTAGCACGGCTCAATTGGTTGTACCATTTTGCTGCTGACCCGATCAGATTGTCTTGGAAGCAATGTATTAATAACTTGTCATTATTAACATATCCTGTATCCTTCGACAGCACATCGTGATGTGAGCTTCAGGACAACTAGTTCCGTTGTACTTTTCAAACTCTGGAGTTTTGAACTTTGGCGGGAGTACCAGATCTAGGACCAGGCTCAAGTCCTTAGCGTCAACCCCGCAATGGTAGTCAGCATTTTCCATTGCTTTAAATTTCTCTTCCAGCGATCTGCATCGGTTCTTAAGTTGTTTGGGCATATCTACCCTTGCCTTTTCCATTTCTGCCACCTCATCAAGATCAGGGACAACGAGATTGGTTGGATTATTCCCCGGATTAGAAACTGAGTGTATCGGGTAGTTTATTGGTATAGAGGTACCGACCTGATATTGTTGAGGCCTGATCGTAACAGATGATCCTCGTAGGTACATCTCGGGTTGTGTCTGAGCATTTATCAGGGTGAAACCTGGAGGTTCGTCATTATTATCTCCAGAATCGACCATAGGGCTTTTTCCCTTTTCTATCCCCCCGGTTAACAATTGGGTCAATTGATTCATCATATTCTTTTGGGACTCTAGCATTTGGTCCCTTATATCTTGCTGAATTTTGGTCAATTGCTCCTGCATTTGCATTGGTAACTGGTCTTGCATTTCTCTTTGAATATGTTCTAACCTTTCCAATCTTTGATCCATTAATTTTCTTCTTACGCGAGCACCGTAATGATGCTTAGTCGATAGAATTTTTTTCGGTTTCCAGGTTAAATGAAATAATTTTACCTAATTAGGGTCCTTTTGTGAAAATCTAATACATATGATGCAATGTAATGCAGATGCATGGAATGAATACAAAAAGAAAGAGAGGCATTGATTCTGAATTCAATTCCATTAGAACAACTTTTCTAGAAAACAAATTTCTTTACATAAAACGGATTACATATGCGGCTTTGCCCTATTATTCCAGGCGAAGACATTGATCTTTTTCTTCATATCCGGATGCTATGATCAAATCTTGTGAATTTTCCAAAATCTGTCTCTACTATCTCCTTTTTGTTTGATCTGAGCCATGACCCGTTGCTCACCCCTTGATGCTCTTTAGTTTCTTCGAGACGTGATAGCTCTTGAATAATCTTTGTCAGTTTGAATCCTCAGCCAGCTAAGGATAGTCGTATATTCCCCCTACGAACTTCCAGCCTTCTCTCGTTGTGTTTAATCGGACCATATTTAAGCAGTCGCATTATATTTCACTGTATCAAGAAATTCATTTTCCATGACAAGTTTTTCTATTTAGCAATCAAATTTGAATCAACACCTCTTTTCTATGATGAAAATGCAAAGCAATCATAAACAAAACAAAACAAAATACGTCAATACAGAAGAAATAAACAACATAATAGAACACCTATCTGGGTGACCACTAGGGTTTAGTGTGGCTTTACCTAGGGTAGGTTCTTAGGGCTCTCGATATGCAGTTCGGTTCTAAGGCAAGTGTACTTGAACCAGTAGATTCCTCGATCCTCACCCATTATAGGCTCATATGGACTGAGTTCAATTCAGGGGAATACATTTCCTTATAGCTGCACAGAGATGAAAATCTCACGAAGACATAGGTACGGATGTATCCTGGAAGCGATCCACTATCCTGCACGGAGGTGAAAACCTCACGAAGGAGTAGCTTCTCACTCCCACTTAAAAGGGTGTGACCAACAGTCATGCAATGCAATGTGTGGAAATATAAAAATTTAAAATACAAAATATGATGAAAACTATAACTCAAAACAGATGAAATGCAATGAAAGAATCATATGTTAAAAACTAAAATTTTAACTTTCGACAAAAAAGACAAAAATTAATCAATTTACAGCTGACTCTCTTATAGTCCCAGTGGAGTCGCCAAGCTGTCGAAACCATTTTTATTTTGAAAAAACGGGGTCGACTTTTAAACGCACAAGGAAGGATTAGCACCCTCATAACGCCCAAAAATTGGTACCTAATTGATTAATTAACGTCCTAATGTCGAAAATTTGAAAAGATTTTAAAATAGGGTCCTCTTTAAAATCCTGAATAAATCAAATTTGATGTTAAGACCTCCTCGTCCCGAAGTAATAAGATGTCACATCCAATAAGTTAGGGTACGCCATTTTAACCCTCGAAACTAAGCTTGTCTCATGCATTAAAGTTTAAAAAGGATATTCGCTTATTTGGATAAAAAATTAAAACCCAGTATGTTAGGACACGATTTTCTCAAAGCTCCGAAGCACCGAATATTGCCTTATTTTTAAAAGTCTTCTTTTTTAAAATTGGGGAAAATTGACGCAATATTAAAACGATGCGTAAAAACTTTGATAAAAAAATGGCAATATGAAAATACAAATAAACAATTTGTAAAACACATAATGGCAATTATTTAAATACTAGTATCAATAATCAAAGACCAATGAATTTAAAACAAAGAGTATAAAAAAATATATAAGGCAAAATAAAATGTAAACAAATTTAAAAATAATGAATTTGAAAATGAATACTAAGGGAAAAAGAAATTTGAAATCAACAATATACAAATCAATAAATAAATTATATATATAAAAAAGTAAGTAATATATGTATAAGTTTGGAATAAATAATATATAAAAAATAAAAATAGGTAATATATAAAGTAATAATATATAAATGAGTTTAAAAATAAATATTGTGTAATAAGGAATTTAGAACAAGTTATACAAAAAACATCTTAAAAATAAATAGTATATAAAATAGATAGTATAAAAAAATTTGCAATTGATAATATATGGAAAAAAATTTTAAAGCAAATAATCAAACAATTTAAAATGGATGATTTATAACACGAGTTTTTAAAAAATAAACAACATGTGTGATATAATATTAAAAACAAATAAAGTATATAATTAATAGAAGAAAATAAAAGAATGATAATAATGGTTAAATGCATGAACAATATGTAAATAAGAAAATTGATGGATAAATAAACGAATAAAAGTAAAAGAATAATTAATGATGAAACAATTAAATGGATAAATAAAAAAGGTTAAAAAAAAGCTTAAGTCAGCCTAACTCTCACAATATGAAGATTCAACGAAATTCTTCCACCAAAATCCAACTCAAATGAAAGCAACTTAAAAACAAACGAAGATGAACGAAGAACAAAATAAGAACAAGCCACAGAAAATAAGAACGCAAGAGAGGGAGAAATTTGAGTGAATGCTTTAAAGAATTATTATTGCTCCAAACTCAAGTGTTTTACAATGAAGGGAGAGGCCTCTGTTTATAGTTGAGCCTCCTCAAATCCAACATACAGATCAATTATATCAACGGCTAAGATTAAAGGGTATCTACAAATTAAATCTCTAAGATTACAAAATCATATCTTCTAAGATTACATATCATATCTAAGATTGCATATCCTTGAAGATTATGTTTCCATATGCGTCAAGCTTGTAGATGAACCTTCAACCTTTTCAAGTAATAGGCCATTTCGATCGGGCCAAATGATATAATTTTGGACTAGACTTGGACTTTGTTTTGTTATTTTGGGTTTATTATTTTTTTGTGAGCCCGGGCTAAATTGGCCAATTACAATAATACAAATTTAAAATTTAAAATAATATATTTTGGTATTCGATTTATTTGAACTAGTCGAGTTATTTAAATTTGAAAACTCAAGTGGACTAAAACTCGAAATTTGAAAAAAATCGAGTTGATTCGATCAATTTGATTCGAATAAATTCAAAATTTGATTTTTTTCGAGTCGAATAGAATTTTGCTCACCCCTAAATGTGTGAATAGGACTTTGGAAAATTGAAAATTTTGTAAGATATAAAGTGTAATGTCAAATTGCCAAAATAGAATGATTGGTAGCTCGTAGGGCTTTTATGAATCTGTATTATTAAATGTTGAACGTATGTGAAATTAACATAACAAGACATAATTTTTCATACTGAGAATCTCATATTGAACTTAATAGTAAAAGAGTGTGAACTCTTAAATTTTAATGTGAATGATTGCCCAAAGGATGCCTATTTATTAATATGAAATGTTGATACCACCTTGAGATGTATCAAGTGCAAATGTGTAAGCATAAGTTCCATGATAAATGTATGAATTAATATGAAATGATATCTCTGTGTGTGTGTAACTAAGATTATTTTATAAATGGAATTGAATTGCTAATTAAACTTTGCCCTTGTAAACTTAGAAAAGTAGTTAGGATATTATTGGCATGCCAATAAGGATTAGATATGAAGTTTCGTTTTTGGGCATGGAGTTTTGTTTTGGCTTGAAACTCTATTTTGACTTGGAGTTCTATACTTATTTCGTGATATGTTGGGTTTTGGAGTTATATGATGATACTTGGAGTTCTATTGTGTTATCTATTGGTCGGGAAAGTTACGCGAACCATTAGGTCATGCACTATTGGAAAAAATCCGGTTTGAAAGCGGTTTTCTTTTATAATGAAAAATTAAAATTTTGAATGCCGATCTAGTTTGTGATATTTATGGCAATAAACCCTAGACTGAAATTTTACCT
Organism: Gossypium hirsutum; assembly: GCF_007990345.1. NCBI lineage: Eukaryota > Viridiplantae > Streptophyta > Magnoliopsida > Malvales > Malvaceae > Gossypium > Gossypium hirsutum. The sequence goes on from NC_053438.1 coordinate 10,394,611, forward strand.
ATGTTTCAGATAGACGGATCCTTGTCATTCCTTACTTTCAATCAAATGATCTTCTCTGCTATTCTCGTACCACGAACTGCTTCGAAAGTGGACTCAAACCAATGGAAAGAAAAATTCTCTTTTCAATTAGAAACTGATAGAATCGTTATTCTAGAAAATATATTTAATTCTAAAAGATTAAAAGTTTCCCTATTTTCTGTCAGAATAGTGATATCTTAAAGTTGTGTAAATTACCTTACTGGTGTTATCTATTTACAGGGAGAGATGGTAGAACTATTATTGAATTAGAGAAGTTTATTTAAACTAGAAAAATGAACTCCTTATCTAATTAGGAGTATAGGTGGCGAAAACCCTAGTTACTATTAACTAGGGTTAGCCATCCGCCCTATTCACATAAGGGGATTTTGGGCCTCTTCCACATCGGGTCCAATTATAAGTGCTTCTCGGGCTTTTAACCCAATACTTTATAATTTGATCCAACCTAATATTTTTTTTCTATTTCCCAGAATAAACTTTAGTAAATATATATCGAAAAATTTTCTCATCATAATTTTACCTATGACAATTTTACCTCTGGTAAAATTATGACAATTTACCCCTGGTAAAATTTCAAGAAAATATATTTTATATTGAATCATTCAACTTGTTTACTATGATCGAATGATTTATTTCATTTTTGGGATTTAAAATAGCTCAAAAACATAAGCTCATTCTTCTGATCATTTTTGAGAAATCCATGTTCATTACCATTTCCATTTTCATTTCCATTTCCATTTTGAGAAAACCACATTCATTTCAAAATGATTCCATTTCTCCATTTCGGAGAAAACCATAACCATTCCGAATGTTTTCCATTTCTCCATTTCTATTCATTCTGTTCATTTTGATTCAACATGCTCTTAATTCTGATATCAATGAGTTAACGGAGGGACCGATTGGACATATCAATTTAGGCTCAAATGATTTATAATTAAGTTCTAGCTTTTCGCCTATTAATTATAAACTCATTTAGTCACAAAGTCATTCCACTATAGTATTTTGACTGAGCTCTCCCCAATGACATACCATTATGAAAGCAACTCGATTAGTGCTTGTCCAATGACCTTGTCATAATTGTGTTACCCTCATTGGATAGCCTTAACCTCTTTGGGATAATATCCGTTCTCCTAGTATGATCCTATTTTATCTCATGGTAATCATTACAACTTCTTTCATGAAAAGTCAATCATTATCAAATAGTGATCAAGTCATCCATCATAAAGACAAATGACTTGTGAACATGTTTTCTTTTCATCAACCATGTAATGCCAATGAGAGAATATCATTTACCCATGTTTCGAGCTATGGATTCCACTATTGTGAATGACGCTACATACTACTGAAGTCGTACACCCAATGCACCAACTTTCAGTTCCTTATCTATTCGAACTCAGGCTTTTACTTACATAAAAGTGTACGAGTAACTTTGTAACACCCTAAATCTGAATCCGTTGCCAGATTAGGGTTACGAAGCATTACCAAACAACCAGAATATTTAACATACATTTCATATATAATCATAAACATACTAAATCCAATTCATTTACATGCATATCATTGCTAAATCAAGCCTTCGAGGCCCTAAAAAAATACCTTAGAAACAATTCGGGACCCATTTGAAAACATTTGGAAAGTTTAAGGAAAAGTTACAAAATTTTGACTTCAGGGGTCACACGACCGTGTGCTTCACACGGCTGAGACACACGCTCGTGTCTCAGGCCGTGTAACCTTCAAACTAGGGACACACGGTCGTGTCTCAGCTTGTGTCCTCACCCGTGTAACTTATTAAGTAGGGTCATACGGCCGTATGGCTAAGCCGCGTGCCTCACACGGTCAAGCCACACACCCGTATCTCTGACCATGTGAACCTAAAATGTACCTTAAACAACAAGTTTACCATTTTAAGCTTACTTGGGCCTTAAGCAATTCAAATACCAATCATTTAACCTATTCAAAATATGATTAAACATACTCAAAACATGCCCAAACAATCGTCCTAAGTTCCTAACCAATGTAACCTCAGTGGTACCACATTTTATATCATCAAAACATATTAACAATACATCATCCAAATCAAAGTTTAAAGTATGCCAAAGTCACTCAATTTAGTCTAACATAAAGCTACTTAAGACATCAAGCTTTAAGTTTCATACACATCTCAAGCCTTTGGTCAAAACGCATACTATCGTTTAGCTTCAAGCATAAACATATACTTATAACTCAATTTACATCACATTCACAAAAAAACTAACAACCAAGTACATCCTAGTAAATTCCATTACAAAATTAAACATCACCACACTTGAGATCGAGATTGTTGTTGGTTGCTGAGCCGGCGATAAAAAAAGAGTACCTAACCTGCACATGGAGAACAAAACCGCACGCTGAGTAAAACTTAGTGATGTTTTTATAATCCGAACATTTTAAGACATGATATGATACACGCTTGCTCAAATTGAATTATGCCATCATACTACTATCTAAACATACAATTACAATATATCACCATTTCAATTTCATTCATTTTATCACATTATTTCATGACATACTCAATTTTCACAAGTTTTCACATTTAGTTGGTTTGAACGTATATCTCAATTCACATCACTTGCTATATAAATAGCTTTGCATAGATCAATAACCAATTTACTTATATTTTGGCACAAACCAATCCACATTAAGCAAACTTTAGTTATTCAAATAACCACAAGTATATCCAAAGCATTTGAATTTATTTCACAACTTTAATAATCTAACTCAAGAATATATCATATCTTCTAATGAATAATTGTATATACATAAGTAAATACAATCTTCTTTAATAATACCTATAAAAATTTTCTTAGATGATTCATAAAACCTCGCTGTATAGTCCAGTTGATACACTACACTCGGTGTCTAGCAAATAATCCGCCAAAGAGTTTGCGCCTAGATCTAGTTGGATAAACCGACAAATGTGTGCCCAGCACTAGCCAGATAAATTGACGGAGGTTGCGCCTAGCGCTAGCCGGATAAATTGACGAATAATTAGTGAGCCCAGCTCTAGTTGGATAAACCAACGATATTTGCGCCTAGTGCTAGTTGGATAGACCGACGAATGTGTGCCCAACACTAGTCAGATAAACTGACGAAAGTTGCGCCCAGCGCTAATCGAATAAACTGACGAATAATTAGTGAGCCCAGCTCTAATTGGATAAACCAACGATATTTGCGCCCAGCGCTAGTCGGGCGAATCAACGATGTCAATTACTCATTTGCAAGTCCATAATTTGTACTTTTCATAACTCAATATCAAATTTCATAATTTAATAACACTTCCGCTCCAATTATCTACTAATCATACATTAATTTATTCCATAATGTCACATTCCATAAACCTCTATTCAATTGAATTAACTTATACATCCATAAACTTCCATTCAATTTAATTAACAATTACATTAGGGATATATTAAGGCATCAAGTAGTAACTAGATTAATTAAAAATATTTATAAAGTTTGAGTTTGGGGACTACGAACTTACCTAAAACCGCAGACGATTATTCTGCAACCTTCTCTTTTCCCCTATTTACAATCGATCTCCTCGTTTCACGATTAAAATATAATAAATTAATTTATTAACAAATTCAAATATAATATTAAGTTCAAATTCAAACGATTCTACCATTTAATTACATTTTTACTTATTTGCACTCAACATTTACCCTCGATACAATTAAATCCTCCATTATAAATCATATTATTTAATTAAAATCAAGAAAAGCTCATTTCAACCAATTATACCACAAGGTGCAAAATAACTCATTCTTTCAATTAATTCACAATTTAATCCTTGAATTTACCATTTCCATAATTAACCAAATATACATATAATTTATTAACAATCCCTAAATTCTTGAATTTTATAACTTAACACCATGCTAATTTAATTTATATCATTAAACTCCTTGAAAGCTAATACTAACAAAACTCATGGTACAAAATATTTTAATTACTCACTAAACTTAGTAATTCAACTCAAATTTCCAGCACAAAGAACAATCCACCAAAACAGTCCCTAGACTTCACAAAATTAACAATTTAACCCCTAATTCTATAAAAAAAACAACTTCAAACATTAAAGTTTTTCAAAAATGGCAACTTCTACAAATATCATAATTTCTCTAAATTTCCTCATGGGTAATCTACTAAATAATTTTAAAGTTCCAAAAATATAAAGTTTAATTGAAAATAATCAAATCATCCCAACAAAATTAAGCTTAAAAAATGACACTTAAAAGGCCAAATGGTGCTAGCCTTTCTTTTCCTAAATCGGCATGCAATAGATAAAGCTTTAATTTTTTTTTCTTTCCTTTTTCTTTCCCTACTATTCTATTTGTTTCTTTTATTTTATTCCTATTTTCATTTCATTTTTATTATAACTTAACATAATTACTAATTTAAGCATTATTATACAATTAACATATATTACATATATATAATTCCCTCATAATTATCCACTAACCAAAACTCATCAAATTAATGGACTATTTATTTAAATAGTCCCTTATTCTAATCCCACTTTGAAATTTAATACTAATTATCAATTTATCACCCACTTAATTTAATCATTGTACTTAATTAAACACTAATAATTAAAATTATCAAACTAACATTCAACTCGTTTCTAAAATAACTTCGTAAATATTGAATAAAAATATTTACGAGCCTGGTTTACGAAAACGAGATCCCGATCTTCAATTTTTGAAACCACTGATTCAATATAATACTGTAATATTCTCGTAAATTTTAATAAATAATATTCACGGATCCTATCATCGGAAAATAGTATTTCGAAACCATCATTTTTGACTCCACTAACTTTTGGGTCGTTACAGACTTATACATAGTCAGTTATCCATTCAGGATATAGCTAAGTCACACTATGAACGTCACAAGTGAATAAGTCCATAAACAAATGTATGATCTATTTTTCTTGGGTCCAGTCCAATGTACTCTCAATCCATTCAGTCAAATCTATGTCTCTATTTTCTAGGAGTCATCCGCTCCGATGCCTAAGACAAAGCATCTCCTCAATTGGACTTGATAGATGACTTATTAGTCTTTCAATCTGTTTGCTTATTTCCAATTACACTAAGGACATGTTTAGGTTCGTTTACTAATACAAGCTATCTTTCTGTATTACGATCCGACCACGTGATACCGTTTAGTATTAGTTTAAACATTAGACAACCAATAAACAACATTTGCTTCATTTTTCTTTGCGTGTAAAAACCATTTGAGGACAATCATACAACTTATATTAATGTAATCAATGAAAAAATTACAAGTTTACAAACGAATATACTACACTTAGGGCACCAGATCCAACACCTATTATATGCATATGACAGTTTAATTCAATTTTTTAAATGTTCCCTAAATTTTCTGTAACACCCATATCCCCTCACCGTCAACAGATTAGGGTCACGAGCATTACTAATAAATCAATCATCATTAAAATGCAGGCTATTTCATTCAAATCACAGTAAAAATTATCCATACAGTCTTAAATAGGAGTTTACAAGTTTCTAAAACTGATTTATAAACTAACAAGGGCTAATTTGAAATAATTCTAGAAGTTTAGGGTGAAATCTCAAAATGCCTAGAAACAAGGGACACATGACCATGTGACTTTCGAAGTTGGGACACACGGTCGTGTCTCAGTCCGTGTCCTTACCCGTGTAAGTCACTGACTTGAGACACACGGTCATGTCTCAACCTGTGTCTTTGCCCGTGTAACTCCCTGACTTGGGTCACACAGCCGTGTGTTAGCCCATGTGAAAACTACACTTATGCAATTATTCTACACATTCAAGGCACACGCCCATGTGTGGCATGCAGCCGTGTGACAGACCGTGTCCCAAGCCGTGTGCACCTAAATGTACCTTAAAACTCAAGTTTACCAAATTGTGATTACTTGGGCACTAAAGAACCATTTCACCAGCCATTTAACTTATCTAAAACACAATTAAACATACTTAATTGGTACCACATTGGTACCACATTTTATAAGTTCGAAACACATCAACAAGGCATTATTCATTCAAGACTTTTATCCTTGTCAAATTTATCAACATAGAACTAACCTTTAGCTATTTAAGCTATGAAGCTTTAAGCCAAAGACATACCATCACATTAAACTATGCAACTTACCAAAACACAACTTCAATCACCACCATATATACAATTGACAATTATTTCACTTAAAACCAAAATATTATCAAATATCAATATCAAACCAAGGATTTCCTAGGTACATGCCATTACAATTTAGAACATCACCGCACTTGAGTCCGGGATTCTTTGGTGGATGCTGAGTCGACGATCAAAAGAGAAGCACCTAACCTGCGCATGGAAAACAAAACCGCACACTGAGTAAAACTCAGTGGTATTCCTATAATCCGAACTATTTAACATAGTACAAGTAATTGAAATGTAAAAAAATGCAATAAGCAATGTTATGAACATAAGTTTTATATCAATAATATAGATTTGCTCATTCTCTAATCTCATCCACAAGATTTCAGATGTTCAAACACATATCAATGGTATTTGACTCATGCAATGGCATGATTCACCTTTATGATCAATACTTAATTTCATTTCAGGATTCACATTTCAATTCATAATCCATTGACATTTCAATATCAAGCACTTCAATTTTTGTCGTTTAACTTCCCTATTAACATGACTCGGACTCGGACGGATACATGGAATTAACCAACACACCAATTTGGCACCCAGTGCCTCATCGGATAAATTCAAAGTAATAACTATGCCTAGTGCAATATAAGTTGACACCCAGTGTCTCATTGGTTAAACCGAAGCAAATTGGTACCCAATGCCTCATCGACTCGAGGTCAAAAAAATCCCTAAACTTTTCTTATCCTATGGCAAGTCATCTATATCCGAATTAGCTCGAACAGTTAATAGGGTTTCATTTCACATTTCAATATAACCAATGCCACATTTTCCATATACATATATATGTAACATATAGGCATTTGATTTAATTCATTAGCAATCACAATTCTCAAAACATATATTCAATTCACCATATATACAAATACATATATTTCTCAATACACACAATTAAATCCTTATAAACACAATCAATTCATTCCAATTTTAGCAAAACTACTAACCTCATGTCTTACCATGTATATTAGTTCAAAACAAGAGTTCGAATTATAGAAACACAAATCGTGAATTTCGAGCTATCCGACGTTGATTTTATTCATCCCCTTTTTAGTCGAGGATTCCAGTACAACGTTAGTTACATAATAAAACAATTAAAATACATTAATATCAAATGACTCAATTCTCAAGAGATTTGTAATTTTCTCCTATATTTTGCTTAATCCTCAATTTAGTCCCTAAACTGAGACTAAATTTAATATCCATATTTAACCTCAAAATTTATACTAACTTCACTCTAAGCTAAAATTTAGCTCCCTATTTTCAATTCTACCCCTTAATTTTAATTTTTTACAATTTAGTCTCTATTGCTCAAAATCAACAATTTACTCTACAATTTAGTCCTTTCCCATTTTTAACGTAAAAATCTATCAAAATCTTAAAGCTATAGTTAACTAATAATGGTAGCATTCTCAATGTAACACCCCAAGTTTTGGGCCTAGAAGAAATAGGTTTTGAACAAGGGAGGAGTTAGGAGACTGCACATAAATATTTAGTTGTGCAAGAAGTGAGATAAATGAATGTCTGCTTCAATGGTTAAGTGATTTAGGAGTGTTTGGAAGTGTCTGAGAAGCCTAGGTTCAAGTCTTGGCTTCTGCAGAATTTTTAGTTTTGCTCTTAAATGAATTTGGACACTGGCATATAGGCCTTATCAATAATAGTGGTTGTTTTATGACAAAAAGAGCTTGTGGCCTAGTGGCAAGGTGGCGTGTTGTGTAACTGTGAGGTTTGAGGTTTAAGCCCTGGGTTGAGCAACAAATTATTTATTTTGCTGCTTGAGCTATGTATGTAACACCCCGAATTTTGGGCCTAGAAGAAATAGATTTTGAGCAAGGGAACAGTTAGGAACTACACATAAATACTTAGTTGTGAAAGGAAGTGACATAAAGGAATGTTTGCTTCAGTGGTTAAGTGATTTAGGAGTGTTTGGAGGTGTCTGAGAAGTCAGGGGTTTAAGCCTTGGCTTATGTAAAATTTTTATTTTAAGTGAATAAAATCATTGGATCTAGATAGTAGGTTCTTAAATTATTTTGGTTAAAATATGACACAAAAATAACTTGTGGTCTAGTGGCAAGGTGGCGTGTTGTGTAATTGTGAGGTCTGGGGTTCAAGTTTTGGGTTGCGCAATGAAGTATTTATTTTGCTGCTTGAGCTGTGTAGGTAGTGGAGTTGGATTAAAATACTGCTAAAATGGAGTTTGAACTGGTCGTAGAGAGGATTGAGGAGGGATATTTAGAGAGATTTGAGGAGATAATATTGGGATTTGGAGAGGTTGTTGTGGAGTGATAATAGTAGAAAATTAAGGGATTTAGGGGTTATCAATTGGGATTTTTATTTTTTTTTCAATTTTTTTCAGTTCTTTTCCAAAATTTTAGCCGTTTTAATTCTCCCAATCCCTTGCCGATTTTCTTTTTGCTGATTTTCCTTTCTCTTTTCCTCTCTTGTGTCTTTAGCACTTTTCGGTTCGGTGTGGCTCGATTGTTGTTAGTGTTCTTGGTGTGTGTTCTAATAAGTTTAGTTAACGTGATTGAAATTTAGGTTTTGGTAATCGTTACTAAAGGGGTTGTCTTATGTTAAGAGAAGATTAAGTGATTGGAGTTCTTGCCTAACGGAGTCGTCGTGTGTGGAATCGCCAATGTTTAGTCAAAGGTAAGGACTTTTGTTGTTGTTAAAGGTTGTTCGTCTCGTTGGGGTTGCGAAGAGGTGTTAATTGAGTGACTGATTGGAGTTTTAATTGATCAAATTCAGATTCTGTTGGCCTTGGAAGTGTTTCGGTATCAAACCGCATTAGGTGTGTAACAACACTTTATAAACGATATTGGTAAAATACCAAGAGGTGTGTGTAACCATACCCCTTTAACTGTAAATCGGCAAAAATCAGAAAGCCGAAAATGACGGCGTTTGAGGCCACATGAGCGTACAGATGCTCTTGGGGTAATTCGAGCCCATGAAACATGGTGCTTGACTATAGAGGCCGCCATGAGCATTCTCATGGGCTTAGGCCGAAATGGGTCACGTTGGGCTGAAATGGGTTGTGTGGGCCCAATGGGCTTGTGGGCCCCATACGGATGAAATCCACGAGTTGTGATAAATACTGGACTGGGCTATGTAGATCTCATAGCCGTGGCAGAATTTGGGCTAAACGGGCTGCACGAGAGTGTGGGCCCACTTGGGTCGAGTAATAGGTCTTAGGCCTATTTACACTGTTATGACCATTTAGGTTACTTGAGTCGCTCGAGGTGACTACAGACCTTTCGAGAGGTTGATATTTGCACTGAGACCTCAAAATATGTAAAATAACCAAAATACAATTGAAGGGTAAAATGACTATTTTACCCCTAATAGGGTAAAATGACCGAAATACCCCTATAGGATAAAATTACTGAAATATCCCTATAGGGTAAAACGACTGTTATACCTCTAGGAGATAAAATGACTGTTATGGCCGTATGTTATGTATGAATGATATGTATGACTATGATTGAGCATGACATTTTGCATACACGTATAATATTATGTCACGACATGTTGCATGGGGTTGGGTTGTTATATTTGGAGGAAATGTACTGTACTGTTAAGGTCGCACGGGTCGCCCAAGGCGACTGTGGACCTACTAGTGGCTTTGCTACATATACTGTTGCATGGGGTTGGGTTGTTCTATTTGGAGGAAGTGTACTGTACTGTTAAGGTCGCACAGGTCGCGCAAGACGACTGTGGACCTACTGGTGGCTTTGCCACATATACTGTTACTGGCAGCTTTGTTGCGATACTATTACTGGCAGCTTTGCTGCGTATTGGTGTGTTGGCTGGGTGGGTCGATTTTATCCCCACATGGTGTGTTGGTGGTACGGAGTGGTATGTTGGTTGGATTGGGATGGGTTGCATTATTGCACTGCATTGTTACTGTATTGGGCTAAGGCCCACACTGTTACTATATTGGGTTAAGGCCCACACTGATTCTGTATTGGGCTAAGGCCCACACTTTTACTGTATTGGGCTAAGGCCCACACTGTACTGTCACTAAATAGGGCTCAGACCCAGACTGTTACTTCAACTCGTACCCTGTTTGACTGTTAGGGGATTACACACTGAGTTTTGTAAACTCACCCTCTCTTTTTTACTGTGCAGGTAATCCTCGACCATATACGATTCGGTGCTGCGAGGGATTCGGAGGTGGCCACACAACTGCTGTTGTTTTCATTTGCTTTTATGTTAATTTGAGTTATATGTTGGGTTTTGTTTTTGTAATAAGGCTTTTGAGTTGGTTTAAATTTTTAAATGGGCATTTTCTTACCTATTTTAAACTGCTAGTTTAGGAGAAGAAGGATATTTTAAAGTAACTATGGTTTTCAAAGACACGGGTTTTAACAATGGAACTCATAAAGCTTTCGCGATTTTAGACTAAGCTTATTAAAAAAATATCATATAACAAGATAAACATTTTGACTAGTTGATTTGTTAATTAAAAATAAAGGGGTTTATTATAAGCTTAGAAATATATTTTTTCCAACGAGTTTAATTTTCGAAGACACTTCAATGTGACATGCCAGATTCGACCATAACGTCTAGGCCGGGTCTGGGGTGTTACAGAGTAGGTAGTGGCGTTGGATTGAAACACAGCTAAGGGGAGTTTGAATTGAATTTGAATGGAGTTGTTGGGGGGGTTGAGGAGAAATCGGTGGAGTGATTCAATGAGGGATAAGGGGAGAGATTTTAGGAGAAAAACAAGGGATGTGTGGGGAGAGGAGAGGTGTGCCAAAATTGGACTTTATACCTAGGAAAATTCGGCCAGAGGGGTTTTTGCTCATTTTTGGTATACTTTCATTTCCGTTTTGTGAGGAGTTTTCACTCTTTTTGGTTGAAGGTCGATGTGGTAAGGGGTTTTTTACTTTTTCTTCTGTCTCGTTCTTTTTGGTGTTCGCAACCTCTTTTTGGCCGAATAGTACCTTTCTCAATTGTCTCTTTTTCTTTCTTTTCCAAGTAATTATACTGGTGGCTAATCTATCTTCTCTCCTTTTTCATTCAATCTTTCTTTACCCTCTACCGAAACCTCTTCGTCCCCTAAATCGTTCTCCTCCCATCTTGCCATTTTGCTCTCCATTTTTTACCTTCTTTGTGCTGACTTTTTCCTTGCTCTCTGTCGATTTTGTATTCCATCCTTATTCTACGGTTTTATACTTTCGGTAAGGTGGTGTTCGTTTTGACTTAAATCGTTCTATTAGATAATTGTTATTAAAGGGTTTCAACTGGATTGCAGGTAATAACCCCGAGATCTAGTGACCAACGTTGTTTCGGCGAGTGAAGTGTTTAGGGATTCGGTTGTTCAATCAAGGTAAGTGTCTGTCAATCAAGAAGTTATGTGTAATGAATAGGATTTTCTTTTAAATTCATTTGATATGTGGTCAACTGAGTGTTACGGGTGAACATAGGTTCGGAAGTGTTTGAGGATTGTCTGCGCATCTTCTCGTAAACAGGTGTGTAAACACCCCATTGCAATCGTAAAACGGCAAAAAGTCGAAAAGCTAAAAATACGGCGTTTGAGACCACACGAATGTGCGAACGCTCATGTGGTAAGCTAAACCCACGAATCATGGGCGATAGACTGTAGAGGCCTCCATGAGTATTTTTATGGGCTTAGGCCGTGATAGGCCACATTGGGCTGAAATGGGCCGTGTGGGCTCCACACAAATGAAATCCATGATTAGTGGCAAATACTGAACTGGGTTATGTAGACCTCATAGCCGTAGAAAAATTTAGGCTGAACGGGCCACACGAGCGTGTGGGCCCACTAGGGTCAAGTAATGGGTCTTAGGGTCATTTATACTATTATGACCATTTAGGTTACCTGAGTCGCTTGAGATGACTGCGGACCTTTCGAGAGGTCGATATCTGTACCGAAACCTCAAAATAGATAAAATGACTGAAATACCCCCATAAGGTTAAATGATCGAAATACCCCCATAGGGTAGAATGATCGAAATACCTCATAGGGTAGAATGACCAAAATACCCCCACAGGGTAGAATGACCAAAATACCCCTATAGGGTAGAATGACTGAAATACCCTCATAGAGTAGAATGACCAAAATACCCCAATAGGGTAGAATGAACGAATATCCCTATAGGGTAAAATGACCGAAATACCCCCATAGGGTAGAATGACTGAAATACCCCTATAAAGTAAAATGACCGAAATACTTCCATAGGATAAAATGATTGTTATACTTCTAGGAGATGAAATGACTGTTATGGCCTTATGTTATGCATGACTGATTTGCTCTATGATATGTATGACTATGATTGAGCATGACATTTTGCATACACGTATGATATTATGTCATGACATATTGCATAGGATGGGTTGTTATATTTGGAGGAAGTGTACCGTACTGATAAGGTTGCACGGGTTGCCCAAGACGATTGTGGACCTACTGATGGCTATATGACGTATGATATTATATCCCCACATGGTGTGTTTGGCGAAACGGAGTGGTGTGTAGAGGCTAGATTGGGTAGGACTTCTAACTGCATATCTGTATTGATTAATGATATTATAGACTGTTCATTGCATGACTGATATCTATTACTGTTTTGGGCCAAGGCCCCACTAATACTATTACTGAAATTGGTTAAAGACCCTACTGATTACTGGCATTGTGATGGGCTCAAGCCCAATCGTTTACTGTTACGGGAAAGGGATTAGGCCCACACTAAACTGGATTGTTACTGTAACGGGATCAGGCCCAAACTGCATTTACCTACTGTTTAATTGACTGTTTGCTTGTTAGGGGATTACACACAGAGTTTTCGTAAACTCACCCCTCTGTTTAACTGTACAGGTAATCCCCAGTTGTAGGCAGGTCGGTGCTGCGAGGGACTCGATGATGGCCACACAACCGCATCATCTTTCGTTTCAGCTTCTGATTTATAAGTAACTAAATTTGGGTACTTTTATGTAAAAAGGCCTTTTTAAAGTTATAAACTTTAAATTGGGGTTTTTATTTATTTAGTTTGATATAAACTCCTAGTTGTAGAAAAAGACGGGTTTTCAAAAGGTAACTGTTTTCAAAGACACCACGTTTTCATAAAATACTGTAAAAGTTTCCGCATCAAACAACATTTTAAATATAGTAACAAACTAATATGATCAACACACTGCTAAAGGCAACTTGAGTTTTCAATAAACGTGAATTAGTATGGAACGAGTTTTCAATAAAATTGTGTTTTTGAAAAATACTTCAATGTGATATCGCCAGATTCGGGCATAACGTCTAGTCCGGGTTTGAGTGTTACACTCAAATTTGAACAATATAAAAAATTGCAGCACGAGTCATGTAGTTCAAAGTACCGAGATTCCAAAAACATAAAAATTATAAGAAAATGGACTAAATCGACTAACCAATTGAAGTTGGAAAGCTAAAAACCCTTTAGGTGCCGTCTTTCTCCTTCCTCTTTTCTTTCTTTTCTCTTCTTTCTAATTTGCATGCTAACATCTTTTTCTTTATGTTTTTATTATAATATCCATTATTATTTTATAAATTATACATAAATTAAATTCATTTTAACTATTATTATAACATATAACATTTATATATAATTTAAACTTTCATTAGTGAATGTCCACTAACATGTAATAATGTATATTTGCTACTTTATTCATTTTAGTTTATTTCAATTTATAATTCAACTTTTAACCTTTACGCGATTTGGTCCTTATGCTTTAATAATCTTAATTCATACAATGTACCAATCCAAAATTTAATTCACTACTAGACTAACTTCCTAAATATTTAATAAAAATATTTATGAGCTCGTCTTATAGGAACAAAGTCCCGAGCTTTATTTTCCGACATCCTTGACTATCGGGTCGTTACAGTTTCACATTTTATTCAATTCAGCCTCTAAACTGAATTTTCCATAACTTTCAAATTTGAGCCTCGATTTCGAAACTGATCTCAATTATATCCTTCTATAACCTTCAATAATATATAATTATAAAAATTGAACATTAATTTTGAAATTTATGCACTTTAGTCCTTATGTTTAAAAACTAGCAATTAAACTTTACAAACTAGTCCTTTTTTGTTTCAAAGGTTAAAATCTAACAATTTAGTAAAAAAAATTTAAGAAATCAATAATGGTAAATTTGAAAACTTAAACAGTTTTTCAAATTGGTACACGGGTAATCTAAATCAAGCTCTCGAGGACCTAAAAAACATAAAAATTACAACAAATGAGCTTGAAATCACATACCAATTGAAGGATTAAAGTTTGGAAGCTTTGAAACCCTTTTCTCCCTTGTTCATATGGTGAAGAAGATGAAGATGAGAAAAACTGTTTTGATTTTCTTTTTAATTTTCCTTTTAAACTTAGTTTAAAAATAATAAACTTAATTAATTTAGTTTAAACCTTAATTAAGTTAATACTAATCATCATTAAGAAAATATAAGTGGAAGATGGCATCATCTTCCACTATTCACTAATAGAAATTGGCCCAATTGCTTAATTGGTCCTTCGATTATAAAAAATCCATAACGATTAACTGTTAGGACTTTTATGATTTAGTCCTTGTACCTTAATTAACTATCCAATTGACAAAATTAAAAGACAAAACTTTAATTAAACTTTATACTAACCTCATAAATATTAAATAATAATATTTACAGGCTCGAATATCAGAAATGGGTACACAACAAGATATTGCAGATGAAATTTACCAATGGCCATAGAAGCACAACATGCTTGTAGATGATAGCTGTAAAAGGGTTGTGAATGCACACCAAAATGTTACAATCTGCTATGGATGTGGATACACAAAAAAAAAATAGATATAGTGCCAATACTTTCTTCGATCATATCATCCCATCCTATGCAATGCAATGTAGCACATTTAATACAAATCACATTTGGTAGCATTTAATGTACTAACACATGGAAAATCAGTAACAAAATCATGTTTTTCATGTATTCAAATTAGCAGCCATATAGGGCATGGCATTCATATGATCGCAAGTATATAGATACAATAGTAACATATACTGTTCATAATTCATACAATATATATATCCAAATAAATACCACATTAATTAGATCTGTAACGCCCCAAAATTTTAAGAATTTAATTTTGAAAATTTGCAGTAATTAATCTCTATATCTATGGTTTTGTGTTTTGCGATTGAGTTTAAGGTTTGGAGTTCGAGTTGCATCGTTAAAAGTTTTGTTATTTTTTAAAAAACAACCCTATCTATGTGTTATGTAGTTAAGTGAAATCCTAGGTAAATCTGTGTCAAGAATGAGCCTGTTGGTTCACTAGTTAAGCATTTGTCTGTATCTTGTCTGGTCCCAAGTTCAAATCCCATTGTATACGTTAGGAAATTTTTTTTTGCAAATGTCGAAAGGTGGGATGGTGGTTAACTTAAAACATTCTGAAGAAATTATATCGTTCTTCTTTTATTTTTCTAAGTTTTGGTTCTTTTTTTTCTGTTTCTTTTTTCTTTTATTTATTTTTACTGTATTTGATTCTCCGTTAATTAGGAATTCTTCGTTGCCTGTGAGGTCGATTGTATGATTATTGTGTAAGTTCCATCATTATCTCCTTTCGTTTTAGGAGTTTTATTGTGTTAACACTATTCTGTCGAAACAGGATTTTGCTCGTTTGCTTGAACATTCTGTTTAAATACTCGATTGGTTACTTTTTAGGTGAGGATATTACAAGAGAAGTTACTCCGTTGTATTAGTCTGATTTCCTCCTTTTTGTGTGAGGTAAGTATGCGAATTGAGTTGGGGTTGCGTTGAAACTTTTGACATGATCTTAACGGTAGGTTGATTTTAGTAACATATTGAAAATGGTGGTGTAATTGATTATTGAATGGTTAATTAGGTTCTAAGTAGTCTCCGCATTGTTTTTCTGTCAAAGTGAAACCAGGTGCGTATCGGAAACCTTAACTTTTGTAAGTTTCAATCGTCGAAAATGGTGGTTGTCGACGCCACACAAGCGGGCACACGGGCGTGTGTCCAATTTGTGTGAGCCACACAGCTATGTGGCAGGTCGTGTGGTTGGCCGTGTAACTCATTGTTTATCGATTTAGGGCCACACGGGTAGGGACACGGGCGTGTGTCTAGGTCGTGTGTGGCCATATTAGCGTCGGGTTCACATGGGCAACAGACACGGATGTGTGTCTAGGCCGTGTAACTCACTGTTTCTGGTATAAGACCACATGGCCAGGGTCACGGGAGTGTGTCTTGGCCGCGTAACTCACTGTTTGTGGTATAAAACCACACAACCAAGGACACGGGTGTGTACCCAAGTCGTGTGAGTCACATAGGCAGGGACACAGGCATGTGTCTAGGCCGTGTTACTCACTATTTATGCTTCAGAACCATACGGACAGGGTATATAGGCGTGTGATCAGGCCGTGTGGCATGTTATTGGGGACCAAAACCTATTTTTGAGGTCATAAATGTTGCTTAACACTAATACCGGTCTCCTCAATGTATGAATGATTGAATTTGATCATATGAGAACTGTTTGATACTCTGAGACTATTGTGTGAATAACATAGTGTATGTATACTATGATACTTATTCTGATGTTGAACTATCTTATCTATTTGTGAAATAATTAGAATGACTGAATACATTATACGAGTACTTGAGCTCTGCATTTGCATGGTTGGGATATTGTGAAGAAGGAAGTAATCTGTTCTAAAATTGTGGCTAAGCCACAATGCGTATAAATTTGATTCTGGCACTTTGTCGCATTTTGATCTAGCAGCTAAGCTGTATCTCTATAAAAGTGTCAAATGGACACTCTGAGGTGTTTAGGGTTGGTTGGGCATTGAATGTCCTTAACGGTGTGTTGGGATGGCCGAAGACGATGTGTAGCGGATGGGGGTAGGGATATTGCATCTGAATCTGTTCTATATCGTATATGGAACTGAAATTGCTTATATACATATGTAACTAATCTGCTCTGAATCTGAACTGAAATTACTTCTGTATTGAACCGAAACCTTGAATTTAGAATTATTCTGTAAGTAAGCATTAGTTGAACAAACTTTTTTTACGCACTGAGTTCACAACTCATTTTGTTATTGATTGGATTTCAGGTGGTTCTCAATCTTGAATGGGTCGGTGTCGCGGGAGCTCGATCAAGCCCTCATCATTCTTTATATTACTATTTGTAGGGATTTCGATAGTCTGTGGTATTGTGATGTTTTGAAAGACTTCATGCTTAGTTAGTTGTTGTGTGCATCTTAAGTAATGAATGGTTCCTTATGACCGTGTTATAAATGTGGGGTTTTTAGTGTTCCTGATGTAACCCTCTAGACTTGGCCTAGACATCTAGGCTGGGTTTAGGGTGTTACACGATCAAGAAGGTAACCTAACATATTTCATTTTATTAAGAACCTAATTACATTATTTAATTCATTAAAACTAGTTCTGAACTTGTTCAGGGACTAATCTAATCAATTCATAAAATTTTGAGTCAAAACCATAAAATCTAAAAAACAGTGGCAAAACTATGAAATTTAATAAACAATGGCAAAACTATAAAATATAAAAAATAGGGGACACATGCCCCTGTGACCGGATGTGTGGAGGGGGTTCTACGGTCGTGTGGTTAGACCGTGTGACAGACTGTAGTCGTGTCATATTTGTAAAATGAATCTACAGGGACGACACGACCGTGTGATAGGTCGTGTGGAGGGTCATAGACCGTGTGAGAAGCGAAAATCCTAGGGTTTCAGGGGGACATGGCCGTGTAAGGTGGTGATGTGGTCTATCCTAGGCTCAATTTTACCTCAATTTTCTCGTAAAAGAACACACACATGACTATGAGATCTCGAACGTCCTTCCTTGTGCTTAGATTTAGTCCGAGGTACCTAAATTGAGTCTGCTTCTTGGCAAAAATTAAGAATGTTTCTAGTGGTGATTATGAATCTGATTGAAAAATGACTTGAATCGGGAATAGATTTGGATTTGGGAAGCAAAAATAAATTTCAATAATGGATTAAAATTATGATGTAAATGGAAGAAAAGAAAAGAAAGAGGGATTAAAAAGAAAAGATGGAAACAAAATTCTAAGGGGGTTTGAAAAAGGTTAATTGATATTCTAATTAGGAAAAGAAGATAAAAAGATGGTGGAATTCTAGTTCTATTGGAATTTTGAGGAATGAGCAAGTTGTGGATTCTAATTAGGAAGGGATTGAGTTAATTAAGGCAGGTTTGTAAACCCTAGGGGTGTCACCTGTAATTTTCCCAAGTTTTTGTTGAAATTTTAAATTAAAAAAAAATGGAAAAGAAGGAGGGTCAAACCTTGCTCACTTAAGGGGGTTAATGCCTTACCATTAAACATGTTACTCATTCTTGCTTAATTTTTTACACTTAATTTTACATATTTTAATATTTGGAGTGTCTTTGTGAAATTATGAAATAAAAGGGGAAGAAAGGATTCAAACTTGGGTCAATTAGGAAGAAAATTAGCATGCTAACCATTAGACATAAACCTATTTCTTATTCAATTTTTACCTCAATTCATATTTGTTTTAGTGTGACTTTTATCCTAAGTTGCTGAAAATAAATGAGAAAACGAAGCTTAAACCTAGGATCTCTAAAATAGGTAAACACTTAACCACCAAGCCTAAGGCTCATTTCTTAATTGTATATATTTATTTCGAACTCAACTTACCTATTTTTTTATTTGCTTATACATTTACTTTATTTTTTTATTATTAACTTATTTAACTTTATTTTTTAACACATTCCTATTTTAGTTTATATATACAATAATTAATACTCATAGTCAAGTCTCATTATTAATTAATACTCATATCCCTTAAACTTGTGTTTTTTTGTCAAATCACCCAAAAATAGACGGAAAAAATTAAAATTTTTTAACTTTATTGATGTGGTATACACGTGGATGACATGTCAACATTTAATTAATTTTTTTAAATTTTAAAAAATCAAAAATTTATGAAAATTATTTTTAAAAATAAAAAATCATTAAAGTTATTTAAAAATGATAAAAAATATTTAAAAATTTTAAAAATTAATTAAATGCTGACATGTTATCCACGTGGTAATCCATTTTGAGATGATTTGGCAGAAAAAAGACAAATTCAAAAACTAAAAGAAAGGAAAAAAACAAATGAAAGGTTAAAATAACTTTTTTATACAATTAAAAGGTCAAAAATTTTATGTCATCTTAAAATATACTATACTTTTCTTCAAATAAATCGAAACTGATAAACCTAGCCCACTTGTGATGCATGCTTATACGAGATCTTGATTAGGAACAATTTGTATGTCAAAGAAACAAACAAGCAATGCATAAATTAAGGAAAAACAAAGAGGTTGTTTAATTGATATTGGAATTTAGGGTTTATTTTTATAACAAAGCTGTTGTGTAGTCTCAAGGTGACAATCACATACGTTTAAGGCCTACCAACCAGATAATAAGAAGGGGAAAAAAAAATCCCAAACATGACTATTATTCCAACCCAGTTGTGAAAGAGACACCTAAAATTAATGTAAAAATTACCAAACTTTTAGTATTTCAATTTAGTGTTTGGCTGTTGTTGTATTTTTTGGTACATTATTATTATTGTTATTAATTGACTGATTATCAACACTACTAATTAAATAATTCTTGGACTATTTCTTGATAACTGATGAGGCCAAATCTTAATTTTAATTAAATGCTTTTTTGTTTTTTTGGATAATTGGGTAGGGGATGAAGTTGTTAAGAATTAAATTTAAATCTTATAGAATACAACAAAATAAATTTTCCAAGAAGAATTTACCTAAGGATTTGATAAATATTTAAGTACTGGAGATTTAGTTTTACTGGTGAAGAATATATCTATTCTTAAATGCTAGAAAAAAGAGTAATGGGGTGTTTGGTTGAAATCATAGAGGGTGATTTTACATTCTATTTTAACATTCTCACATTTTGTTCCTAAAGATTATTTTACATTTCTATTAATATAGATGATAATCTTAATTCTAGTTCTTTCTTAGGTAAGGTAAGATTTTGAGGGTAATCCTCGACATTTTTACTTTTTTTTATTTACCATTTTCATTAATATTAACCCTTCTATTTTTGAAATTTTCTATATATTACGTAAATATATTACATATACAATTTAATTTTTTTATAATATAATAATTTAACTTATTATATTAATATAAAAGATATAAGACTATCGGTTAATATATGTTTTTTTTTCAATAAAATATCAATGATCATATTTGATATAAATAGTATTTTAACCAAATTTAAAAATAATCTAAAAATATATTTTAACTAAGAGGATGTGGGTTCAAGCTAGACATACTCATAGGTTAGGTCATCCAGTTCGGCCCAAAGGTCTGCTCGAAAAGTGAGAGGGTTTGGGCAAAAAAACTAAAGTCCGTTTTTGGGCTTCAAAAGTAAGGCTTTTTTGGCCCGAGCCCGACTTGAATTTGCAAAAAAAAAACCTTGTTTTCTTGCTATTTTCTCGCAGTTTTGTTCCTATTTCACTATTATGTTGTTATTATTTAGATATTGTATAACTCTTATTTTATTGTTAATTTTGTTACTATTTTGGAGGCATTTACTTGTTAAGTTACATATATGTAGTGTTATTTAAGTATAAAGATTTTTTAAAATTTATTTTCAATTTTTTGAGAAACATTTATTTTAATGCTTTTAGTATTTTTTATGCATTATATATATAAATTTAATACGAGCGGATTAGACTCGGGTTTTAGCATTTTTATTCGAACTGGGATTGGGCAAAATTTTAAGCCCATTTTCTGGCTGGACTAAGTTTGGGCCTATCAAACGGGCCTAAAATTTTGTCAAATCTTAACCCGACCCTGCCCGACCCATGGAGAAGTCTAGTTCAAGTGTGTTTAAACACAGTTTTCCTTCAATTTAGGATGGAAGAAGGGTTGCGGCTAGAAGTAAGCTTTGTATAAGAAAAAAAAATGTAGTAATGGAATAAAAGAAATCGAAATTTAAATATTCAAATAATGAAAAATAACATATGTATTATATAATAATACTATGTCAATGGTAAGAGTTAAGTTTCTGTAACAAAAATGAGTGCATAAAGTTTTAGAGTCCATTGAAAGAGTTTCACAAAATTTCATATCATTATTTCTAATTAAGGTTGGAGTAACTAAGTTTGTTAAAAAAAAAAACTAATTCATTAACAAGGACAAATTTAGTAAAATATAGTTTTAGATAATTTTCTATTTTTTTTCAACCAAATAATAATATTTTATATTTTATCTAAATGAAATAAACCAAATAATTTAACATATTTAATAATATTCTAAATAATCTTATATTCTAATAATCCTATCGATAATAATCTTACGTTCTCTCAACTGATTACCAGAGGTACCTAAAACTCATAGACCAAAGTAGTTCTTGAAGTGTACCCTTTTCATATTTTGCTCAATCAAACATGTTGGCCAATTTAACTAACATAAATAGGGATAAACTAGCTATAAATAAATAAGTTCAGGGTCAAATTATATATTAACCCTATTTAAAATTAGCATAGCGCTGCTGGTCTGAGCTCTAAACCAACTTGGTGATGGGAGGATCACCATTAATAACCTGTTAAAAGCTTCTCTTTCCTCGTCAACTTAAAGTGAATATAGGAGTAGGTGAATTCAATCAAACAAATAAAATGAGGAATTGGAGTTGAAAACAGAATCAAAGAATGCATTTACTGAGTTGAGAGAAAGAAATGCCCAACTTTATCATCAGCAGCTTTTGTAACGCGTTATCTCTCCCACCATTGCATGGCACATACTCATCCATGCATGAAAAAAGAAAAAGAAGCTACATGCCATAATTCATTAATGGTTAATTGCACTAGATGTCCTCAAACTAAGATTTAAATTTTATATTGTTCTTTAAACTTCAAAATGTTTTAATTATATTTTCAAAGTGTGAACACCATGTCAATAAGGTTCTTCTATCAATTTGGGCATAAAATAATAACTCGAATATTTGAGGAGCATATTTGAAACACATTGTTCAAATTTTAAACACGTGTGAATAGCATGAAAAACTTAGATTCAACATGTTAAAAAAGGGGTAACTTACACCAGAGGTTACCTAACTTTTAGTAAGTTTTGGTTTTGATCATTGAACTATGATAAGTTACAAATGATCAATACATTACCGATTTGTAATGTTTCAATCACTTGTTGATTAATGGCCCCGTTAACCATATGATAAAATGATGACGTGAAACATTTTGTGTAGATTTAATACCTAAATTGGCCTATGAACTATAGATTATATCAGTTTTGTTTTTTTTAAAGAAATTCTCAAGGATAATTCCAAAAATATCCAAAGAAAATAACAGAAAATTCTAAAAAAAAGGTTGATGTAACACCCCTAACCAGTATCTGTCGCCGGAACAGGGTTACAGAGTACTACAGGAGTTTTCAGATTAAATGAACACTTAATTATAAACATTTCAAATCATATCAATATTCATATTAAAATCAAGTAAAAACATCCATATTGTCCCTTAAACAAGCCCTCGAGGCCCAAAATACGCGTTAGAAACAAGTCGAGACTAAATCAAAAAATCATAGAATTTTTCAAAAATTAGTGAAAATTTTCAACACTACAGGGGTCACACGGCCTTATGGCCAGGCCGTGTGACTCACACGACCAGGAGACACACCCGTGTCTCAAGCCGTTTAGGCATTCGAAGTAGGGACACACGACTATGTCCCAAATTGAGTCTGTGGCCGTGTAACTCACTGACTTGGTCACACTGCCAAGCCACAGGCCCGTGTGCTAGGCCGTGTACCCTTCGAAATAACCTCACACGCCTATGTGTCAGGCCGTGTGCTAGGCCGTGTAATAGCCTGACTTGCTACCCTTTGAAAGCTACAGAGGATACACGGACGTGTGTCACACACGGCTGAGACACACGCCCGTGTCTCTGCCCGTGTGGACGAAAATAAGTCATTTTACAAGCCATTTTTCTCACCCAATTTAGCATGAACCTACAACCACAAATGCACATATACATAAGCCATAATAAGGCACCAAAACCATGCATAATCTAGCCTTATATAAATGGTATGATCACATACAACCAATATGCCTTTAGGCACCTCAAATGACAATATAAAACATGAAACTTACTTACCAAAACATACCAAATGGTACTAACCATGCCATTCAACCATTAACATCTAAAACCATATAAACCATTCAAACAAAGTGCCAATTCACAATAATTTCAACAATTTACAAAACTTATACAATATGTATATTCAAACCTTAATTTCATCTTCCATAATTCAAGCATATCAGTCCAAACATCAACCATTAGAAATCTAATATTTACATGCCATATACTAAACTCATACCATCATGAAAGTGCCAAAACACAAACCAAACAAATGGCCATTTAACAACCAAAATATGTGGTCACATTAGCCAAAATACCTATACATGCCATTATAACCAAAATTAAACAACTGAATGTACCAAAAGAGCCGATGGATAGTGTGATTTATCTTCAACATGCTTCCAACCTGAACGAGCTTCCAATTCACTATAAGACATGGAGAATAACACAGAGTAAGCATTTAAGCTTAGTAAGTTCGTATAACATAGAACATAACTTACCATTTAGGCATATAATAGGTAAGTAAACAAAGCATATTCCAACATAATTTGGCCAAATGCCTAAGCACAAATTCACCAACCATGTTAGCCACGTAAACATATATGTAAGCCAATAAACATGGATGAACACAACAATTGATCAAGTTCCATATACATGCATCATCCATTTCATGTTTCCAAATACCATGTAACAACATTTCCATGTAATTCATGTGTATACCTGTAATAGTTCGTATCGAACTCTTATCATTTCGTATCATAACATTGCCCGTTGAACCATTTAGAATACCGTTGGATACCCGAGATAGCTCGCAGATAGTGTGCTAAATCATATAACTGTAATCTGTTAAATTTTGTACATGTATGCTCACACGAGCTATAAATCGGTATGCTCTCACGAGCTGTAAATCGGTATGCTTACACGTGTTGTGGGTTGGAACGTAGCTACACAATGTTGCTCACACGAGCTGTGGAGTATCTGCAACACATGCCAGACCTTAGCCATCGGTAGGATGTTTAGGACCAACACACGAATCATGTAAACCCTAATGACATGTCATTTGTATCCTATAAATTCCTAAGGTTCAAACGGGGCTTGGTAATCGTCTAATGTTGTTGGATATGAAATCGTTATTTATATAACATTTTATAACACATGTATAATTCAATTTAAAACATATAAACACGATTTAATTACACAAACTTATCTCGATGAGTATACATATATACGGAGGCGATTAATCTGAGATTTTCTCTTTTTCCTGATCTAACATCGTACGAGGTCTGTCTTGATCTATACAGATAAATTTAACTCAATTCAATATAAATTTCATTCAATTTAGCCTGAAATCATATTTTAGAAAAATTACCATTTTCCTCTATACTTTTAATTTCTTTACAATTTAGTCCTTAGCTCATAAAAATGGAAATTCATGAAATTCTACCACAACCTACTATGGTCAAACATCAATTGGGTCCCTAGCATGCCCTATATTTCATTTATTTCATAATCTCACCATGTAATATTTTATAATTTTCAATTTAGTCCGTATTTGACAATTTCACTAAAAATCCCTTTACAAATGTTGTTTATGTAAAACAACCATCTGTTTTCTATATAACTCGCTTGAATTGTCCATTAGTCTGCGAATGGAAGGAAGTACTAAAATCCAAACAAGTACTTAGTGCCTCTTGTAGTTTCTTCCAAATTTGAAATGTAAAATGGAGATCTTGATCTAAAATAATTGATACTAGTACTTCATGTAGTCTTACAATCTTCGAAATATATAACTTAGCTAGCTTTTGTAAAGAGTAATATGTATATATAAGTATAAGAAATTAAACACAGATTCTATTTCTAGATAATGTCTTATCTTGGTTTTGTTATAATGTTATAACGAATCTTTATTTTGTTTTTTATCATATTCATATCAGATTCGGATCGACAAAAATTGAACAATCAAATAAAACTAAACTCAAATTTTCACGATAAGAAATGAGCTGACTTAGTTAATCGATGTACTACCACCCAAATTGAGTCTTTCTTAGTGGGTGTTAAGGGTAGCCCACTAACAAAGTCCATTTTTTTTGCTCCCACTTCCACTAAGGTATTTTAATCGATTACAACAAACTAGAAGTGAACTGGTGTTCAGCTTTCACTTGCTGACACGTTAGGCACTTAGCTACGAAATCTATCATTTTTTGTTTCAGTCCAAGCCACTAGTACAGTTCCCTTAATTCCTGATACATCTTATTTCCTCTAGGATGCATAGCATATTTTCCTCTATACTTTTAATTTCTTTACAATTTAGTCCTTAGCTCATAAAAATGGAAATTCATGAAATTCTACCACAACCTACTATGGTCAAACATCAATTGGGTCCCTAGCATGCCTTATATTTCATTTATTTCATAATCTCACCATGTAATATTTTATAATTTTCAATTTAGTCCGTATTTGACAATTTCACTAAAAATCCCTTTACAAATGTTGTTTATCTAAAACAACTATCTGTTTTCTATCCTCAAACATCAAAACTCATGTACATGCATCAATGGAAAAACCCTAATAGTTTAACAGTTTCATAAATTAGTCCCGGGACTTGCTAGATTAAGCTACAACAAACCGAAAATATAGAAATAATTAAAAACATGACAAAAATGCATACCTAACTAAGGAAATAAGGATGGTCAAATGTAGCTTCAACAATGGCTACTCTTTTCATATATTTCCAATTGAAAGATGAAAGTAAAAGATGGTGTTTTGTTTTTATTTTATTTAATTTATCAATTATTTACTTTTTACTAATTTAACCTTAAAAATCTTTATTAATTACACAAATGTCAAACCATGTACATCCACTATCAACTTAAATGGTCTAATTATCATATAAGGACTTCTATTTTAAAATTCTGTAGTTATTTAATACCTTTAGCTATTAGAACTCAACTTTTTGTACTTTATACGATTTAGTCCTTTTTGTCAAATTGAACTTGTAAACAGTAAAATTTGTTAACGAAATTTTTATATAGTACTTCTATCATGCTATAAGCAATAAAATAATTATAAAATAAATTTTTTGACTTCAAATTTGTGGTCCTAAAATCATTGTTTCGATTTCACTAAAAACGGGCCGTTACAGTTGAAATGTATTTAACCCTTGTACTTGTATTTCTCCAACTTAAACTTGTTAAAGCTTCTAAGTTGTTTAAGATGTCTTATAAAGCTTCTTAGCCTAACCACATTGTGCTGATTCTTCAACGGCTTTCGGACAAATTGTATTAGATACTTACAATCAAATTTTCTTTTAGCTACTAGGATGCAGGATATCACTGGCTAATGTTTCACTTTTTGCAGCTTTAGAAGGTAAAAATCTAACCTTGCTAATAGTGAGTTTAAATTTTTTTGAATCAATTGATTTAAGTTTAAAAGGTATTTTTTTATTTGTTAGAGAAAAAAAATAAAATTTATGATTCATGTTATGTACTTATCTTTCCTTCAAGTAGGTTTATTTTCCTCCTTTTATATTGAAAGATGTAATGTTGTAATTGCTAATGCATTTTTCACTTGAGAGGTGATGAAACTCTTTTAACTTTTTATTTTGAGCATATGCTTGACAATTGCATTTTTTGTGAGCATTTGTTGGTTATCCATAATTTCCTTATTTTTGGGGTATATGGTATCCACAAAGGGTATCCATGTAGATCCAAAAAAGATAGAGGCTATTCTGAAATGGAAACAAACCAAAAATGTTTCCAAAATAAAAAGTTTCCTTGGTTTAGCCGGATATTATAGGAGATTTGTTGAATGATTCATTCTTATTACTGCTTATGTAACTAAGTTATTGACGAAGAATTTTCTAATCAAATGGACGGATGATCAACAAACTAGCTTTGAAAAGTTAAAATCCGTGTTGATACAAGCTCTCGTGTTAATTCAACCGAAGTCAAGAAAGAAGTATGTGGTATATAGAGACGCATCTTTCACTGGCATTGGATGTGTATTGATGCAAGATGGACAAATAGTTACCATGTGTTGAGACAGTTGAAACAACATGAGTGCAACTACCCGACTCATGATTTGGAGTTTGCAGCTATGGTATTTGCACTAAAAATATGGATGCACTACCTGTATGGTGTGAAGTGCTATATCTATACTGATTATAAGAGTCTCAAATATCTTTTCACCAAAAAAGAGTTGAACTTGAGTCAACAGAGGTGGATAGAATTGTTAAAAGACTATGACTGTGTGATTGAATACCACCCCGAAAAAGTCAATGTAGTGGTGGATGCTGTAAGAAGAAAACAAATGACTGATTTAAAAGCAATGCTTTGTTAGGTTAAGTCTAGTGGATGATGGAGGCTTACTAGTGGAACAAGTGACACGTACCTTGGTTAGTGAAATTAAGGATAAACAACATTAGATGTGTTCTTGTTGTCATGGATTAAGCATGTGGAAGACAAAAAAATGTGGATTTTGGGTTTAACACTGATGGTATTTTGTGCTTGCGAGGGAGATATTGTGTGTTGAATGATAATGGTCTAAAATAGTCCATACTTCAGGAAGTGCATACTAGCCTGTATGCTATGCATCCTAGAGGAAATAAGATGTATCAGAAATTAAGGGAACTGTACTAGTGGCTTGGACTGAAACAAAAAGTGATAGATTTCGTAGCTAAGTGCCTAACGTGTCAGCAAGTGAAAGCTGAACACCAGTTCACTTCTAGTTTGTTGTAATCGATTAAAATACCTTAGTGGAAGTGGGAGCAAAAAAATGGACTTTGTTAGTGGGCTACCCTTAACACCCACTAAGAAAGACTCAATTTGGGTGGTAGTACATCGATTAACTAAGTCAGCTCATTTCTTATCGCGAAAATTTGAGTTTAGTTTTATTTGATTGTTCAATTTTTGTCGATCTGAATCTGATATGAATATTGTAATGACCCAAAATTCAAAAGCACCGAAAAAGTACATTATCGGGCCTCCGTCTTAGTAAATTGAGTTCGAAAATAATTATTAGATATATTTATTAGACTAGTTGTGTGTTTAATTAGGTATTAATTGGGTGAATTTAGTTTAATTAAGAGAAATTAAGAAAAAAGGACTAAATTGATCTAGGGGTAAAAGTTGAATTATAGATTAATAAAAAAGGATTAAAATGGCAATTAAGCCATTAATAAGAAATGAGACGGTAAAGTGATAAAAATCTTAGATTTTTATGCTTTATATTATATTATATTATATTATATTATATTGTATTATATTATATAAGTAAAAAAAAAAGATGACAAATGTATGGTAAATATTGAAGACATGTGTAATAGTAATAATTACATGGGTACACTTGTAATAAAAATAAATATGTGCTTAATTAATAAGTAAAAGATTTTTTTTAATATATTATTAGTTAAAATAAAAGATATAAAGTAAAAGAAAGAAAGAAACAAAGAAGAAAAGAAACAGAGTAGCTAGAAAAGAAGCAGGGAAAGAGACGAAAATAGGGGAAGAAAAGGGGAAAGAAAAATAAAAGGGAAAACTAAGGATTTAAAGCTTCAAGTTAATTGGTAAGCTAAATTTAGCCCTTTCCTCTTCATTTTGATATTTTAAAAGCTTTAAAACAAAATTTTGTTGAAGTTAAGTGGAGGTTATGGAAGTTCATAGGTTTTTGAACATGATTCATTTTGAACAAGTTGTTAAATTAGGGGTTTAGTTGATAGAATTTTTAGTTAGAATAGATAAAAAGAATGATTTGTGAACTAAGTTGTAAGTTTTACATAATTGGGATTAAGTTATAAAAAGCCTTAAATTAGGGTTTATGTTGAATAAATGATGAAATTGAGGGTTTATTTGATAGAGTTTCTAGTTAGAGTTGATAAAAGGATTAAATTGTGAACTAAACTATAAGTTTTGAATTTTAGGCATTAAATTGAGCAAAATTCGAAATTAGTGAAAAACGCTGAAAAATTAGTAGATAAATTTGGATTTAGAAGGAATTTGAATAGAAATAGAGTGTGAATTAAGTTAGAAAAATAAGTAAGCTTAGTTAGAATTAAATTGGGAATAAGTAGGAATTGAATAAAAATATTATTATTATTATTGTTAATATAATTATAATTATAATTATTTTAATGATTATAATTAAAAGTGAAAATAATTATTATTTTCGTAGCTAACAAGGAAAACGAGGCATCAGCATCTAAAGGAAAAGAAAAGATCGTTGAGGAGTAAACGCGTATTCCGGGTTTGTATTACTATAACTTAATCTATTTAATAAATGCTATATTGAAATTGTATTCATGAGACATTTAAAGGAAGGTAAGTATTAACATTTGAAATTAAGTAAGAATATGTGTATATTGAATTATATGTGAATTGAAATAATAGATGTTTTGTATTGATTGAATATTTGAAATTGTTGTGGAAATGAATTCGAAATAGGAAAAGTAAAATAATACCCTATTAACTTATCGGACTAGATTGGATACAAATGGCATGCCATAGGATTTGTGATGTGATGAGGAGATTTGTAGTTCGGTCGTGAAGATGACTATGTTATTAACTGCTTCGGTTTATCCGAAGAGGCATTAAATGCCTTATTGGTGTGTTTGGGAGGTTATGATATACTGGTGTGTTATGAAGGATTTAAATTATTTCGGGTGTGTTTAGGTTGGATATTTTGGTGTGTTTGGGTGGAATCCGCGTATCTGTCAGAGTCCGAGCCTTGTTAATAGGGTAAATAATTGAAATGGAAATTTGAAAATGAGATTAGTTGATTTGACACTATTGAAAAATATGAGAAAGAATGTATGATATAAATTATGAATTGATTTAGTATGTAAATATTTAAATATATAAATTTCAGATTTATGGAATGATATATGAATATTTATATTTAGTTTAAAGTGATTTTTTTAAAGACTATGGTCAATATTTGAAATTTTATTATTATTAAATAGTTTAATTTATAGTAATACCACTGAGTATAAAATACTCAGCGTACGGTTGTTTCCGTGCGCAGGTTGAAAAGGGGTTAGTGTCTCGGTTCAGCATCCAGGACAATCCCGACTCCGACATAAAGATTTTGGTGATGTTTTCTTCCTTTAAGAGAAAGTGGCATGTACATAGGATTTATAATAGTTATTTTGGCATGTTATATAGTTTTGTTGTAAAGTAAGATATTATGTGTTTTGATGATTATATTAGAAAAATGGTATAAGTTTTTTTAGCATTGGTATCAAGTTGAAATGGCTTAGTTAGTTTTATGTGTTAATTAGAAATGATAATAGGATTTTATTTACTTAAGTTGTTAAGTCTATATGTCAAGTAGGATTAAGTATATAAATGCCTTGGTTGAAATACTGAAATTGGGTTGGTTATGTTTGAAATTTTGCAGGGGGTTTAATGTAAAAATAAGTCGAAATGCTGCCGAAATTTTTTAAAAAAATGAATGAAATCAATTAGTACAAATTTATAACAATTTATGAAGTATTTTAATATGTTGGTTATTTATTTAGAATTATTTGTAAATTGTTTGATATGTCCGGTAATGCCTCGTAACCCTGTTCCGGCGACGGTTTGGGGTTAGGGGTGTTACATTTTATGGTATCAGAGCTATCGGGTTTAATCGATTCTTGGACTAAATCGGGCTCAGAATTGAGTTTAGATGTACATGCCACAATCGAGTCAAACTGAGTCAGGATTTTTGGATGCTGATATAATTATTTGTTTTGTTTTATAGTTAAAATGTCGAATGAACACGTGGAAGATGTAGATCAAGAAATGTATATCAGAGATAGAGAATTGGATGAAACAGAATCAGCTACACCGAGTGTAAATCCATTAGGTAACCAACCTAATATAGAACGGGAAAATGTTAGAGACAGAGATGACTCCCATTTACTGAGAATTATAGCTGATGCTTTGCAACGAGTAGCGGGAACTGTACCTGCTACGATATCTACTCCTACTACTAGACGGGCCCCAATCAAAGAATTACGAAAATACGGTGCTACTGAATTTTTGGGTTTGAAGGGAATTGATCCATCCACTGCAGCGAATTGGATGGAATCAACTAAACGAGTTCTGCAGCAATTAGAATGTACCCCCCGAGAGAGCTTGATCTGTGCTGTTTCTCTACTGCAAGGAGAAGCCTATTTGTGGTGGGAATCTGTAATACGACATCTGCCTACAGAACAGGTGACATGGGATTTATTTCAAAAAGAATTTCAGAAGAAATATGTTGGGGAGCTGTATATTGAAGATAAGAGGCAGGAGTTTTTGATGTTGAAACAAGGTAACCTGTCTGTTATAGATTATGAACGTGAATTTTCCAGACTCAGCCGATATGCTTCTAAGTTTATACCGACAGAGGATGATAGTTGTAAAAGGTTTCTTCGGGGTTTGAGAAATGAGATCAGGGTACAGCTGGTGTCACATCGAATTACAGAATTTGTAGATTTAGTAGAGAGAGCGAAGATGGTTGAGCAGGTGTTGGGTTTGGATAAAAAGCCTGAGATAGCTAGATCGACTGGGAAACGAGCTGGCATTACTATTTCAAGTCCTCTACCGAAAAGATCCCGAGAATTCAGAGACAGTTGGAAGTCAAGTTTCAGATCAGATCGAGGAGATAAAAATCGAGGCAAACAGACTGCTGTTTCTACCGATAGTGTAAAAGGACCTTCACGAAATATTGATATCCCCGACTGTGAACACTGTGGAAAGAAGCATTTGGGCGAATGTTGGAGGATAACTCGACGATGTTTTCGATGCGGGTCTACAGATCATTTCATCCGGGATTGTCAAAAAAATGAAGGTGCTTTACCTGCAGCATCTCAGAGATCAGTATCTACTGCTAGAGGCAGAGGGTCAGGTAGAGGTAGTTCACTCTCAAGGGGAGGAAATATTAGGAGGAGCAGTGATATAGCTACTCAACAGTCTGAAGTGAAAGTACCCGCCAGAGCTTATGTTGTCAGAACACGGGAAGAAGGCGACGCCCATGATGTAGTAACAGGTATATTCTTACTATATTCTGAACCTGTTTATGCTTTAATTGATCCCGGATCTTCACACTCTTATATAAATTCAAAACTGGTTGAACTGAGAAAGTTAAAATCTGAAATGTCTAGAATTTTAATAGAAGTGTCTAGCCCTTTGGGACAAACTGTGTCTGTAGATAGAGTATGTCGGAGATGCCTGTTGATGATACATGATAAAATGTTTTCCGTTGACTTGTTGATTATGCCATTTGGGGATTTTGATATAATACTGGGGATGGATTGGTTATCTGAATACGGGGTGATTTTAGATTGTTACAAAAAGAGGTTCGGTATTCAGACAGAGGATGGAGACAGAATTGAGGTGAATGGTATTCGTACTAGTCGATCGACACGTATTATTTCAGCAATCAAGGCTAGTAAATTGCTTCGACAGGGTTGTACAGCATATCTAGCTTATGTTATTAATTCTGATTTGGTGGGTAGTCAGTGTAGTCAGATCAGAACTGTATGTGAGTTTCCAGATGTATTTCCTGAAGAACTACCGGGCTTACCACCTGACAGAGAGGTTGAATTTGCTATAGAAGTGTGCCCGAGTACAGCACCAATCTCTATACCTCCGTACCGAATGTCGCCCACTGAATTAAAAGAGTTGAAGGTGCAGTTGCAGGACTTGCTAGATCGTGGATTTATTAGATCGAGTATTTCACCTTGGGGAGCTCCGGTATTGTTTGTTAAAAAGAAAGATGGATCAATGCGGCTTTGTATTGATTATCGGCAGTTGAACAAAGTCACAATCAAGAACCGGTATCCGTTGCCTCGTATAGATGATTTATTTGATCAACTAAAAGGAGCTTCGGTATTTTCGAAGATTGATTTGCGGTCCGGGTATTATCAGTTGAAAGTAAAAGAAAGTGATGTGCCGAAGACAGCTTTTCGTACAAGGTATGGTCATTATGAATTTTTGGTGATACCGTTCGGATTGACTAATGCTCCAGCTGCTTTCATGGATCTGATGAACCGTATTTTTCAGCCGTATTTAGATCAGTTTGTGGTGGTTTTCATTGATGATATATTAGTTTATTCGAAGTCAGAGTTAGAGCATGATCAGCATCTCAGAACTGTGTTACAGATTTTGCGAGAAAAACAGTTGTATGGAAAGCTCAGCAAATGTGAATTCTGGTTATCAGAGGTGGTATTTTTGGGACATGTAGTATCGGCAGATGGAATCAGAGTTGATTCGAAGAAGATTGAGGCAATTGTTCAATGGAAGGAACCAAAGAATGTATCAGAGGTACGCAGTTTTTTTTGGTTTGGCTGGGTATTACAGAAGATTTGTAAATGGGTTTTCGAAGATAGCTTTGCCGATGACCAAGTTACTACAGAAGAATGTTCCTTTTATCTGGGATGATCGGTGTCAGAGAAGTTTTGAGACATTGAAACAAATGTTGACAGAGGCACCGGTTTTAACTTTACCAGAATCGGGGAAAGATTTCATAGTGTACAGTGATGCTTCTTTGAATGGTTTGGGTTGTGTATTGATGCAAGATGGAAAAGTAATAGCTTATGCATCTCGACAGTTGAAGCCACATGAACGCAACTACCCGACACACGATTTAGAGTTAGCTGCTGTAATTTTCGCATTGAAGATTTGGAGGCATTATCTTTATGGTGAAAAATGTTACATATATACCGATCATAAAAGTTTCAAATACCTTCTGTCACAAAAGGAGTTGAATCTGAGACAGAGACGATGGATAGAACTTCTGAAAGATTATGATTGTGTTATAGATTATCATCTAGGAAAGGCAAATGTGGTAGCAGATGCATTGAGCAGGAAAGCAGCGGTTGAATTACGGGCAATGTTTGCTCGGCTTAGTATTAATGATGATGGAAGTTTGTTAGCTGAGTTAAGAGTCAAGCCAGTAATGTTTGATCAAATCAGAGCAGCACAGCTAAAAGATGAAAAGTTGATGAAGAAAAGAGAAATGGTACAGCTTGGTACGGTGGAAAATTTTAGTATTGAAGAGCATGATTGTTTGAGATTTCGGAATCGAATTTGTGTTCCAACTACTTCTGAGATTAAAGAGTTGATTCTTCGAGAAGCACATAATAGTATTTTTGCTTTGCACCCAAGTGGAACGAAGATGTATCGTGACCTACGAGAACTGTATTGGTGGCCAGGGATGAAGAAAGATGTAGTCGAGTATGTTGGTAAATGCCTGACTTGTCAACGAGTAAAAGCAGAACATCAGGTACCGACAGGTTTACTTCAGCCTATTAGTATCCCCGAGTGGAAATAGCAAAAAGAATGCTATTTGGGTGATAGTTGATAGGCTTACCAAGTCTGCTCACTTTATAGCAGTCAGAATTGATTGGTCACTACAGAAGCTTGCCGAAGTTTATATCCGGGAAATTGTTAGATTACATGGTATTCCGGTATCGATAATCTCAGATCGGGACCCTCGGTTTACATCGAAATTTTAGAGGCAATTACATGATTCACTAGGAACTCGGCTCAATTTTAGTACTGCATTTCATCCACAAACTGACGGACAGTCTGAGCGGGTAATTCAGATTTTGGAAGATATGTTGAGAGCTTGTATTATCGACTTTACGTCAGGTTGGGAACGATATTTGCCATTAGCAGAATTTGTTTATAATAATAGTTTCCAATCTAGTATTCAGATGGCTCCGTATGAAGCACTATATGGTCGAAGGTGTCGATCACCAGTATGTTGGACAGAATTAAAAGAAAGAAAAGTGATTGGGCCAGAATTGATTCAAGAGACAGAGGAAACAGTTAAAAAGATTAAAGATAGACTGAAAGCCGCATTCGACAGACAGAAATCTTACGCAGATTTGAAACGACGAGATATTGAATATTCGGTTGGTGATAAGGTATTCCTCAAAGTTTCGCCATGGAAGAAAATTTTAAGATTTGGTCGGAAAGGAAAATTGAGTCCACGTTTTATTGGGCCGTATGAAATTGTGGAAAGAATCAGACCGGTTGCCTATCGATTGGCTTTACCTCCGGAATTACAAAGGATTCATGATGTTTTTCATGTTTCGATGCTTCGGAGATATAGATCGGATCCTTCTCATGTTATTCCCACTGAAGACATTGAAATTCGATCTGATTTAACTTATGAAGAAGAGCCGGTTCAAATATTAGCACGAGAAGTGAAAGAATTAAGAAATAAACGGGTTCCTTTAGTAAAAGTCTTATGGAGAAGCCATAGTGTGGAAGAAGCGACTTGGGAACCAGAAGAGACGATGAGAGCACAATATCCTCATCTCTTCTCAGGTAAATTTCGAGGACGAAATTTATTAAGGGGGGAGAAATGTAATGAACCAAAATTCACAAGCACCGAAAAAGTACATTATCGGGCCTCCGTCTTAGTAAATTGAGTTCGAAAATAATTATTAGATATATTTATTAGACTAGTTGTGTGTTTAATTAGGTATTAATTGGGTGAATTTAGTTTAATTAAGAGAAATTAAGAAAAAAGGACTAAATTGATCTAGGGGTAAAAGTTGAATTATAGATTAATAAAAAAGGATTAAAATGGCAATTAAGCCATTAATAAGAAATGAGACGGTAAAGTGATAAAAATCTTAGATTTTTATGCTTTATATATATTATATTATATTATATTATATTGTATTATATTATATAAGTAAAAAAAAATGACAAATGTATGGTAAATATTGAAGACATGTGTAATAGTAATAATTACATGGGTACACTTGTAATAAAAATAAATATGTGCTTAATTAATAAGTAAAAGATTTTTTTAATATATTATTAGTTAAAATAAAAGATATAAAGTAAAAGAAAGAAAGAAACAAAGAAGAAAAGAAACAGAATAGCTAGAAAAGAAGCAGGGAAAGAGACGAAAACAGGGGAAGAAAAGGGGAAAGAAAAATAAAAGGGAAAACTAAGGATTTAAAGCTTCAAGTTAATTGGTAAGCTAAATTTAGCCCTTTCCTCTTCATTTTGATATTTTAAAAGCTTTAAAACAAAATTTTGTTGAAGTTAAGTGGAGGTTATGGAAGTTCATAGGTTTTTGAACATGATTCATTTTGAACAAGTTGTTAAATTAGGGGTTTAGTTGATAGAATTTTTAGTTAGAATAGATAAAAAGAATGATTTGTGAACTAAGTTGTAAGTTTTACATAATTGGGATTAAGTTATAAAAAGCCTTAAATTAGGGTTTATGTTGAATAAATGATGGAATTGAGGGTTTATTTGATAGAGTTTCTAGTTAGAGTTGATAAAAGGATTAAATTGTGAACTAAACTATAAGTTTTGAATTTTAGGGATTAAATTGAGGAAAATTCGAAATTAGTGAAAAATGCTGAAAAATTAGTAGATAAATTTGGATTTAGAAGGAATTTGAATAGAAATAGAGTGTGAATTAAGTTAGAAAAATAAGTAAGCTTAGTTAGAATTAAATTGGGAATAAGTAGGAATTGAATAAAAATATTATTATTATTATTATTGTTAATATAATTATAATTATTATTATTTTAATGATTATAATTAAAAGTGAAAATAATTATTATTTTCGTAGCTAACAAGGAAAACGAGGCATCAGCATCTAAAGGAAAAGAAAAGATCGTTGAGGAGTAAACGCGTATTCCGGGTTTGTATTACTATAACTTAATCTATTTAATAAATGCTATATTGAAATTGTATTCATGAGACATTTAAAGGAAGGTAAGTATTAACATTTGAAATTAAGTAAGAATATGTGTATATTGAATTATATGTGAATTGAAATAATAGATGTTTTGTATTGATTGAATATTTGAAATTGTTGTGGAAATGAATTCGAAATAGGAAAAGTAAAATAATACCCTATTAACTTATCGGACTAGATTGGATACAAATGGCATGCCATAGGATTTGTGATGTGATGAGGAGATTTGTAGTTCGGTCGAGAAGATGACTATGTTATTAAATGCTTCGGTTTATCCGAAGAGGCATTAAATGCCTTATTGGTGTGTTTGGGAGGTTATGATATACTGGTGTGTTATGAAGGATTTAAATTATTTCGGGTCTGTTTAGGTTGGATATTTTGGTGTGTTTGGGTGGAATCCGCGTATCTGTCAGAGTCCGAGCCTTGTTAATAGGGTAAATAATTGAAATGGAAATTTGAAAATGAGATTAGTTGATTTGACACTATTGAAAAATATGAGAAAGAATGTACGATATAAATTATGAATTGATTTAGTATGTAAATATTTAAATATATAAATTTCAGATTTATGGAATGATATATGAATATTTATATTTAGTTTAAAGTGATTTTTTTTAAAGACTATGGTCAATATTTGAAATTTTATTATTATTAAATAGTTTAACTTATAGTAATACCACTGAGTATAAAATACTCAGCGTACGGTTGTTTCCGTGCGCAGGTTGAAAAGGGGTTAGTGTCTCGGTTCAGCATCCAGGACAATCCCGACTCCGACATAAAGATTTTGGTGATGTTTTCTTCCTTTAAGAGAAAGTGGCATGTACATAGGATTTATAATAGTTATTTTGGCATGTTATATAGTTTTGTTGTAAAGTAAGATATTATGTGTTTTGATGATTATATTAGAAAAATGGTATAAGTTTTTTTTAGCATTGGTATCAAGTTGAAATGGCTTAGTTAGTTTTATGTGTTAATTAGAAATGATAATAGGATTTTATTTACTTAAGTTGTTATGTCTATATGTCAAGTAGGATTAAGTATATAAATGCCTTGGTTGAAATACTGAAATTGGGTTGGTTATGTTTGAAATTTTACAGGGGGTTTAATGTAAAAATAAGTCGAAATGCTGCCGAAATTTAAAAAAAAATGAATGAAATCAATTAGTACAAATTTATAACAATTTATGAAGTATTTTAATATGTTGGTTATTTATTTAGAATTATTTGTAAATTGTTTGATATGTCCGGTAATGCCTCGTAACTCTGTTCCGGCGACGGTTTGGGGTTAGGGGTGTTACAAATATGATAAAAAAAAATAAAGATTCGTTATAACATTATAACAAAACAAAGATAAGACATTATCTAGAAATAGAATCTGTGTTTAATTTCTTATACTTATATATACATATTACTCTTTACAAAAGCTAGCTAAGTTATATATTTCGAAGATTGTAAGACTACATGAAGTACTAGTATCAATTATTTTAGATCAAGATCTCCATTTTACATTTCAAATTTGGAAGAAACTACAAGAGGCACTAAGTACTTGTTTGGATTTTAGTACTTCCTTCCATTCGCAGACTAATGGACAATTCAAGCGAGTTATCTAGATCTTAGAAGATATGCTAAGGGGTTGCTTTATTGAACTCCAAGGTTGTTAAGAGTAACACTTGCCCCTAGCTGAATTTGCCTATAATAATAGCTTTCAATCAAGTATACAAATGACATCTTATATAGCCTTGTATGGTCGTAAGTGCCGAACACCATTGTGTTGGATTGAACTAGGTAAAAGGAAAATTTTGGGTCCTTAAGTGGTATAAGAGTCCGAGGGAAAAATTAGATTAATTCAGGATAGACTGAAAGTGGCTTCAGATAGGCAAAAGTCGTATACAGACCTAAAGAGAAAGGACATTAAATACAGTGTCAGAGATCAAGTCTTCTTGAAAGTGTTGAGTTTCTGTCGAAAAGGCAAGTTAAGTTCTAGGTTCATCGAACCTTACAAAATTCTCAAGAGAGTCAATTGAGTGGCATGTCAATTAGAATTACCTCCTGAGTTGGACCGTATTCATGATGTATTTCATATTTCCATGTTGAGACGATATCGATTCAACCTTTCCCATTTTGTTCTAATCGAAGAGATCGATGTGAGGCTAGATTTGTCTTTTAAGGAGGAACCTATACAAATTCTAAGAAGGAAATGAATCCCATTAGTTAAGGTTCTGTAGCGGAACCATGGCACTG
Source organism: Gossypium hirsutum (assembly GCF_007990345.1). Taxonomy (NCBI): domain Eukaryota; kingdom Viridiplantae; phylum Streptophyta; class Magnoliopsida; order Malvales; family Malvaceae; genus Gossypium; species Gossypium hirsutum. The sequence goes on from NC_053438.1 coordinate 10,433,989, forward strand.
AGGAGGCTATGTGGGAATCACATGACTCAATCTATCAACAATATCCTCATCTATTTGAATCAGGTAAATTTCGAGGATAAAATTTCTTTAACGAGGGGAGAGTTGTCATGCCCCGAAATATTGGGGGATCAGTGAAATGGATAGACAAGAATTTAATTAGGCTTCATGGTCAAGTGTTAAAGAATCCTCCCTAGAGACCCAAGTTTGAGCTCCCTTCCTCCCATTTCCTTCCTTTTATTTTCGATAACCTAGGGTAAAAGCCACACCTAAAACATATACAGTAAGGAATTAAAATTGAACAAGAAATAGGCTTCAGGCCTAATGGTTAAGAGTTAGCTTCCCTTCCTTGTGACCCTCGGTTTGAACCACTCCTTCCCCAAAAGTATTCCTTTCATTTTCAGCCAAATTTTGGGATATTTGTCGTTGACACCCTAAAATAGATAGACAAGAATTGAATTAGGCTTCATGGTAAAGTGTTAGAGAATCCTCCTTAGAGACCCAAGTTTGAGCTCCTTTCCTCCCATTTCCTTCCTTTTATTTTTGGCAACCTAGGGTAAAAGCAACACTTAAAATATATAAAGCCAAGAATTAAAACTGAACAAGAAATGGACTTTAGGCCTAATGGTTAAGAGTTAGCTTCCATCCCTTGTGACCCTCGGTTCGAGCCACTCATTCCCCAAAAATATCTTTTTATTTTCGGTCAAATTTTGGGATATTTACTGTTGTCGCCCTAGGGTTTACAAACCCTAGCTATTTAGTCATTCCTATTCCTATTTTGATTAGGATTTTCTCTTTTCAAAATTTTAATAAAATTCCTTGTCATCCTAAATTTCTTTTATTTTCCTCCTCTTTTCTCTCATATTTACACCATATTTTCATCCTAATTTATGATAATTATTTTGCTTTCTTAAATCAAATCATCATTCATTCTATCATTCTTTCTATCGATTTTATAATTGTCGTCAATAGCATCCCTACCTTTGCCAAGAATTGGTAAGTAAATATTGTTTCCGATGTTTAGATCCTGAACTTTCGTAGTATTAATATATGATGCTAATCTTACGTTCGATTAATCAATTTTTACAGTTATTGCCAAATCTTCTATATTTTTTTAGAGTTTTATTTCACTCAATTGAATCTTTGATAATATGTATATTTGGAATCTATGATCTGAGTGGCTGAAATATTATTGTTATAAGCATGATATGTAAATAATACATGCCTACTGCTACTATTAAATTGAATACATGTTAAGCATGTTTATTGCTACTGTATTGATCTGTTATAAGCATGTCATATTGCATTGCATAGGGTGGAGTGATATGAACGAAGGAAGAATGAGCAGTTCATCTGCAACGATTAGTGGTTCATCCACAACGTATTGATAGCTCGTCTGCAAATGTTTTTATCTGAAAACTTTTGTGGTTCATTCACAATTTTTATTACTAATAGTTCATCTGCAATGACTAGTGGTTCATCCATAACGATGAGTGGTTCATCCATAACGCGATGTATAAGGATGCATGAGTTCTAAGAAACTCTTACTGTGGTGTGTAGCGAAGTTAAGTAGAATATTTTTTGAAAAATTAAAACTGCATCACCATTCATAAGCATGTGTATGCATAACTGTGTATTCTGAAATATTATTATAGTGATGTGTTAATCAGTAAAATTGATTCTGCGAATTGCATATGATTGTGTTTGTTATGAAAATTGTTATTTTGTATGTTACATCTACAAATTTTCACTGATTTTCTTGTGATAGAACTCACACCGAGCTTCTTAAAGCTCACCCCACTATAATTTTCATCTTTCCAGATAACCCACAAGGTTAGGGCACGGACTTGGCATTCGAAAGGTCTCGGCTCAAAAACAATAATTTTATTAAAAAGTATTTAGATTTTATAAATTCTACTATTTGGAACTGTATTAATTTATTCAAACTGTGGCATGCGACTTAAGTTTTGGGTTTATTTGGAATGCATGACATATAATTTTTAGATAGATTTACATATTCGAATATCCTAAAATTACAAATATTCTAACCCGCGGCAATTCTTATTATAAACAGATTTAAAATTTTAAAAATTAATCTTTTAATATATGAAATTTTTATGCCTCAGCAGTTGGAGTGATAATAATGGTATATTTATAAAAATAGTTTACGATTTTGTATGAACAGGAAATTCAATAAAAATAAAATCAAGACACTAGAATTTGTATTTGGTCAGCATTATTTGTTTGGGAAGACGGACGCTAAGAAAAAAATTTACTTGAATGGAATTATGATTGTAGTGGTTACTAAAAGTGGCATTTTGATGAAAAAGAAAGTACGTACGATTGTTTATACAATTTGATTTTATTACATGTATAAAGTTTAGTTCAGTAAATAAATTTAGTATAACAATATTATATTTGGTAGGAGTATTATTTTTTACTATGTTTTAATATATGAGTTTGTAATAAACTAATTTCAATTGGTAATTTTTAATCACTCACATGGCTTGATTTGCGAAAAGAATAGAGAAAATTTTTGCTTATTTTGAAGAGGTGTTATTTTTTACAAAAAAATTTACTCATATTTGTAATCTCAAATTTAAATTTGTACTAGCTATTTTTTATTTTATGTCTAACTATTGCAATAAATAATGTAATAAATAAGCTTTTTCTTGATGTTATTACATAAGTAACCACATGAGTTAAAAGTGACTTAAGTTCTATCACAAATTGGTATAACAGCCTCAATTTTGTACCTAAAAATATAGATCACTCTCCTCTAAGTCTAAGAACTTAGGTAGTAAACAAAATGTGTTTACCCTATTAAGTGTACTCTAGAAAATACGTTCTACAATGAATAGATATGTGCTCACAATACTCGATCTAAAACCTATACAAGTCTCAAATATATAAGAGTTTTGAGACTAGCTAACATCTTAGAAATAAATTATAATTACTTCTCTTGTTAAACAACAACTAAAATAACAATATACGATGTAATAATAAAGACCAATGTAAGGTGGATTGTTCGAGATATGTCCTTAAAGCTATCCGGATCCAGTCTCTAAAATTCAAGGAGTTCAAATGCGTAATCCAAACTAATCTAATCTTCAAAATAAACTGTTTCAAACGGATTAATCTTAATAAATGAGTTCACATACTTTTACAATATCAAATCGTTTAAAGCCTAAAAATTTTATTTAAAATTTTATCAACCTAAAGTAACAAAGTCGGTTATAGTATTAATCGTATATGGATGAGTGCATAATAATATTTATATATCTTTAAAAATTAATAATATGTAGTGTCAAAAAAATTATATATTTTAAGATTATCTTGATTTAAATTATTATCTTTTAAATTTAATATCTTTTCAGAATTACATTAGATATTAAGCCGGCAAAGGAAAACAAGAAAACGTCACCTAGTACAAACGTTGAACGGTTGATGACAGCAAAAGCCATGGTGTGTGAAAATTGGGGTTTGATTTTCAGGGTTTTTGCTTGATCACCACCAAGAAGAAGATTCGATTTGGATATGCTTTACGTTATGAATCAATTTATGGTTATGTCAATTGCTTAACTTCAATTTGGTACAATATAATTTAATTTTGTAGAAATTTTGGAGCACTGGACCATTCCCATCTCATCTTTTCGCAATTCTTTTCTCATTCAACTAATAAAATATTAAACGAATTTGGAAAAAGAAAAGACTCTTAGAAGTTCCAAATTAGAAGTCAATTAAAGTCCATGTAATATACATATATATATATATATATATATGAAAGTCTTCACTAAATTAATGGGGTTAAGTGAAGGGTAGTTTTCATAATAAAATCCGAATAATAAACATGACTGGTGTGATCTGAATAGGTCATACTTAAGACAGTAAACACTCCTAACCATTAAGTCATTACATGGAGTTACTCTCAATAATTCTTTATACAAATATAAACTATTTATATATATAAATCTTCAAGTCGGATATTAAATGTACTCAAATTAATTTTTTTAAGTTACTTGGTGGTAATAGTCTATTGTTGTTTTTTTGGATTTTGTCTTATTTCTTAAATGAATTATTTACTGGTAAGTGAAAGAAAAAGACAAACCCTTTTTTAACGTATTCAAATAAGAGCATTTTAAGCACTTCACCCTATTTTATGGTATAAAATTAGGTGGATATTACATGTTTAGAATATAATACATAACAATTGTGTCGGATATTAGTTGAAAAGAAAAAATAAGAACATTATTTGGAACCTAATATATAATATTTGAAAATTCTTTATTTAAGCATATTTTGAAAATTTTTTTAAGGTATATTCTATGTCGGTTTTACGATGTATGAATACTAATTCTTTTAGAAGATTTGAGGTTACTTCTCCCAACAATATCTCCAAAGTTAAAAATTCAATGTCAGTGTCACATCTCAAAATATAGGGGGTTAATCGAAATAATTAATAAAGAAATGACATAGGCTAAATGGTTAAATAGTGGGTGCACTCCCTAAAGGAGTCAACATTACATAGGTAGCTAATCTAAAACAGTCTTGATAACTCGTAAGTTTCTTGAAAATTGGATTAAGTTTTCCTCTAAATTAAACAAATGCTTTAATATGACCGTTTTAAAAACTTTGATAGCTCATTGGGCTATCTCGATGGTTAATGTAATCTTTCGAATAGGGGTTTAACGCCTAGACAAGGTTGAGGAGGTTACAGTAAGTATATAAACAAATATTAAATATGACTTTTTTTAAAAAAAAAACTTATAGGAAATTCATAGAAAAAATCTTTAAAAAATCGAAATTAATTAGAATTATGTATATTTTGAATTTATTTAGATAATACTTTTATTCAATTTTTAATTTATAAAAAATGCAATTATTTAGATTGAAGTATTATTTTTGATAGTTTAAAAAAGTACTTTTTTATAGACCGATCATAAAGCTTAAAATATATAGTCTTTTACTTCAAATAAATCGCAACTGATAGACCTAGCCCGCTTGTGATGCATGCTCATACGAGATCTTGATTACCAACTATTTGTATGTCATAGAAACAAACAAGCAATACATAAATTAAGGAACAAAATTGAGGTTGTTAATTGATATTGGAAATTTAGGGTTTATTTTTATAACAAAGCTGTTGTGGAGTCTGAAGGTGACAATCACATACATTTGCCCAATCCATTTGTCAATTGGAAACACCAAACCTTTTAGTATTTTAATTCAGTGTCTGATTGTTGTATTATTATTATTATTATTATTATTATTATGGTAAAGTTGTATTATCAATTTCGTCCTCGACGAGTTTAAGAATTGATTAATTATCAACACTACTAATTAAACAATTATCTTAGTTTTAATTAAAGGATTCATATATAGTTTGATACCTAAGTTTAATATTTTTTTAATGTAATCTTTATATCTTTTTCTATCTAATGTGGTACATGTATTTGACAAAAGTCATATACTTTGATATCTGAATATAACAATGTTAACTTTTTAGTATTAAATTTGGGGTTTATAATTGATTTGATAAAAATTCATAATTAGCTGATAATATTAGCAATTATCTTTCATCTAATCAATTCCAAAATCTGAATTGAATTGCATCCATCATACTGTATTTGATAAATTAAATGCAAAATTAAACAAACTCATAATTAACACATTTATTCTATTAACAAAACCATGAAAAATTCAAGACTAAGAATATTAACAATTAACTTTCATCAAATCAACCATAAACCCTGAATTAAACATTAAAAAGTTAACACAATTACATTTGAGTACTGAAATATATAACTTTTGTCAAATGCATGTATAACATTGGACTAAAATAACATAGATACGATATTAAAAAAAAAGTGTCAAACATAAATACCAAATGATATATTAATCTTAATTAACTGATTTTTTCTTAATAATTAGAATTAATATGAAATTATCAAGAATTGAACTCAAATTTTTATGCCAGCACAACACAATAAAATTATCCCTAAATAAGAGGTTGTTGGGTATTTAATTAATGATTAGATAATTATTTAAGTAGAGATTTAGTTTTACTGGTGAAGGATATATCTGTTCTTAATAAGGTTTGTACTAAAATGAATATATTTATTATAATAATATTATGTTGAGTGTAATTTATATTTTTGTAAGTTTGATTAACTTTCGTATCAATATTTTTCAATTAATATTGAAAGAAATAAACTTGTTAAAAAAATTATTAATAAATATAATTTAATAAAATATATTTTTAAATAATTTTTTATTCCGTCAATTAAACAATAAAATTTTACTTTTCAATAAAATATATCAAATAAAATAATATAACATATTTATAATATACTAAATAATTTTACATTCTATTAATTTTATTATCGAAAATAATCTTACATGTATGAACCAAAAGTTACTCATACCAAAGTACCTCTTGAACTTAGATAAATACCTAAAATTTTGCTGTCAAACACATGGACCAATTTGACTAACGTTATTAGTCCAAGATGAAAGTGGCAACTAATGTTCAATAAGAAGGCAAAACGTGGTAAAAACATTATCTCAATATTTTCATATAATTATTAAGTGAAATAATTGAATATTAAAAAAATAAAATTAAAAAATTCCAATATATATGTATGTCTGTAATCAACACTAGCCGCTGCTGGTTTCCCCCAGGTTGTCTCCATTTGAGCTCTAAACCAACTTGGTGATGGGAGGATCACCATTAATAACCTGTTTAAAGCTTCTCTTTCCTCACCAACTTAAAGACAATATAAGAGTAGGTGAATTCAATCAAACAAATAGAATGGTAAATTGATGTTGAAAACAGAATCAAAGAATGAAACATAAAAAAAAGATGGAGGCAATTCCCCTAAAGTCAAGAAAGACGTGCTAACGTGAGTTGAGAGAAAAAGCCCAACTCTACTCAAAAACTCATAATTTATTTTCTGAAATTATAAAAATATTCTTAGAATTGTAATAATGAAACAACTTTTTTTAAAAAAAATTCATAAAATTCTAGAAATTAGAAAGGAAAAAAAAACCCAAAATCTTCTTTTGGGATGAATTACCCATAAATACAGTTTTTTTTATAATTATCAGTTAGTTTTTCTAAAATTTATCGAATTAGGTTGAAAATACGAAAACGCATCCAGCTAGATATATTTTCAGCGGATTAGCAAGAAAACACTTCCAGCTGGTCGCGTTTTCATTCTCTCTCCACGGGCTAGGGTTCTTTTATTATTTTAGTTCTTTTAATTGTTTTATGGTTTATGAAATTAGGGTGAGCATTTGATGGAATCAGATGAAATTTTTTTTAGTTAACCGAGTTGACAATTCCTATTTTATCATCCTAACTCAATTCGAATTTTTCTCGAATCAAGTCGAGTGACATGAAATTCGAATTGAATCTAATCTAATATATTTTTCGAGTTAAATTAAAAAAATGACTTTAGGTCCTTGTAGCCACTACCACCTACAATAATCAAAAATTTTTTTAACTTTCATCCCCTTATAAATTTATTTATTAATCTTTTATATACGAGTTAGCTTCTTTGCTTACTTGTTTCAATTATCTCCTTATTCTTGTCACCATGTATTTTAAAATAAAAAACATATTAAATGTAAAAAATGTGATTTGTTTAATAAAAGTTATTTTAAATATAAATGTGAAAATAATACCAACAGAAATTTTTAACACGAATATTTTATGGCATCATCAATAATTCAATTTTAATACAAATTGATAAAGATCCGGCATTACTAAACAATTTAATAATATAAATAGTACAAAATGTGAAATTTAATTCGATAATGTAAATAGTATACATAAATTCGAAAAAAAGTTTTAGGGGTTTGAGAGAAAGTAAAAGTTTTGGGAAAAAACAAAAGGAAAAAGTTTTGGGAGGAAAGCAAAAGTAAAAAGTTTTAAGGGTTTGGAGGGAAGTAAATTTTTAGAGGGGTAAGTAAAAGTTTTGAGGGTTTGAGGGGAGTAAAAGGGGTTGAGGGGGGTTGGGGGGAAGGGAAGTAAAATGATTTGGTATTTGGTTTATCAGATCATTTGAGTTATTTAAATTCAAAAATTCAACTCGATTCAAACTTGAAATTCGAAAAAGAAATTTAAATTGATTTGGTTAACTTGATTAATTCAATTCAAATAATTTGAAATTCAAACTTTTTTCGAGTCGAATCGAATTTTGCGCACCCTTATATAAAATAATGTTTTAGATTTTTTTTTTACTTTTTAACTTTTTTATATATTCTTTAGAAACTTATTATAATTTTTTAAGCTATAAAATTAATATTATTTTTAAAAATTTGAAATTATTTAGAGCCTAATTTGGTATAAATTTAAAACATGACAGGTACCAAAAGGCATTCACAACAATTGTATTTACACCAATTGTATATTCAAATTATTCAAATTGTAAAATTTAATTCGATTCAAAATCAAAACTCGAACTACTTGATTCGATTAACTCGTATCTCGTATTTTTTTTTATTTTTTTCCAAATGGAATCAAGTTTTGATCACCCATAGTTTACGACAAGAGGAGGTCAATCTGAAATTTTCAGAAAATATTATCTCGAGAATCTTGGGATATCTGATGGGTGAGTGGGAAATTTGTAGGAGTAGAAATTGGTAGTGGGAAAACGCTCCACATAGGGAGCATTTTTAGTGCAATGTCAGAAAAATGAACTGAAAGTGCACTCAATTGGATGTGTTCCATCCTTTCTTCTGGACTTTCAAGCAATGTCAACAAACTTTCTGGTATTGTAAGACATTGGTAAAAATCGACGACACATTTATGTACGGGAGATATATGCATTGGTTGTTGGTTATGGCACAGGAGGGTAATCAGAAAATCTCACCATTGCCCTTGCAATAATGCAGTCTCAAAAGGCGGACGATTGAGATTTCTTCCTGTCTAGGTTGAGGAGGTATGTTGTCCACCAATATAATATATGTTGGAACGCCGGCACCCCTACGGCGCAGCGGAAAAAATATAACACCCGGCAATCCTAACCATGGATCCATGTGTGAGGAACGAATCGGGGTGAAAAAAGGGTTTCGAAATTACTGAATGGTGATTCTGAGTAGACAGCGATGCCTCGGCAATGAGTAATCTGATCTACTACCGAACCAAGCCGCAATCTTTGATGACTCCGACCTTTACGTAATCCACCCAGTTGACTATGAACAGAAGGAATCCCCAAATAGTTTTGGAGAAGACTTTGCTTTGACGGCTACTAGACTCACCAAGCAAAGAAAAACGAGATTTTATATCTTATTATTTTTTAGGGTTTCTCAAAATTAAATAAATATAATAATGTTTAAAAAATAAAAAATTATAATTACATTAATTATAATAAAGATTTCAGTAAACTATATTTATTTATATACGAACCAAAATCATATTCTCATTATGTGTACAACAACCTTGTACATATAATGTGTTCGATATTTGATTACCCAATTAAATTAATTCTATAATTAATTTAATTCATGCAACAACCAAACACAATACCAATTATGTTTTATTCTGTTCATTTCAACTATAGGGTGTGACCCTGTAGGTTCTTGTAACGTTAGCAGTAATGTTAGAACGATTCCAATGTTACAAACAATGAGTGGCACCTAGCAATGCATCATTGCTACCTAAGTCACAAGAAATCATGATTCGACATAACCTTTTTATGATTAATCTTTTCATGCACTAATCCTTAAGTCATTTATTTCTGGATTCAACACAAGTCATGGAATAGTCACACTTGTATAGTCCATTCCATGTTCCTTGATATCTTAAGTAGACTATGATATACAAATAAGTATGACATCTCATATCAGCTTATTAGAGCATGGTCATGCATTTCTAGTCTCACTCAATCAAGTGGCCTAAGATATTACTCCCATTATGTAGGAGGGACTTATCCTATATCGATCAACGATATCCCTCTACATAGATTGTGGTACATCCAACATCAGCCTTTATAGAACAACCAGTTACGGTGTACGTTTGACTGTATCAAAATATACAACTCACGATGTTGGGATTATGATGATCTCAAGTCTGAGGATCATATACATATTAATCACTATGAGTAATATCGTGACAATTACATAATAATCCAAGAAACATACTCATAACGGGTTAGTCCAATATGTTGTTCTCTAACACACATATTCATGCATCGATTTTGACACTCCATATCAATGAAAACTCTTTATCATCAATCAACTACATGTTAGTCTTAATGCGTTATCGTTGTCCTATCCAACAATAATACTTGACTAAGAACATTTTAAGAATAATCATATTATTCTTAAGATATTATTATAAAACAGTTTATTTATACACACAGAAAAGAAACTGAAATAATAATGGTAACGCCTTATATTAATAAACATGATAAATCAAGTATGTTATTATAACCATCTCATGATTGATCTTTGGGCATACTCTAACAATATATGCGTCATCTTCGACAGGGGACCTGGAATACTGGTCACAATTGAACGACAGGGAAGCCTTTGAGACCACTCACACCATAGATATTGTTTAAGACATGTTGCGGTGAACTACCACGAACAGTTCGAATCTAAAGCTCAGCGCGTACAAGTGATTAACATGGGTATGTATTCACCATTATTTTAATTGTCTGATATTTAACCAATCAGCAGATGTTGGGGATAATGGATAAACTATTCACTTTCCTCGGTAGAGTACGAGCTCGTCAAACATTGTTTCCATGAAATGTTGAAAAACTTTCGGGCCATTAACAGTGTCAATGCAAGTTTCCTCTCTAACATACCATTCGACCAATGGACAAAATCGTATTACAGGGGTCTACGATATGGGCACATGAGGACAAACCTGGCGGAATGCATCAATTCCATATTGAAGAAGACATGTCATTTTCCTATAACCTCAGTTGTGAAAGAAACATATTTCTGTTTGGTAGTACTATTACCAAAAGGGAGCGGAAAAATATATTGGACAAATTAAGGGTGGGCACATTTGGTGCAAGGACATTATGAAAGAAATTAGGGAGGCTACAACACGAGCTAAATATATGCATTCAGTGTGTCACTCATGCCATACTGACCAGGGGATAGTGTGACCATCGGTGCTTGTTTTTGTGTTGGTGTAGATGATGGACTCACCTCAACAGCTGCTCCAGACTTTGGATTTCTATGCGCCTATCGTGGCCTCCTTATATGACGTTGCCTACCCTTCGCCTCTTCCGCTAGTAGATATGGCTTGTAATGATGTCTAAACCATGACATGTACTCCAAATCGTAGGCTAATTCACAAGCGATATTGGGTTCATGATTATGTTAAAATCCGTACCTATAGTTCCAGATGTTGATATATTCCACATGGAATTTAACCCCATTTTCATCGGTTTTCCCACACAAGTCGATATGGTGCAGATATTCGATTTCTTATGGTACCGATGGAATCGTTTGCCTAAACCTAAGCTACCGCATAACTCTATCTAATTTGTGCATCTCTACCGTAGCATACATTACCAATGGCACCTTCATGTGCCAGATGTTAATATTCACCAAGAATTTAGATGGGATGCATGCTTGAATTCTTGGATCGGAGTATGGCGTCCATTCAAACTATATTAAAATAATAATTTTAATTATATATTTACTATTAATTTTTAAATCAACTACTTTAATATTATATAATTGAAATTTTACAAATACATACCTCTACTTCCAATCGTTGATCTAACAAAAGTCGTATATCTTGAAGCTCCTCTGGTAGTTCCACATATCTCGGCCCATGGTTCCACCTATTGAAATAATATGTTAACACAATAATTTAAATTTTAAATAATTTTATTATGATAAATATATTATCTAATGAATTTTACCTTTTTATGAGTGCGAATGTATAAGGTTAGTCCGCTCAAGGACGTAAAAATGGTAGCTGGTACCACACCCATGATTGCAGCAATAACATCCAACCATCAATGGTTGCTTCGCCTGACACAGTTGACCCCCAACTGAGTTCGCCTGCTTCTCTAAAGTTCATGAGTTTTAGCAACCACTTTAAATGGACAAGATTTCGTGATTTATCGGGTATTAGGGGAGATCCGATGATCATAAGGATATACGCCCAAGCGTGTTATTCTCTTTCAACTTCACTGGATTCTGAATCAAGCCTAACAAAATTTCTTTTCAACCAATTCATATCTATCTGAGTTCCATCAATCGTCTTTGAAACGCTCTCTAAAAGTTGCTCGCATACATCTCTCCAATCGGTTGCAACAACTGACCTAGTCACTATCGGCTCATCCACCGGTAACCCGAGTTGTAACTACACGTCCTTGAATGTAATAGTACACTTGGTGCATGGAAGATCGAATGTGTGTGTCTCAAGTCTCCATCTTTCCAGCAACACGCTTACAAGTGTAAGGTCTAATTTACACCACATACCCATATGGGCCATGTGCAAAAATCTCGCATCTCTTAAGTATGGTTCGATTAAAAATGATGGCGGATTGAATAGATTACGAATATATGTCTCCAAAATTTGATCTCTTGACTATAGATAAAAAAACATACAAAATATCAAATTTTTGTATAGCAACAAAATATTTAAATTAAATTAGACTAAATATAAAAAAAAAAACTTATTACCATGTGCAATTGATCGACTGAAATGTGCTTGTCATTCAAATGAATTAGAGATTTTGTCATTACTAATTTCAATAAATAAGAATTAAATTGTAATACAAAATTAATTTTAAAAAAACTTAATACAATTTGAATAAAAAAAAGAGAGTTGAGAGAAGAATAAAAATTGAGTGGTAATTAAGAGGGAATTGGGAGAAATTTAGAAGAGATTTGAGAGAGAATTGAGAATGTGAGAGAGAGTTGAGTTGAGATTGAATTGAAAAACAATGGAATTAGGTGTTTAAATAGGAAAAAAAAGACCTGGGGGATTAAAATCCCGTTGAAATAGCCGTTGGGTGGGGGTTTGCTGGAAATTGACCGTTGGGGGCCGGGGTAGCCGTTATGGAAAACACATCCAATTGGAAGAATTTTCCTGCCAATTTGCTGAAAACGCGTTTTTGTATTTTCAACCTAATTCGGTAAATTTTGAAAAGCCCGACCTAATTCAGTAATTATCCCAAAAAAAACTGTATTTATGGGTAATTCACCCAAAGAATTGAGCTTTTTCTAATTAATAAATTTTAAATCATAAAAAAAGCAAAAATAATTAAGAATTATAAAGGTTCAGAAAATTCAAGAAGCATTTTTTTAATATAAAAACTAAAAAAAAATCTTTAAAATGGATATTCATATAACCTAAGATAAAGCTTATCTTTATTCAAAAGCCAAATCAAATCATAAATGATGTTTGTTTTTAATTGGTGCTTGAGAATTGTTGTTCCAGGGAATAAAGTAAATTATATTAAATACTTATTTGCCATAATGCAGGCAATCATTGGCTAATATTTGCTAAATAATAGAAGTAAAGTGAATTCATTCACAATTAGTACATGGGTAAATTTAAGTCAGTTTAGTAACCTTGCTAATACTTTAGACATTGTCTAATTGATTGGTTTATGTTGAAAAGATGTTTTTTCTTTTGGGTAAATTTTAAAGCTGGTTTTCATTTATCAAACAAAAAAATATATACCAGCTAATTATGAGAAATTAGATCCAAATTACATCTTATTATGATTCATCCTATCTACTTTTCTTTCCTTCAACTGTGTAATTACTAATGCATTTCTCACTTGGGAGGTAATGAAGCTCTTTAACCTTTTACTTTGAGCATATGTTTGTTAACTACAGTTTTTATGAGCATCTATTGCTTATCCCCAATTTCTTCAGAAAATCTATGAATGTTTCTTATGGTGGTAGTGCATAATTTGATTTGTCTTTTGGATAAAGACATTTGGTATTGGGTTATTCCCCAAAAATTTAAGATTTCTTTTTTTAGAATTTCATGCAACATAATTGTTATATTTATTTTTGAATTTTTTATAAGTTTAAGGATTTTTAGATTTTTTTCGTATTTTGTTATAATTTAAAAGTGTATCAATTTTTAGATTCTTTTGGAATTTTGTTTTTTATTTAAATTGTGAAGTTTATAATAAAATTTACACCATGTTTGGTTGGGTGTAATGCCCTAATACGGGCCTATTACGTTACGGACGTATTCCCAAAATTCTCTGCTTCAGCGCCGATTTGTATTCCCTTCCAAAAGCAAGGATTAGCTATTCAATCTCTGTTTTACCCTCCCAAGTCAAAATCAACCTCCACCCTCTCCCTCCCAACATCAACAGAAGCTGCCAGCGAACCAAACCTCCACCCGCTCCCATTTCACTTTCATCTTGGCATCTTTCGCCGACTCCACCGTCTCAGATCTCCAGCCCAATTGAAGCGGCAATTGAAGCTTCAATTTCTTGTAGCTTCTATTTTCTCCTGAAGTGTGGTTGTAGTGGCTTCCCAAATGTATAGGCTTGTGAGTAATCTCTATTTCTTTCCTCTCTGCATGCATTTTTAATGGGTGTTGTTGTAATTTTTTTTATAAATATGATTAGTTTTTGGTGCGATTGTTTCAGTTCATTAGTTTCTTGGTAAATCGACATTTCGTTTCTTGCTAGTTATGATTTTTTTTCATTACCGAAGCTAGGATAGAGAAAATTTTGGGCTGGAAATGTATTTACTGTTTTTTATGCTTTATTTTGTTCGTATTTGTGCTTTTTGGGAGAAACGGGGACTTTTTTGTATAAATACTTTGTCCAAGAAAATAAGGTGCTTTTTTTAAACCCTCGTTTTGTGGTGTCAGGTTTTGTGTTAACTAAATACTTTATACTTCTGCTCTTGAGGAACAGAAAGTACAGCACTCTCCTAGACCATATTTAGACCATTATCAGGTTATTTGTTTGCATTTTATGATACTGTATTACTTACCAAAGTGTTTTGAATCATGTTTGTAAACTTATGTCTCTGCATTATCATTCTATCTTGTATCTGTTATTGTATTTCTCCTCGTTGTTTGCTTCCTGCAATATTACCTTTTTTTTTCTTTTCTGGTGTTATTCTTTATTCATGATTCACATATTACTAGCTAGTGTTTTCTTTTTAATGGAGAAACAATCGTTTTTCTCTAAGGATTAAATACTTTCTGAACTTCATTAGTCTGATATGTGAACATTCTATCATTTTTTTTAAAGCCCCCTGGATCTTAATTTAAATGTGACCGATATTATGTCATTCAATCCTTATTTGGTCTTTTTTTAAGAATAATATGTTAACTGAAATACAGAGAGGTGCATTTTACAGACAACAGCTGGACATGATTTTGCTTATTGGTTTAGTTACTGTTTTGTGGACTTCTGGTTATAAAAGAAAAACTTTGATTTAGGATTAATGATGATCTTAAACATAATTTTCTTTGTGCATCCGATATTATTTAGGTTGATGCAACTAGTGGAGTGGGTAATGGTATCGTGCAGGTTGGAAAATGTTCCACATAGGAATATTTAGGAACTAAACATTTCCAAAAGAAAGTGCTTTTGATGTATGGGTTTAGATAATATCTTGATGACTAAGTGGAGTATTAATTTTGATTTACTTCTGTGCAGATTGAAAAAGTCTCAAGGCCATTAATTATTGATTGGGTGATTGGTCAGCATACTCACATACTGGAATGGACAAGAAGAGCATTGGAACTTGAGGTTAGTTCCATAGTAGGATTATGTTAATTTATTCTTTTTCTGTATAGTAGGATGGTATCAATTCATACTGAGACTGTAAAAATTTGTACCTGTACATGGTTATAAATTTTTTGAGACAAAAGTGAGAAAATGAAACATTTGATAGACTCATATTGACAATTGAAGTTGTTGACTTATTTTTTTCTTGGTTTGTATCTCTTATTTGTTGTGTCTTTGATGTTGTTTAATTTTCCTCTTTTTTTGTGTTCATTGCACAGACTCACACATATTTTATTTCTTCTTGCCTCTGTTCTTTGCTTTCTCCCTCTAAAAATATTGGTCACAAATCCCTTTGGTTCTATTTTCTTGAGCCTTTTTGTCAATGAGTGACAGAAGATGATGATTTTGACCTACATTTCAAGCCAAGGTAGGTTGTTTGTATCCTTAATTGGATTTGATGCTGATATATGATAACATGTTTGAATATATGAAATATAAGTATCCTGTGTTTGTCTTACTAATAGACAGTTATCATGAGTTGTTTCAAATTAAAATTGCCGAAACTCAGGAACAATGGTTAAACCACATCTTACTTTTTGTAATGTGCAGGATTGGGAGTTGTTGTCATTTCATCAAAGGTAGGCAGCATCAATAGTTGAAGTTCTTAAGATATTGGAGGAGGTAAGCCATCTCTGGATTTAGGGCTTGTAATTCTCTTATGTGTTTTTTGTATGTCGGAATTTCCATATCCTTAGATTTCTCTTTGATGCAATAGATATCCTTGCCTTAGGAATCTCACCCTTACTAAGTTTCATGAGTGCTAAATAAAAGCTGTAAATGCACCTTCAACCAGGAAAGATAGTAATAACTTTTTTCATGTATTTGAATTCTATTATTTTATATTTAAATTGTAATAATTGAATCTCATTTGCTTAGTTGTATTTGCGGTTTATGGTTAATTGTAACGACAGGTACTATTAAATCCATAGTTATCTGTTAAATCGATTCCCTCTGTTCTTTATGTGTCTTGTTGGCGTTTTGTCTATATTTGGGTCATAGATCTTGACTTGCTGACAATTCCTTTTTAATGTTGTTTACAGTGATTGGTTTTGCTTTTACATCTACTCCTGTTTGTGCAAAGTACTGTGTGAAGTGTATATGTTGGTGCTTTTAATCAAATAAGTTGGTTCTTTCACATGCCATATTCAATATCTTGAATAGGAGTCTTCAAATGGTATGGGAGATTGCTTTGGGGAAATATATGAAGATTTAAGACAAAAATTCAATTGTGATGTCGTAGTTGATGTACGGCTTTCCTCTACATAACGGACTTTCAAAGTTAAACTATTTTATCTAGTTTTCATTTGGAGACCATGATATCTTTTTAAAATTATTTCAAAATATTTTTATACAATGTAATTTTAAAGATAACTTAATATTGTTATTTAAATACTCGCTCTATTATTATTATTTGAATAAACTTAACATTTTTGTCTATTGATATACTATTTGCAGGCTCTAGTGCATTTTAAAGGGTAATTATATTATTATAGATAATCTGCTCCAAGTAATTTATAAAGATATTTTTGGAATAATTGATATTCAAAAAGAGATTTAAAAAAAAGAATGACATGGAAAAAGCAACCTTGTACCTTACTACGACATCATACTTTCCCTTACTACGACCACCTTACTAACATATACGCAAGAGATCGAGCGACTGGGAAAGATGCTCAAACAACCGCTGATGCTTTTGAAGAAATAAATGCTCAGGGTGTACCTATTACAGATATGGATGAAGAAAGAAACGAATTCTATGACTGCGAAGCTGACGTCTCTTTGGATGACATGGATGTTTCTGCTACGGAGCCGCGACGAGATAGAAACCAAGGGGGTTCCTCATCTTCAAACAAGAAAAAGAAGAATTCTGATGCAGGTGATAATATTTCTTCTTCATTTAATGAGGCTGCCACTTTATTGGCCGAAAACATGCGGGACATTGGTGAACAAATCAGTAGGAGTATTGCCTCCGATGTGGTAGTTCAATAGAAGTCAGAAGAATTCCAGATCATCCAAGAAAAAACTACAAATTTATATTCAACCTTATGTGAAATAAAAGGTTTAACAGTGGATGAGCGGTATCAAGCATTGAGTAAAATTCCAGATCATCCAACTCAAATGCTCGTTTTCTTTAGTTTACCTTCTGATGTGTGGTTGGAATGGGTCAGAAGATTTCTTGCTGACCATTAAACTTCTTATTTCTGTTGATGATATTTTCGTAACTTTTTCTATTTGTAATATTTGGGATGGTATGTCATTACAATCTTCTAACTTTTTGATGTTCTAAAACTGTATAACATATGGATTATGACATAGAATTTCATGAATTTCATTTAACCTTTTGTTAATATATGAAAATTATGTTTATGCAAAATATAATTCTCAAGTTATTTATTACTGGTAATATTTTTTTTGTAGAATAATTAAATTATTTGTTCCACTAATGATATTTTAGCACATTAAAATATGTATTGTAGTTTAAAAATAATAAAGTAGATTATAAATTATATTTAATAATAATTATTTTAAATTATATTTTATAGTATTATGTATTATGATTTTAGTAAATTCATATAAGAATATTTAATACTAAGAATTTTATCAAATTATATATTTTTATTAAATTATATTTAATAATAATTATTTTAAATTATTTTTATAGTATTATGTATTATGATTTTAGTAAATTCATATATTTTTATTAAATTATATATTTTTATTAAATTATATTTAATAATAATTATGTTAAAATATGATTAAATTATTTATTATTTATATTAATAATCTTATTAAAATTTAATAACAATAACAATAATCATCTACCTAAAAAAAATTCTGCTAAGGGTATTCTAGTCATTTTAGTTTTTTTCCTTATGCTATTACACCTTTATTCCATTAAACCAAACACAAGAATACCATTACGCCTCTATTCCATTCCTTTCAACCAAACAAAAGAATTACCTATTACGTCTCTATTCCATTACACATCTATTCCATTACAGCGAACCAAACGTGCCCTTATACTTTTTTAGCATAATTATAATTTCTTTTAAAAAATAATTGAAAATAAATTTTCATTTTTAGAGTTTTATGATATTTTTATAATTTTTAATTTATTGTTAAAAAAATTACTCTAATATTTTAGCTATAATTTAAGGACAAAATAGATATTAACCCTATATAAAATGTTTCACATCATCATTCTATCAAGGGATTAATTGCAGTTAATGGACGAGTAACTAAATTATTACAAATAAATAACTTAGTAATTATTTTGTAATTTTTTTTATAATTTGATGACCAAAACGAAAGCCGACTAATAATTGGGTGATCTCTAGATTAGGTTATCTTAAAAATTTCCCTATTAAATTTGATGATATTATATTTTAATAGGTTAGATCTAAGCTTTTTTATATAATTAATTAAAAATTTGATCTATAAATTTTACATATGCTCCGCATATATTTTAAGTTGACATTTAATATCCAAACGGATAAAAGAACCTAATTAATATTATATTGATATTTTGAAAATTCAATTAGAATATTTTAGATATCTAATTACAATATTTTTTTTGTCATTATATTTCACACTTTACTTTAATCAACTTGTTTATATTTTTTATAAAATGTGATATATTTGAAGTTAAAATACTTATGCAAATCGTGACACATTAATAATTTATATAATATAAACCCATGCATACTGTAAAAAGGAAAAACAAACCCATGCATTTGCAAAATGGTTGCATAACACATACACAGTTACATATATTATTCTTTTAAACAGAAATAAAGAAATAAATACGAGTGAAGCCACCGAATAACACACAATTTATCTAACATTATTCACTTCAAACGTGGAGACTAGGCAATATTCTTCTTTATGATTCCCTCTAGATTTCTTTTCAAACCATCTTTTGTGGCTTTATTTGAATCACAATCTTCTCTTCTCCTGCAACAAAACAATGGGTTTTTTGGTATTGAACTGATTAAACATCAAAACATGCAAAACAATGTGAAATAATGCACCTTCACGAGTTGGAAAAAAAAGGAGATATATAATGTATATTACCTAGGAGTATGGTCAAAGCCGTCGTCACTTAGTAGTGGTGAGGAGGAGGAGGTGAAGAGTAGACATAATGGGGTGGTGGTGGAGGAGGAGACTTGTAAACGGGAGGAGGTGGTGGTGGAGACTTGTACTTGTAAGGGTACTTGGGTGGTGATGGCGGTGGAGGTGGTGGAGACTTGTACTTGTAAGGGTGCTTGGGTGGGGATGGAGGTGGTGGTGGCGGAGACTTGTACTTGTAAGGATGCTTTGGAGGTGATGGTGGTGGTGGTGGTGGAGACCTGTACTTATAAGGATGCTTTGGTGGTGATGGTGGTGGAGGTGGTGGGGACTTGTACTTGTAAGGGTGCTTGGGTGGTGATGGTGGTGGAGGTGG
This sequence comes from Gossypium hirsutum, assembly GCF_007990345.1. Taxonomy (NCBI): domain Eukaryota; kingdom Viridiplantae; phylum Streptophyta; class Magnoliopsida; order Malvales; family Malvaceae; genus Gossypium; species Gossypium hirsutum. Next base: position 10,454,188 of record NC_053438.1, read on the forward strand.
TGGAGACTTGTACTTGTAAGGGTGCTTGGGTGGTGATGGTGGTGGAGGTGGTGGAGACTTATACTTGTAAACTGGAGATGGTGGGGGTGGAGACTTGTACTTGTAAGGGTGCTTGGGTGGTGATGGTGGTGGTGGTGGGGACTTGTACTTGTAAGGATGCTTGGGTGGTGATGGTGGTGGAGGTGGAGGAGACTTGTACTTGTAAGGATGCTTGGGTGGTGATGGTGGAGGAGGTGGTGGAGACTTATACTTGTAAACAGGAGTTGGTGGGGGAGGAGATTTGTACTTGTAAGGCTTCTTGTGTGGTGGTGGTGGAGACTTGTAATGGTAAGGTGGTGGTGGGTACTTCTTAGGTGGTGGTGGAGGAGAAGAATAAGTGTAATCTGCTGAGGTTTCAAAAGGCAAATTGAGAGACACTGCTAAAACTAAAAGAGTGAGAAAGAGAGAGGTCATTGATGACCCCATTTTCCCCATCCTTACTTCTAAAAATGGGTTTAATTTGGTTATGCTCTTAGCAGCCCTCTTCACTCCCTTTATATAGACTTTGTTTTAACGTTACAATCATGATAAAAGTGTGAAGGTGGACCGAACCTTCAGCAGCATTGAAAAAAGACGTTACGTTTAGGTTATTAGCATGGTATGACATAATAATTCTCTATTCTCTTCCTTGTCGTTTCCCATAAATTTAATTTAAATAGTCCATTTGCTATATTTATATTTCTGTTTCTCTATTAAATATTTATCAAATTCATTTCTCACTCCTTATAGAATATGAATAATTAATCATTAAACTCAATTTAGTAAATACTTTAAAAAATAATTTATCTTATTTTTATGCTTTAATTAAGGCATCAAATCATTAATCCCATTTGATATTATGAAAATTTATCACTTAATTGATCAAAATGTGATTCTTGGCAGGAAAACATAATTTACTTTCCTTAAAATGTAATTTTTATTGAGAGTTATTTTTCCACTAACAATAGAAAGTGATTCTCTTTATAATTCGTGAAAAAATTACTTTCACATGTAAATAAAAATTGTTAGGATAAAATTAACTTTTCTTTTATTTATGTTAAGGTTACTAATTAACTTATTCAACTTTAATAAAAGATAAACATAGTTGTAGCTTGTTTGTTGATGTTAGTTTTTTGTCTTTACAACTTCAAACCATTATTCTAGTGTAATTTTTTTTTCTTTCTAAATAGTAGATAAGTATCTATATTTTATTTTGCTATAAGAAAATTATATTTTTTAGCATACAAAACTTAAGATAACTTGTAGAATCAAGTAGTTGTATACCTATTACTCTAGCAATAATAATATTGACATTGTCTACTTTCAAATTAAAATTTCAAATTAGTTCATTGCCCAATTTTCTCATTAAAAAAAATTATATATAACATGTCAACTTAACGAAACTTACATGAAATTTTGTATGTGTTAAAAATGAAAAATATGGCGGTTATTAAAAAAGATGTCATACATCTAAATCAAACTACTAATTTAAAAATTAGTATTGAGATAATTTCAAGCCATATATGCAATATTTGAGTATACTTGAACTTATACATACAAATTAGTGAGGATTAAAATTTTGTAAATTGTACATCTTCACAATCTTGCGTTAATATACAATTTTTTTAATGTATTAATATAATGTTTTAGATCAAGACGTGAAAAAACATAATTCAAATATTTGTTAATAGTAAAAAATTATTGATAAATATTTAATTCAAAATTTATTAATAATAAAAATTATTGAAAAATATTAAATACGTTAATATTATTTTTATTTAATAATGATAATTTTGTACAGTAATCTTATATTCCCAAATAAGTGTTAAATGTGTCAAGATTTTAATCAATACTTTCTGGTGATTACCAAACGTTGTGAAGTAACTTCTTAAACAATAATATTCTTATCAATCACATTCCATTAAAATTTTAACATAGAAAAGCACCAAAACGCCCCCTTAAAATCGTTGTAAGTCTTGTTTGTCTAAAATTCAAATATTTATTTTATCATTTAAAATATATTAATTTTCTAAAAAAAATCATTAATATTTATATTTCTAATTTTAAACATTCTTTTGTTAATTAAATGATAGTCTAAACGGTTAAACTCAAATCGAAAGCATTTTATCTTATATTAGATTATATGAATCATATTATGGTTGAAAGTAAAATGTATAAAATCAATACAAACATCAAATATTAAACTTCCACTCAATAGATTTTAAAATTTCTAATTTTATCACTAATCTATTTTAAGATTTTTTTAAAAAAAATCGTACTTTAGATTATCTAATTTAAAATTTTATAAAATTATTAAAAAATATTCTTGTAATAAAAAAAATTTGTTTTAAAATTTTTAATTTTTTATATAACCAATGAATTTTTTACGTTTGTTTTAACTGGTTATCTAAACAAAATAAAAACTTATTTAGTTTAAATAAAGTGGTAAATGTGAAAGCACCACAAATCACAACTACATTAGTTTTATAATTGGATTAATTTAATCACCGGCAGAGGAAATGTGTTAGTTCTAGCTACCAACAATTCATTTTAATTCCTTTAAAAATATTAGAAAAAACCAATTTGATTTTTAATAATAGATCTAATTACTTAAAGGAACATGGGTGATGTGCACATGGCATACAAGCATAAAAAAGAACAAAAAGATTAAGTATCTTTGCAAAATATCTCTCTCTGAAATAAATAAAACTTAAAAAAAACAATTTTATTATCAAAATAAAAAGAAAATAGTGTTTTTCTTCACAAAAAAAGAAAAGAAAAGAAATACTAGTGTTTTTAATTAAAATAGAGTGATCTGGGTAGAATCTTTTACTTAAATACTGACATTGACTTTATAAGCTATTTTTTATCAAAAGAAGAAAGAGAAAAGCATCCGATTGAAGATGTGAATTATTAAGTTAAAATTAATCATACATGTAAAATATTATTGTGCTTTTTTCTAGCCCTCCGAAAGACATTATGCTTTGATTACAACATTCTTCCTCAGAGATGAGGTTTGAAGATGAACTCGGATGCATTTAGATTTTTACAAGACGAAAGTAAATTAAAGGATGTTAGTACTTGTATTCCGATACGCTTATAATACAGAAAGCAAGTAATATGTGACTGTACATAATGGCTATGAGGCGAGGATATGATACGAGAAGATAGAGATGAGAGATTGCACTTAAGGGGTTAGCACCTCTTTTCTTTTTGTGTTTGGTCCCCAAAGCATATCTCTTATTGGCTGATGTTGCAAGGCGATCCCATAAGTTGGGCTAAAAGTGCTTGATAGCTAGAATTAATATTGTGGTATAACATATGTCACCCCTATATTTGAATAAGGTTACAAAGTGACTACTTGAAGATTTAAAAAAGCATGGAGATAATTTTGTTGCGAAAATTAAAAGTAAGAGCTAAATTGTTTGGCTTTATTAGAGTATAGACTCTGTTAGTCTATTATCATTTTGTTATATAGGCTGGAATATTATTAGTAAGCAGTTAGCAGCAGTTAGTCATAACAGTTAGTCATACAAGTATAAATTCTATTCATGTATTGTTCAAAGATAAGCTAATAATACCAGAAGAGATTTAACATGTTCATTCTACTTTTTTTTGTTATTCTTCATAATACAGTTGTTAACATGGTCTCAGTCGCCAAATTTCTTGGAGGTTGCTTCTATTGTAGATCCATGGCCAATTCCACTGATTCTACCTTCGCTGGTCGTAGCAGTCCTTCATTCTCAGTTCATGTTTGGTTCAATCGTTTCCTCGTCATGGCACTGTGAAGTTAGATGAAGGAAATTTTGTACAATGGCAACAGCATATCCAATTGATAATTGAAGGATATGAACTCATAAGATTTTTAGAAGGGACGTTACCTGCTCCGCCTCGCTTTGTGTCATCTCTGGATGGAAACTTAGCTCCGACTCCCGATGCATCCCTGTTTGTTCAGCAAGATAAGTTACTCGCTTATTGGTTACTTTTTACGATTAGTGCTCCTTTGTTTTCTTGTTTTACAACTGCTAAGACGGCGTGTGAGGTTTGGAGCACTGCGAATTGCCTATTTGCTGCTGCCACTAGAGCCAAGCTTTCGCGTATTAAGCATGAACTCCAGTCCATCATGAAAGGCGTGATGACTATCAAAGAGTATATTGCTAAGATTCAAAATACTTGTGCGTTACTCGAGGAATCTAGATCAGTGGTTTTAAAGGCTGAAAAGGTAGAGATCATTCTTGCCGGCCTATTGTCTGATTATGATGTCGTTTTAACTCTGGCATCGTTCTCAACTGAAACTTTTTCGTTATAAAAGATTGTTGATATGCTTCTAGAGTTCGAAAGCCATCAGACTCAAGCGGTGAACGACATACCTTTTCATGCTCATTTGGTAGAGGCCACTTCGGTGACATCCGTGGAGGACTCCGTGCGTGGTGGTCGTCCTCCTTCTGGTGCTCGTAGGCGCGACTTTCGATCTCAGCTTCAGTGCCAGGACTATGGTTGCTATGGACATTTGGTACAATGCTGTTATTATCGGTTCAACCGCGACTACGGTGATCTGTCTGTTTTGACCATGGCGCGGGTTTCGCCTGTTCATGCTGATCACAATTAGCATGACGATGTTTTTGGCGCAAGTGGTCTCTCGACTAGCTGGTTTTCATCAACTTGTCCTGGTCTGGACCCGTTCGTGCCTGGACAGTATGTCGATTCTTTGGTGGTGACACCGGCGCATTTCTCTTATGGCTCATCATGGTGAGGGTGGCCACATTTGCAAAACAATGCCTCCCTTGTGCCAAGTTTGTTGAATGTTAAGGTTTCTAACCCTTTTGCTCATAATTTTGACGATGGGGCAGGCTAGGTGTTTGGGCTCGCTGTTGGACCAAGCTCAAATTGTGGCCAATTTGGTGGTCCTCACTTACCGCGGAAAATGGGCCAGCACGTTAGGCCATTTGCTAGTGTTCCTAGGCCGACTGGTTCAGGCCAAGATTTTGGGCCATATGGAATTCGTAGGCTAACTAGTGCTGGTCCTAACATTGGACAGGGTTCACTTGGGCCAAATGTTAATTTTGTTAGACTTGAGGGCTCTTTTGGGCATGGACAAGGACTTTGGCCCACCACTGGCAATGTTTCAGTGCCAAATAATGGGTCATGCGTTCCATGGCGCACTAAATTGACGGCGCACATTATTGATTGATTTCTCACTGTGTGTTGGGTTGCCTCACATTTTTGATTTTCATGTGTCTGATATTTTTACTACCTCTGGGTCCAATGCCAACACGACTCCGTATGGGTCTAATTTTGATAATGATAACTCTTACATTCCTATGCCTGTAGAGACCTTGTCCTGGTGTCTTAATTCAGGGTCTATACATCATGTCTATCGAGAAGCCTCTACCTTGAACGAGTCTACGCCATACTCAGGTACATCTCCTCTCCTCATGGATGATATTACTCCTACAAAAATATCATGTGTTGGAAACTCTATCTTGCCTACGAAGACTAAGCTGCTTCATCTATCTAATGTTTTGTGTGTGCCAAATATACGGAAGAATCTGCTATCTGTTTCTCAATTTGCTAATGACAATAATATGGTCTTTGAATTTCACCCATCTTATTGAGGACATCCAGACTCAGGAAATTTTACTTCGGGGCCACACTCGTGATGGGCTCTATTATTTTTCGTAGGTTACTCATGTTCCGTCTGTCGTTGTTCCTTCTGTTCACAACACTGGGCTCCAGAGTCGCAATGCCGGTGATGATGTTTTTACGTTATGGCACTGCAGACTTGGTCATCCGTCTGCCTCGATTGTTAAACTTGTTCTCGATAAGTGTCAAGTTGTTTCAACTAAAATGTACCTTGAAAATATTTGTATTGCTTGTCAAAAGGGGAAGTCCCATAAACTGTCTTTTTCAAGTTCTACTACTGAATATACGGATTTGTTTGAATTGGTTGTCTCTGACTTATGTGGACTGGCATCTGTTGTCTGTAGAAATAATCTGTATCATGTTTCATTTATCGACATGTGTAGTTATTTTACTTGGATTTATCTCATTAAACGTAATTCTAAGGAGGTTGAATATTTTCTTCAGTTTCAGAAAATGGTCAAAACTCAGTTTGGGAAAGATATTAAAAAAATTCAAAGTGATTGGGGTGGTGAGTTTCTTGCCTTTACGTCAGTTCTGGCTAGTCATGGGATACTTCATCGCCTCTCCTGTCCATATACATCCGAGTAGAACGATGTAGCTGAACGAAAACATCGACACATTGTTGAGATGAGTCTTATTCTATTGGCCAAAGCTAACCTGTCCATGGATTTCTGTGGTTTCGCATTTTACAATGCCATTCATCTCATTAGTCGTCTACCGACCCTAGTTCTGAAAGGTCAGTCTCTATATCAGGTTCTTCATGGTAGTGACCCTACATATGATCATTTACAAGTATTTGAGTGTTGTTGATTTCCGTACCTGCGTCTGTTTTTGCAACACAAGTTGGATTTTCATTCTCAGCCATGCACATTTTTTAGGTATAGTTCTCAACATAAAGGCTATCACTGCCTCACACCAAATGGTAAGGTCATTGTCTCTCGTCATGTTGTGTTTGATGAACGTTGGTTTTTCTTTTCTTCAAATGTTGTGAACACCGTTCAGTTAAGTCCATGTATCTCTACAATGTTCCTATTGTTCGGTCTTCATCTTGCCGCCCCACGACATCTTCGCTTGTTCGACCCACTGAGTCATCGACTCTTGCTCCTAATTGTAGTTCCACGCTGTCTGTTTCAGTTGACACTCCGGCTGAATTAGGTTTTACTCATGAGGTGCATCGGCTCTCTACCTCATCCATTGAATCTCGTCAATGCGATCCAACTACAATTCCATTGGCTGTTCCATCTATTTCTCTGGGAATACTCATAACACTATTACTCAGCTAAACCCAAAGCTCTGTCTGTTGAAATTGTCAACTGTGAGTCAATCACGATTGAAGAGGCGCTCGCTAGTAAGGAATGGCAATTAGTTGTCCAAGCTGAGTTTGTTGCTATAATGGTTAACTCCACTTGGGAGCTTGTTCCCTTACCTCATGGTCGAAAAGTGATTAGGTGTAAGTGGCTTTTTAAAATAAAAAAATCCTGATGGGACTATCACTTGACGTAAGGCTCGGTTGGAAGCAAAGGGTTGTTCTCAGGTTCTCAGGTGTGATTTCAAGGAAACCTTTAGTTTGGTAGTTAAACCTGCTACTATTAGAACCATATTATCTGTTGCTATCTCCAACGGTTGGCAATTTGGTCAGGTAGATGTGAACAATGCTTTTTTAAATGGTGATCTTATTGACGAAGTGTTCATGCAGCAACCTCTAGGCTATGTTCAGATTGGTCAAAATGGTGAGCCCTTGGTGTATCATTTGACAAAGGTGTTGTACAGATTAAGACAAGCTCCACGTGCTTGGTTTGATAAATTGAAACGTTTTTTTGTTTCTATTGGATTTGCTTTATCCAAATCTGATGTATCCTTATTTGTTCAAGTTAATTCGAATCAACTATTTATGTTTTAGTCTATATGGATGATATTATCGTTACTAGAAGTACGATCGACGGTATAAATGGCTTTATTCAATAGTTACATAATGTATTTCCCTTAAAGATATGGGAGATCTTTACTACTTCTTAGGCATTGAAGTCACTCGGTAGTCCACTGGGAGTCTCCATTTGTGCCAACGCAAATACATTCGGGATCTTCTTGACAGGAGTTTTTTAGCTAATGCAAAGAGTGTTCACACACCGATGGTTAGTTCTTCTACGTTGTTTAAAGATGTGGGAGATCGCCTCGTTGATCCTACTGGATATAGAAGTCTTGTCGGTGTATTACAATATGTGGTCTTGACTCGGCCTGATATTGCTTATGCTATAAATCATGTTTGTCAATTCATGCATGCCCCTACTACAGTACATTTGGTGGCTTTGAAAAGAATCTTGCACTATTTATGTGACACTATTAATCATGGGTTAATTTTGTCTGTTCAACATATTGTCTTTAGTTGGCTATGCTAATGCCAACTGGGGACTGGATTTTGATGATCGTAAATCAACAACAAGCTATTGTTTGTATTTTGGGTATACACCCATCTCTTGGTGATCTAAGAGACAACTCTAATGCGTGAGGCGAAGTATTTTGGCCGCACCATGGCTGAGGTAAAGTATCGAAGTCTAGCCATAACTACCAGTGATGTTACTTGGTTAGTCTCTCTACTAACAAAATTACAGATTCATTCTATAGATCCACATACTATTTGGCGTGACAACTGTAATGCAGTAGCGGTCATTGCTAATCCGGTCTGACACTCTAAATTTAAACATGCCAAGCTTGATCTATTTTTTGTTCGCGAAAAGGTCGCTAATGGTTCTCTCGTTGTCGGTGAGATTCTAGCATGTGATTAAGTTGCTGACATTCTCACAAAACCACTGTTCGTCTCTACTTTTGCTAGGTTTCGTAGTCTGCTTCAATTCTTACCTCTTGAGAAGCTGGGTGAAGCCAGGTGAATATTAGAGTATAGACTCTGTTAGTCTGTTACCATTTTGTTATTCAGGCTGGAATATTGTTAGTAAGCAGTTAGTCATAGCAGTTAGTCATACAATTATAAATTCTATTCATGTATTGTTCAAAGGTAAGCTAATAATACCAAAAGAGATTTAATGTGCTCATTCTACTTTCTTTGTTATTCTTCATAATACAGTTGTTAACATGCTTGATATCATCTCTTAGAGAGAACGAGGAGAGATAAGAGTAAGAGTATGAGCCAACTAGGGATAAGGCTCTACCATAATACCTTGGATGCAATTAAAGTAAGAGTAAGAGCCAACTTGTTTGGCTTGATAGCATCCCCTTATAGAAAAGGCTCTACCGTATGGCATGAGAGCAATAAAAGTAACACTCAATTTCTTGGGTTGATAGCATCTCCTTAGGGAAAAGGGTTTACCATGTGACATGAAAGCAATTAAAGTAAGAGTAAGATCCAACTTGTTTGTCTTAATAGCATCATTTAAGAGAAATATCCCAATCAATTTATTCAAATATGTTAATCAAATAATGCAAGTTACAATGTTCTGTCAGTTTTTCCTTTAATTGTAACTGGGTTAAAGTTGGTAGTTGTAACTGCTACTAATAGAATGGATACGGTAGAAATGGTTGCAAGCAACATAAGCAAAGATGACTTTAATGTCTTTGTATTGACCACGTGAGAACTATAGAATGCAGAGAATAGTATGGTGATTGGCAACAGAATGCTACTAACCTTGAGGATAGTAGACAGGGATGGATCCACGGGGGTTGGGGACGGTCCCCCCTTGGAATTTTTAAAATTTTAAATTTTATATATAAATTATCATGTATTTTAAATTTGGTGTCCACATTGTATAGCATTCACCCCCCCTTTGCCAAATTGCATTTCATATCATTTGCCCTCTTAAGCCATAAGGTTATACTTTATATTAACAAAGTATTTTCCATTTTTTAATTATATAAATTTAATAATAATAATAATAATAATAATAATAATCAAATATTAATATATGATAGGCATTGAAAGACTAAACATAAAGGTCCAGTTGAGACTTTAAAGCCAAATTCCAAAATTAATTAATTGATTTGGCCCATACCAGTACATATTAGGTTAGCGAAATTCTTGTATTTTGATTTGTATGTCTTGCTAAGGAATTATCTTCCTTTGGTAAGGTGTTGACACTGCCAAGAGAAAAAGAAAGGATTTTGATGTCGAGATTGTGAGCATAGAGTAAAAAAAATACAAATTATCTTCCTCTTAGCTCCTTATGGAAAAAAACCTCTCGGTAAATATTTTTGCATAAATTATGTTCTTTTATTAATTTGACTTAGTTTTTTTCTTTTTTCCTAATACATTGTTGTTTAATATATTCTTACAATCATCAGGTTTTTCGACTAAATTATGGTCAATAAAAACATCGAATCTATTTTTAAAAAAAGAGTGTCAGAAAGCAATAATGATCAACCGGTTCCTCAACCTTCTATTATTAGTGAAGAAAAATCAAATATCGGATCTTCCAAAGCTCTTGAACAAAATATCAGGTCTTCTTAAGCCCAAGCTCCTAAATGCGGTATGGAGTCTTCCCCAACTCCTGAACGAGATTGTAACAATCCATATCCAATTCGATCACCAAATCCAAGTAGAGAGCGCCGCAACTTAAACCATATGAATTGAATAATAAATATTTGAAATTTATTAAAGTATCGAGTTCTTGGTGTAACCCTCAGTATAACAATACGAAACAATTAAATCAATGATACGCCAGGAAAAAATGTTTTTAGGCAAAACACATGGCGGAAGCCTTACAAAATTTTATAAGTTTATATAAAATGTAAGATGAGTTAATCCCAAACAACAGTTTCAAGTGCATCGTTGGCGGTTAAAACAACATTCAAAAACTATTCGGCGTATATGCCAATGAGACAATCACGTGGAACAAGATATAGTAGCTTAAACACATACATCACTTACCACGTCATCATAACATATACTAACCATATAAACAAACTTATCGAGCTGCGAACTAACAAGTTCACCCAAACATCTGGGGTTAGCGATAACTTATTAGAAGAGCCCGACAAACCCTAGAGTTCGCCAAAACCTGGAGTTCACCAAATGGCGACTCCCATAGAATACGCCAAACACACAACCAAAAACAAATACTCTACTAATTTACTCATTTTCTATTCTTAGCATAAACAACTATGCACCAAACAGTAACTTGATACATTATCTTTCGGGCGAGTTGTTACAATTCTCCCCCATTTAGAAACTTTTGTCCTTGAAATTCTTACCGGTGAATAACTGAGGATATTGTTCTTTCATCGAACTCTCTCTTTCCCAAATGGCTTCTTTTGTATTGTGATTTATCTATAATACATTAACCAAAGGAATTCTTTTACTTCTCAACTCTTTTACTTCCCTTGCTAAAATACAAACAGGTTCTTCTTCATAGGACAAGTTTTGCTCCACTTCCAGTGCTTTGACTTGTACCACATAATCTAGATTGGATTGATATTTTCTTAACATGGATATATTAAACACATTATGTATATTTGATAACTCTGGTGGCAACACCAGTTTGTATGCCACTGGACCAACTTATTCCAAAATCTCATATGGTTCTATGAAATACAGACTTAATTTCCCTTTTTGTTCAAACCTTATGATCTTCTTCCAAAGAGAAAACTTCATAAATGCATTGTCACCCACTTCGAAAGAGATTATTTTCCTTTTTAGATCAGCATAAGCTTTCTGGCGATCTTAAGTTACTTTCAGATGATTTCTAATGATAAAGACTTTCTCTTCTGTTTCTCATACTAAATCAAGACCAACTATTTTCCTTTTACTGAGTCTCATCCAACAGGTAGGAGATCTGCACCTTCGTCTATACAAAGCTCCAAATGGTAACATTCCCAGACTGTCATAATAACTATTATTATACGCAAACTCTGGCAAAGGAAGATATCTTTCTCAATTCATTCTAAAATCTATAATACAACCTCTAAACATGTCTTCTAGAACTTGAAATACTCTTTCAAATTGCTCATCGAATTAGGGATGAAAGGTAGTACTGAATCATAATTTCGTTCCCAACGATTCTTGCAGTTGTCTCCAAAATCTCAATGTAAACATTGGGTCTCGATCTGAAACTATGGATGTTGGAATCCCATGAGGCGTACAACTTCAGAAACGTAGAGATTAGCCAACTTTTCCAATAAGTAATTTGTGCGGACAAACAAGATATGGGCTAACTTAGTAAGTCGATCTACAATTACCTAGACTGAGTTCTTCTTCGAAAGGATGAGAGGGAGAGCCAAAACAAAATCCATGGTGATCTTATCCCACTTCCACTTAGATATCTCTAAAAGGTACAACTTGCCTAAGGGAACCTGATGTTCTATTTTAATCTGCTGACATGTCAAACAAATGGAAATGTACTTTATTATTTCTTTCTTCATTTCAAGTCAGTAATACAAACTTATCAAATTATGATACATTTTATGTAAAACTCTCAACCCGACTCGAAATGTCGAGTCTGGATCTCGGGTATTACTATACATAATACTTGGCAAAATATCAAAATAGTTGACAAATACTCTTTATAGAAAACATTTTCTTATTATTTTAACCAAAAGACTAAATATTTAATAACAAGAGAAAATATTAAAAACAAAAAAAAATTATTACATCAGACTTGGTACAACTCATTATAGTATAAAATTTTGTTAAAGACATACTCTTGGGGCATAACCCTAATCTAAGCCACTTTTCCACTATATGCATAATAACCCACTTCGCCACTATCTTGGCGTACTCCTAGCATCGTCACTCCTAATGCATTCTCTACCCATACACCTGAAAACAACAACATTTTAAGCTTAAGATAACTTAGTGACTTTTATCCCAAAAATACCTTGGCGAGTACTTTATATTATTTGAAGAACATTTGTGCGCCATCTATCCTTCTGAACCACCTTCTTCTGAATTAAGTGGATACTATTATAGATTCAACTTTCACTTACACGCCAACTATCATACTCTTAACAAACTCACTTATTCTAGAATAGTTGTTCACATATATTAATCACTAATTGATACATACATATTTGGCGAATACTTACGCAGATCTGAATACCATCAAACTACTAATCAAATCATACCTTGATCCGATACCATACAAACTCATACTGATAATGTACTACACAAATTATTCAAATGAATTTTCCACTACTTTGTTACAGGACCCCAGATAATCATCATAACAATAACTCAATTTTCATATGATTTCAGAAGAAGATATAATACAACCCAAATACGGCGAATTCCAGATAACTCAGATTCAACAACTGCTTAACACATACGAACTCACATTTATAATTTCTTATGTCCCACATAACTACGACTATGTCTATATTCAACACTAACAAATAATCATGACGGATACCCTTCTTATACATATATGCATTTCTTTTCTAGAAATCTCTTAAGACTTACTCAATTATATCACATATCTTATTCTACCCTTAACTTTAGACATATCATAACCCTATCATATCAATATCTATCACAAAAAAAAATCAGGATTTATCCAAAACTTACCATAAAGGTAGATAATCATATTATATCAGACAAACTTAACTAAATGTGCCACAAAGGCCAAACAAAATATGCCTTAAAGGCTTCATACAAAATCACGTGTTTACTATCCCGACGGACTATCACAAAAGGTGTCATGGGTTTCTCCCACATGGACTTATACATAATTTCATGTATTGTGATCTGCCATTTTGAATCATACGTTATCGAAGGATACTCCATAAGCATACATACAGACATATCTTGCCATGTGTCTCAGCCACATGGCTTAAACGCACATTCATGTACTGTGATATGTCAATCCAGTCTTACTCTTATTAGAGCCTACACCATGAGTGTTTTCAAATCATATTAAGATGTTGTAGGTCTCAACCTCATAGTCTTACACTTGTTTTCATATCGTGACCTGCCAGTCTAGTTAGCAATATAAATGCCCTACCAGAGGCTTCATAGAGGAACATTTGCTTAGATTCACTTACCTAGATAATCTGTAACACCCCTTACCCGAGACCGTTGTCGGAGTCGATCACGAGGCATTACTTATCTTATCTTACTAACTCGAAGCATAAAAACTTGTTTTAAAAATTAATTTCACTATTTATAGCAATCTGTCCAATCGCGCAGCAGTTACTAAATTAATTATAACTCGAGATACGGAACTTGAAATTTAACTCCGTAAATTTTCCCTGAAACTAGACTCATATATCTTCCTACCATAAAAATTTTAGGATTTTTAGTTTATCCAATTAGTACAGTTTATTAGTTAAATTCTCCCCTGTTTCACAAATCGACTGCCCTGACCTCTTATCACTAAAAATAAAATGTATCATTGTGGGATTTTCGTATAGTGCTACCGCTTGCTTCTACAGAAAATAGACTCAATAAGGAATCTATACATATAAACTACAACTCATAAATATTTTTTTAAAATTTTTAATGATTTTATAAACTCAAAACAGGGGTCACCAAAAACTGTTCTAACCCTGTCTCACCAAAATTCACATATCTTAAAATATAAATTCCTTTTGCTACACCGTTATTTTTATGTGAAAATAGACTCAACAAGATTTATGTCATTCAATATTTAATTCATTTTATACTATCCTAGGTGATTTTTCAAAGTCACGTCACTGTTGCTGCCTGAATTCTGTTTCTTTGCAAAATTTTACCCTTTTATGATTTCCATGCATAGTTTATCACTTAGACTCTTATAACAACAAACACTTCCATACTTAACCATTTTAGCAACCATTCATCATCAAATACTTACACATCATTCTTTAGCAAGATCATAAATACAAACATTTAAAATAACTAAATCCCTTTACATTCCATACTCAACATGGTTCAACATAAAAATACCGAGTTGCTGTGGTTGATAGTGTGGACGATCTCCGACTTCTTTAGGATCCTTGAAGTAACCTTGCAATACTATAAGAGAAAGAGAAATAAAAGACGTAAGCATAAAGCTTAGTAAGTTTACTAGCAAATAAATAACAATATTTAACTAGATAATTAAACTCAAGTGTCTATATCTCTAGTTTACTATTTAGTTAATCTCATTCTAGTTCTCTTGCTTGTTTACTTAGTATACTTGTGTGCATAACTTACTCCTCTCTTGCTGTATAGTTGAATATCAATTGATAATATAATAAGTTATTAACTCTTATAACTTACCTGAACTTGCCATTTATGTTTTTAACTGAACTTTCCTGAACATGATTCGTTATTTAGCCCGTTGAGCTACATTGGAACAATAAGGATACTCGGGCCTCTTCTGATAATAACATGCCAAAGCCATGTCCCAGACATGGTCTTACATGGGATGTACTCATGTCGGTGTCCATTCCATATCCCAGACATGGTCTTACGGGGGACCTCTCATCTCGGTGCCAATGCCATGTCCCAGACATGGTCTTACATGGGACCTCTCATCTCGGTGCCAACGCCATGTCCCAGACATGGTCTTACATGGGACCTCTCATCTCGGTGCCAACGCCATGTCCCAGACATGGTCTTACATGGGACCTCTTTACCCAAATGTCATGACATTCGTATCCAGTACCATCCTTATGTATCAACGGGACTTTTTAATTTTAATTCTCTATAATATCATGCTTGGATAATCATCAAATAAATTCATGAAATAAATTCATAGTTGCTGGAAAATAGCAGCATTAATAAATTTTATTGAAATATTGTATTTATTTACCGTAAACTTACCTCGGTACCGAATATAGCCCAATTCACCAACTTAGTCTTCAACTTTATTCTTTCCTTTGTCTAACCTCGAGTTTCGTTCTTCTTGATATAAAATAGAAAATTTAACTTATTTAATACTCACATTCATCAAAACAGCCCTCGACTCTAACTTTTTCAAAATTATGATTTTACCCCTAAACTTTGCATAATTACATTTTTTCCCCAAGGCTCGAAAATTAAACTTCATCTCATATTCTTATGTTTTATGACATGCTAAACATTTTTCTCTTCTATGACAACATCAAATTCTCACTCTAACACTTACTTATGTACATTAGAGATTTTTACCGATTA
This sequence comes from Gossypium hirsutum, assembly GCF_007990345.1. Classification (NCBI taxonomy): domain Eukaryota; kingdom Viridiplantae; phylum Streptophyta; class Magnoliopsida; order Malvales; family Malvaceae; genus Gossypium; species Gossypium hirsutum. Next base: position 10,469,909 of record NC_053438.1, read on the forward strand.
TGTCAACTAACTCGTTTTTGCTTAAAATCGGCTAACAAAAGTTGTTTAACATAATTTCTAGCTTCATATTCTATCATAAAACATCAAAATAAACACTTTTCACCTATGGGTATTTTTCCAAATATAAACCCTAGGTTAAATTATTGCTAGAATAAGCTAAATTAAGTTACCGGGACTCCAAAAACGTAAGGAATATTAAAAACGGGGCTTGGGATCACTTACTATGGAGCTTGGAAGCTTGAAAACCCTAAATATGGCTTACCCCCTTGCTGATTTCGTCCAAATGAAGAAGATGAGCGTAATTTGTCATCTTTTTCCCTTTTAATTAATTTTAATTACTAGATTACCAAATTGCCCCTAACTTAAAAATTTCCTATTTCACTTATCTCATATCCATTTTTGTCTAACAACTTAACCAATGGTCTAATTACCATATAAAGACCTCCAATTTAAATTTTCATAACAATTGGACACCTCTAACATGTAGAACTCAACTTTTGCACTTTTTACAATTTAGTCCTTTTGACTAAATTAAGTGCCCAAACGTCAAAATTTTCGAACGAAATTTTCATGAAATCATTTTGTGAAATCATAGAACATAAAAATGTATGAAAAATAAAATTTTACTCATCGGATTTGTGGTCCCGAAACCACTATTCCGATAATCTTAAATTTAGGCCATTATAACTCTCCCCCCTTTTTGGATTTTCGTCCTCAAAAATCTTACCAGTAAAGATTCGGGTATTGTTTCCTCATTGTCTCTTCTGGTTCCCATTTTGCTTCCTCAATCCCGTGCTTTTGCCATAATACTTTCACCAATTTTATCTTTTTGTTTCTAAGCTCTTTTGTTTCCCGTGCTAATATCTTAACCGGTTCTTTATTATAAGTCATATCCGGCTGAATCTCCACTTCTGTCAGAGTAATATCATGTGAAGGATCAGGTCGATACCGTCGTAGCATAGATACATGAAAAACATTATGAATTCTATCGAGTTCCGGTGGTAAAGCCAATCGATAAACAATCGGTCCAATTCTTTCTATGATTTCATATGGCCCGATAAATCTTGGACTCAATTTACCCTTTCGACCGAGCTGAAGAACTTTCGTCCAAGGAGACACTTTTAAGAATACTTTATCACCCACTTGAAATTCAATCTCTTTTCGTTTAAGATCAGCATATGACTTCTGACGATAGGAAGCTGCTTTTAGACTATCTTGAATCAGCCTTACTTTTTCTTCTGTTTCCTGGATCAAATCAACCCTGTGTATCTTCTTTTCACTAAGCTCTATCCAATATAACGATGTTCTACATTTTCTACCATACAAAGCTTCATATGGAGCCATTTTAATAGTGGACTGATAACTGTTATTATAAGGAAATTCAATCAAAGATAGATACCTTTCCCAATTACCTTGAAACTCTAATACACAACATCAGAGCATATCTTCCAATACCTGAATTACACACTCAGATTGACCATCTGTCTGAGGATGAAATGCAGTACTGAAATGCAACTGACTACCCAAAGCTTCTTGCAATTTGTCCCAGAAACGAGACGTAAATCGAGGATCTCTATCTGATATAATGGAGACAGGCACTCCATGTAGTCTGACAATTTCAGATATGTACAATTCAACCAATTTATCTAAAGAATAATCCATACATACCGGGATAAAGTGCGCGGACTTTGTCAATCGGTCGACAATTACCCAAATGGCATCTTTCTTCCTCGGAGATAACGGTAACCCAGTTACAGAATCCATAGTGATTCTTTCCCATTTCTATTCCGGTACAGTGATTGGTTGAAGCAACCCCGAAGGTACCTGATGCTCAGCTTTAACCTGCTGACATATTAAACACCTTGATACAAACTCATAGATATCACGTTTCATACCTGGCCACCAATACATCTTTTTCAGATCATTATACATTTTATTACTCCCCAGATGTACAGACATAGTACCGCTATGGGCGTCGTGTAGAATCTTCTGTATAAGCTCGGAATCCTTTGGTACACATACTCTGCCTCTGAATAATAAACAACCATCAGTCCCAAATTTGAAATTCTGAATCATTACCGGACTCATAATGTGCCCGTTTAGCCTGTAACTTCTCATCTCGGTGAAAAAATTCACATTTACTAAATTTAGCATAAAACTTCTTTTCACGCAGAATTTACAACACCATTCTCAAATGTTCTGCATGCTCATTTGCATCTCGAGAATAAACTAGAATATCATCAATGAAAACTACTACAAACCTGGTAGATACGGTTTGAATATCCGGTTCATCAAATCCATAAATACTGCAGGTGCATTAGTCAGCCCAAACGGCATAACCAGAAACTCATAATGCCCATACCTGGTTCTGAAAGCTGTCTTTGGCACATCTGACTCTTTTACCTGTAACTGATAATAACCCGATCGGAGATCAATCTTTGAAAATACTGTGGCACATTTCGGCTGATCAAATAAGTCATCAATTTGAGGCAACGGGTACTTATTCTTTATAGTTACCTTATTAAGCTACCGATAGTCAATACACAATCTCAAAGACCCGTCTTTCTTTTTCACAAACAGAACTGGAGCACCCCAAGGTGAATGACTCGGACGAACAAAACCTCTGTCAACAAGTTCTTGTAACTGTGCCTTTAACTCTTTTAATTCTGTAGGAGCCATACGATACGGAGCTATGGAAATTGGGGTAGTTCCCGAAATTAGATCTATGGAAAATTCCACTTCCCTTTCCGGTGGCAACCCTGGTAACTCCTCTGGAAACACATCAGAAAATTCACATACAACTGACACTGCCTGTATCTTTGACTCAGATACCTTAGTATCCAACACATATGCCAAATAAACATCGTACCCTTTTCTAACACACCTCTGAGCTGTCATAACTGAAATCACATCAGATAATTCATCTGTCTGATTAGATTTAACCTGAAGTAATTCTCCATTCTGACACTTCAACACAACATATTTCCGTTTACAGTTTACTACTGCATCATGCTGAGTTAACCAATCCATGTCCAATATCACATCAAACTCATCAAAAGGCAATAACATCAAGTCAACCAGGAAACAAATATCTTTTACCATCAGTGGACAATTTTTATAAACTTTATCCACCATCACAAACTGGCCCAGGGGGTTCGAGACTTTAACCACAATTTCAGTAGGTTCAACAGATAAATTTTTAACAAATGCTAATTTTGTGCATATGTATGAATGTGTAGAGCCAGGATCAATTAATGCAATAACATTAGTGTCATAAAGAGAAAATGTACCCGTAATTATATCAAGAGAGGACGTCTCTTCACGAGCTCGAATAGCATATGTTCTTGCGGGTGCTCTAACATCGGATCTAGCTACTGAATCTCTGGATGCACCCCTGCTACTCACTCCCAGTCCTGGGTTTCTCTGCGGTCTACCTCTGGTAGGAGCATTTCCTGATCTTGCACTCATTATTTCTTCCCTTTTTGTTGTTTCAAGACAATCCTGAACAGAGTGATCTGGTGCTCCACATCTAAAACAAACATTTTCACTGCTCTACACTCTCCGGGGTGGCGTCTCCCACATTGAGGACATTCTGGCCTAGGAGGTCGAGTACTTCCTGTACTTGCAACTGTAGTGGGTTGAGCTCTGGAACCCTCGAATCTTCTACCCCTGCTTCGGCTAGAATATCTAGCTGGAAAATGTGATCCGCTAGAGAGCTCCCTAGGCCTATTAGATGTAGACTGAAATGATTTACTCATTTGTCTCTTCTTTGTATTCTGCGCTTCAGCTTCAGCTTTGCCTTTCTCTTTTTCTTTCAACAAATCTTCTACTTTACAAGCTCTCTCAACTAAAACAAAAAAATCTCTAATTTCCAAGACACCCATTGCTAATCGAATATAATCATTAAGCCCTTCTTCAAATCTCTTGCACATGTTTACTTCAGTAGACACAAATTCCCGGGCATACTTACTAAGTCTGACAAACTCGCGTTCATCTTCAGTCACAGACACCCTACCTTGTTTTAGCTCAAGAAACTCAATCCTTTTCTGATCTCTAAATCTCTGGCTGATGTACTTCTTTCGAAACTCCTCTTGAAAGAAATCCCAGGTCACCCTCTCACTCGGTACTACTGACACGAGGGTCTTCCACCAATGGTAAGCTGAATCTCGAAGAAGTGAAACAACACACTTCATACATTCTTCTGGTGTACAAGATAATTCTTCAAAAACCCTGATTGTATTCTCAAGCCAGAATTCTTGTAACACCTCTAACCCGTATCCGTCGCCGAATTAGGGTTACGAGGCATTATCGAACAAATACAACCATTTTTAAAACCAACTGATCACAAACATGAAAATTAAATCATTTTCGCATAGCTATTTATAATTTACAATCAACATCTAACCAACATCGTAATCAAACCTATACATGCCATAAGATCATGTTCAAATATTTAACAAAATACCAAAAGGGGTCGAAAGTGTAATAGACTATGCTGATGATCCCCGAGCTCGTGACGCGTCTCCAAAATCTATAAAAACAAATGGACAAAAACAATCAAAGTAAGCTTTTATAGCTTAGTAAGTCTATAGCATATCTAAAATACATATAAAAGAATCATATAATTCTTAAAATAAATTTATTGAAATCACAATTATCAATTATAATTACTAATCGAACATTGCTATATTAAGTCATCTTGTTTAAATCTAAAAGGATATGTATTTATCTAATACACATGAACGGACAAATGTATATACATTATATGCATATAATCAATTTACTAACATAATCATTAATTGCATATACGGATTTCTATAGTACTTTTTGTTCGCACTTCATCGGATCCATTTAAATATAATTGTTCAAATACATATACCAAAAGCATAATAATTTTATACTTGATCAACTATAAGTGCCGAATGCACATATACACCTATACCCACCTATGCCGAATGCATACATATATACACATATATATATATCCAACAATTTCATGACAACCGATATATATATACATACTCACTATTCACAAGGACTCGAACGATTATATACTCATCAACCACCTTAAAACAATGTTCATAAACTTATCCATTTCATATAAACAAAAGCATATATATTTATACCCAATGCATAGAATCACTTAATTTAAACAGATTCACTGGCACTTCACCTGATAGGCTTATAGTTTAATTCAGTTCACCGGCACTTAGCCTACTAGGCTTGTAGCCTGATTCAGTTCACCGGCACTTAGCCTGCTAGACGTATAGTCCGATTCAATTCACCGGTATTTAGCCTGCTAGACGTATAGTCCGATTCCATTTACCGGCACTTAGCCTGCTAGACGTATAGTCTGAATAATTTTACTGGTAATAAATCCGATAGTCATTTCTCCGTTGAAATTGAATTATATTCAATTCTACGTAACAAACATGCACTTAAAACATACTTGCATAATTCACAACAATAATTTCAGTCCAAAGAGCTGTAATTCATATTCGAACTATATATATATAAATCCATACATAAAAATTCAGCTCAAAATTTATAACCTATATCTTTGAACCACATAGGTACATGAAATTCAAACACCAAAATCCAGCTCAATAACTTCATGATTCAACCTAACAAATTTATGTATATAACTTTTTATCTAATTTCAATACAATAACTTATACATGTACGTATATACATATTCGAATCTAACATATACATATATAATTTCATACTTAAATATATTCAAGACTTATTCATGAGTATACATATATATTACAACTCACATGTACATATATATACACATTCATACCTTTAACCAAGTCCAAGGCTTTATAAATGTATATGCTTATATATATATTCGGACCTTATGTTTACATATATATATTCTATAAATACCTTTGATTAAAAACAAGTATTTATACATATATATATTTTCGAACATGATACATATATATATTTATATCATTCATACTTAAACAAAATTCAATCCATATACTTTCAATTTCAGCTCACCAAATTACTATAGATATACATGCATATATACTGATTTAATAACCTCAAATTGCTAATAGACTTACCTCGGATATCAGCGGACACGATCGACTATTCGATTACTTTCGTTTTTCCCCAATCCAAATTCGTTTTCTTCGTTTTTTGATCTTAATTAGACCTAGAGATAGCCGAACCTTGTTGTTCTCTTTTCTTTTCTTTTCTTTTTCTTTTCTATATTCGGCCAAGATGAAGAACATGGCATTTAAAATTTGTTATATTAAACATATATTAGCCTTATTTTTAATTTACTATATTAACCTTTACATATATATATAACATATATAATAAGGTTACATTAGTCCTTTGCCACCCACTAACTTACATAGTGGACTAATTGCATAGTAAAACCTCTAAATTATAAAGACAACAACAATTAGGTGCTTTTATAATTAACCCCTAAATTTTCATTTTACGCGATTAAGCCCTTTTATTAAATCGGACACTTAAATGACGAAATTAAAACACGAAAATTTCACACAATCAAATGCATACAAAATAATATTAATAATATTTTTCTAATTCAAATTTGTGGTCCCGAAACCAGTATTTTGATTAGGGTCAAAAACCGGGTTGTTACAACTCTCCCCCCCTTAGGGATTTTCGTCACCGAAAATCTTACCGGTGAATAGGTTTGGATAACGCTCTTTCATTGTAGCTTCTGACTCCCAAGTTGCTTCTTCAACCCCATGTTTATGCCACAACACTTTAACTAACGGAATTTTCTTATTTCGTAATTCTTTGATCTCACGAGCCTGAATGCTAATCGGTTCTTCCTCATATGTCATATCAGAGTTAATTTCAATCTCCGTCGGACTAATCACATGTGAAGGATCAGATCGGTATCTACGGAGCAACGAAACATGGAATACGTTATGAATCTTTTCTAACTCAGGCAGTAACATCAATCTATAAGCAACCAATCCAACTCGCTCTATAATCTCATACGGTCCAATGAATCTCGGACACAATTTGCCTTTACGACCAAATCTGAGTATTTTCTTCCACGGTGAGACTTTTAAAAACACTTTATCCCCGATCTGAAATTCTATATCCTTTCTTTTCAAATTCGCATAAGATTTCTGACGATCCGATGCTGATTTCAGACTGTCCCGAATCACTTTCACTTTCTATTCGGTCTCTTTAATCAAATCAACCCCGTGTATCTTATTTTCACTGAGCTCGGTCCAATACAGTGGTGTACGACATTTACGACCGTACAAAGCCTCATAAGGTGCCATTTTGATACTAGATTGAAAGCTATTATTATAAGCAAATTCAATCAAAGGTAAGTATCGTTCCCACGTACCTTCAAACTCGAGAATGCAACATCTCAACATATCCTCAAGTATCTGAATGATTCGTTCAGATTGACCATCTGTTTGCGGATCGAAAGCTGTGCTAAAATGTAGTTTCGTACCTAAAGCATCTTGTAGTTTCTTCCAAAATCGCGATGTGAATCTCAGATCTCTGTCTGAAACAATAGAAATAAGTACACCATGCAACCTCACAATTTGTGAAATATACAATTCCGCAAGTTTATCGAGCGAAAAATCTGTACGAATCGGAATAAAATGTGTCGATTTTGTCAACCTATCAACAATAACCCAGATTGCATCTTTCTTGCTCGGTGTCAACGGTAAATCGGATACAAAATCCATCGTGACTCGATCCCATTTCCATTAAGGTATCATGATCAGCTGAAGCAACCCAGATGGTACCTGATGCTCGGCTTTAACTTGCTGACAAATTAAACATTTCGAAACAAAGTCAGAAATGTCTCGTTTCATACCTTGCCACCAATAGTGCTGTTTCAGATCGTTATACATTTTCGTGCTACCCGGATGAACAGAAAATCGACTACTATGAGCTTCCTTCAAAATCATCTGAATTAACTCTGAATTTTTCGGAACACATAATTGGTTTCTAAATCTCAAACAATCCTCAGCATCAACTAAAAACTCCGAATCAATATTTAAGTCACATTGAGCTCGTTTTGCAGTTAAATCATTATCGACCTTTTGAGCTTCACAAATTTGTTGTACAAATAACGGTTTTGCTTTCAACTCAGCTACTATCGCACCATCATCAGACATAACCATATGTGCGTTCATTGCACGCAAAGCAAACAGTGATTTTCGACTTAGGGCATCAGCAACAACATTAGCCTTTCCCGGATGATAGTCAATCACAAGCTCGTAATCTTTCAGCAATTCTAACCATCGACGCTGTCTCAAATTCAGATATGTCTGAGTCATCAAATATTTCAGGCTTTTGGGATCGGAATAAACATGACATCTTTCGCCAAACAGATAGTGACGCCATATTTTTAACGCAAATACAATAGCGGCCAATTCCAGATCATGCGTCGGATAGTTTTTTTCATGCGGCTTTAACTGTCTCAAGGCATAGGCTACAACTTTGCCTTCCTGCATCAAAACACAACCCAAACCATTTAAAGATGCATCACTATAGATAACAAACTCTTTACCCGATTCGGGTTGAACTAGGACTGGAGCTTCGGTCAAAAGAACTTTCAACTGATCAAAGTTTTTCTGACACTTTTCTGACCACTCGAACTTAACGTCTTTTTGTAGTAGCTTTGTCATCGGGGTCGCAATCATAGAAAACCCTTTCACGAACCGTCTATAATAACCAGCGAGCCCCAGAAAGCTTCGACCATCAGAGACATTTCTCGGAGGTTTCCAATCAAGTATAGCTGAAATTTTACTTGGATCAAGCCGAATACCCGATGCTGACACAACATGGCCCAGAAAACTAACTTCACGTAACCAGAACTCGCATTTACTGAACTTTGCATACAACTGTTTATCTCGCAAAGTTTGTAACACAAGTCTCAGATGTTCAGTATGCTCGGTTTCATCACGAGAGTAGATCAAAATATCATCTATAAATACTACCACAAACCGATCCAGATACTGTCTAAAAATCTGATTCATCAAATCCATGAAAACAGCAGGTGCATTAGTAAGTCCAAAAGGCATAACCAAGAACTCATAATGTCCGTACCTCGTTCGGAAAGCAGTCTTTGGCACATCAGAGTCTTTAACTCGCAACTGATAGTAGCCTGATCTCAGATCTATCTTCGAAAACACAGTAGCCCCTTTCAACTGATCGAACAAATCATCAATCCGTGGTAACGGATACTTATTCTTTATAGTCACCTTATTGAGTTGCCGGTAATCAATGCACATTCTCATTGTTCCGTCTTTCTTTTTCACAAATAGAACTGGTGCACCCCAAGGAGAGAAACTCGGTCGTGCAAAACCTTTATCAGTCAACTCTTGCAACTGTACTTTCAATTCTTTTAATTCGGTCAGTGCCATACGGTACGGAGCTATCGAAATTGGAGTTGTCCCTGGTACTAACTCAATACCAAACTCTACCTCTCGAATAGGTGGCAAACCCGGTAATTCTTCGGGAAACACGTCTGAATACTTACACACTACTGGCACAGATTCAATCTTCTTTTCGGTCACTTTACTATCAAGAAAAAATGCAAGGTAATCTTCACAACCTTTTCTCACATACTTCTGAGCCGACATCGAGGATATTATTGCTGGTAAACCATTCAGATCATTAGATTCAATCCGAATAATCTGATCATTCTGACACCGTAGATCAATAGTTTTCCGTTTGTAGTTTACTATAGCATCATGCAGAGTTAACCAATCCATACCCAGAATTATATCAAACTCGTCAAATGGTAGCAACATCAAATCAGCCAGAAAACATAAATCTCGAATCATCAACGGACAATTCTTGCACACTTTGTCAACCAAAACACGCCGGCCCAGGGGGTTCAATACTTTAATTACAAACTCAGTAGACTCAACAGGCAAAGTCTTACTGAATACTAAAGTCTCACACACATAAGAATGAGTCGAACCAAGATCAATCAATGCAATAACATTAGTATCATAAAGAGTGAAAGTACCAGTAATAACATCTGGAGAAGAAGCCTCCTCCCGAGCACGGATGGCATATGCTCTGGCAAGTGCACGAGCCTCAGATCAAACTGCCATGTCCTTTGTTCCTCTCTAACTGCCACTTACATTACTCAATTGCCTCGGCGGTCTACCTCGTACTGGCACTTTACTCGGTCTGGTATTCTGCACAGTGTTTTGCTCAGCTACCATCGGACACTCTCGAATGAAATGATCCTTTGAACCGCACTTAAAGCAAGACCGATCATGTAATCTGCAATCTCCAGGATGCCATTTCCTACAATGCTTGTACTCTGATCTATTTTGTCGAACACTACCAACGCTAGCAACTGAAGTAGCTCGTGAACTCACAGGGGGTCGATCTCGATCATACTTAGGAAACCCTGCAGTAGCTTTAGATCGGCTATGATCCTCTCTGGATTTCATTGAGGTCGACTGGAATGATTTACTGAATGATCTTTTACGAGAATCTCGAGCTTCATAGCCAGCTTTCCTCTTCTCTTTCCCGAGCTCCTCAACTTTACAAGGTCGTTCAACAAGTACTACGAACTCTTTTATCTCAAGTATACCAAATAACAGTTTAATATCTTCATCCAGCCCATCTTCAAATCTTTTACACATGATAGCTTCAGTCGAAATACATTCTCGAGCATATCTACTGAGTCTCACAAATTTCCGCTCATATTCTGTCACTGTCATACGACCCTGTTTCAATTCAAGAAATTCCTTACGCTTCTGATCAATGAATCTTTGGCTGATGTATTTCTTACGGAACTCAATCTGAAAGAATTCCCAGGTCACTCGCTCTTTCGGAACCACCGATACTAGTGTATTCCACCAGTGATATGTAGTGTCCCGTAGCAAAGATATGGTACATTTCAAGTACTCATCAGGGGTGCAAGATAACTCATCAAACACTCGAATAGTATTATCAAGCCAGAATTCAGCTCGCTCAGCATCATCATCATCAGTAGCTCTGAACTCTTCGACCCCGTGTTTTCGAATTTTGTCAACAGGAGGCTTAAGTAATCTCATCGGATCACTTACTTGAGGTATAACAGGAATCGAAGGTGGATTAGTCGGGGGTGGAGTTTGTTGTGCAACCGGATTAGTTCGGACATATTGAGTAAACCAGTCATTCATCATTTGGTAGAAGGCTTGTTTAGCCTCTCCCTCCTGGTTACTCGAGGTCGGTCGAGAATCTACCGGCTCTGTCCCTTGTGTGGGAGCAGGCGCTATACTCTCAACATCATCGACTACGGCTCGATCGGGATCCATTACTATACGAAAACACATTTTTAGACATCAGCAGTCATCATACTATCTTGGTATAAAAATATGGCATGTATAGCTAGACTCATACATGCTACATTAGTCCAAGAATCGATTAAACCGTAGCTCTGATACCAATAAAATGTAACACCCCTAACCCGTATCCGTCGCCGAATTAGGGTTACGAGGCATTACTGAACAAATACAACCATTTTTAAAACCAATTGATCACAAACATGAAAATTAAATCATTTTCACATAGCTATTTATGATTTACAATCAACATCTAACCAACATCGTACTCAAACCTATACATGCCATAAGATCAAGTTCAAATATTTAACAAAATACCAAAAGGGGTCGAAAGTGTGATAGACTATGCTGATGATCCCTGAGCTCGTAACGCGTCTCCAAAATCTATAAAAACAAATGGACAAAAACAATCAAAGTAAGCTTTTATAGCTTAGTAAGTCTATAGCATATCTAAAATACATATAAAAGAATCATATAATTCTTAAAATAAATTTATTGAAATCACAATTATCAATTATAATTACTAATCGAACATTGCTATATTAAGTCATCTTGTTTAAATCTAAAAGGATGTGTATTTATCTAATACACATGAACGGACAAATGTATATACATTATATGCATATAATCAATTTACTAACATAATCATTAATTGCATATACGGATTTCTATAGTACTTATTGTTCGCACTTCATCGGATCCATTTAAATATAATTGTTCAAATACATATACCAAAAGCATAATAATTTTATACTTGATCAACTATAAGTGCCGAATGCACATATACACCTATACCCACCTATGCCGAATGCATACATATATACACATATATATATCCAACAATTTCATGACAACCGATATATATATACATACTCACTATTCACAAGGACTCGAACGATTATATACTCATCAACCACCTTAAAAAAATGTTCATAAACTTATCCATTTCATATAAACAAAAGCATATATATTTATACCCAATGCATAGAATCACTTAATTTAAACAGATTCACTGGCACTTCACCTGATAGGCTTATAGTTTAATTCAGTTCACCGGCACTTAGCCTACTAGGCTTGTAGCCTGATTCAGTTCACCGGCACTTAGCCTGCTAGACGTATAGTCCGATTCAATTCACCGGTATTTAGCCTGCTAGACGTATAGTCCGATTCAATTTACCGGCACTTAGCCTGCTAGACGTATAGTCTGAATAATTTTACTGGTAATAAATCCGATAGTCATTTCTCCGTTGAAATTGAATTATATTCAATTCTGCGTAACAAACATGCACTTAAAACATACTTGCATAATTCACAACAATAATTTTAGTCCAAAGAGCTGTAATTCATATTCGAACTATATATATATAAATCCATACATAAAAATTCAGCTCAAAATTTATAACCTATATCTTTGAACCACATAGGTACATGAAATTCAAACAACAAAATCCAGCTCAATAACTTCATGATTCAACCAAACAAATTTATGTATATAACTTTTTATCTAATTTCAATACAATAACTTATACATGTACGTATATACATATTCGAATCTAACATATACATATATAATTTCATACTTAAATATATTCAAGACTTATTCATGAGTATACATATATATTACAACTCACATGTACATATATATACACATTCATACCTTTAACCAAGTCCAAGGTTTTATAAATGTATATGCTTATATATATATATATATTCGGACCTTATGTTTACATATATATATTCTATAAATACCTTTGATTAAAAACAAGTATTTATACATATATATATTTTCGAACATGATACATATATATATTTATATCATTCATACTTAAACAAAATTCAATCCATATACTTTCAATTTCAGCTCACCAAATTACTATAGATATACATGCATATATACTGATTTAATAACCTCAAATTGCTAATAGACTTACCTCGAATATCAGCGGACACGATCGACTATTCGATTACTTTCGTTTTTCCCCGATCCAAATTCGTTTTCTTCGTTTTTTGATCTTAATTAGACCTAGAGATAGCCGAACCTTGTTGTTCTCTTTTCTTTTCTTTTCTTTTTCTTTTCTATATTCGGCCAAGATGAAGAACATGGCATTTAAAATTTGTTATATTAAACATATATTAGCCTTATTTTTAATTTACTATATTAACCTTTACATATATATAAAACATATATAATAAGGTTACATTAGTCCTTTGCCACCCACTAACTTACATAGTGGACTAATTGCATAATAAAACCTCTAAATTATAAAGACAACAACAATTAGGTGCTTTTATAATTAACCCCTAAATTTTCATTTTACGCGATTAAGCCCTTTTATTAAATCGGACACTTAAACGACGAAATTAAAACACGAAAATTTCACACAATCAAATGCATACAAAATAATATTAATAATATTTTTCTGATTCAAATTTGTGGTCCCGAAACCAGTATTCTGATTAGGGTCAAAAACCGGGTTGTTACAACTCTCCCCCCCTTAGGGATTTTCGTCCCCGAAAATCTTACCGGTGAATAGGTTTGGATAACGCTCTTTCATTGTAGCTTCTGACTCCCAAGTTGCTTCTTCAACCCCATGTTTATGCCACAACACTTTAACTAACGGAATTTTCTTATTTCGTAATTCTTTGATCTCACGAGCCTGAATGCTAATCGGTTCTTCCTCATATGTCATATCAGAGTTAATTTCAATCTCCGTCGGACTAATCACATGTGAAGGATCAGATCGGTATCTATGGAGCATCGAAACATGGAATACGTTATGAATCTTTTCTAACTCAGGCAGTAACATCAATCTATAAGCAACCAATCCAACTCGCTCTATAATCTCATACGGTCCAATGAATCTCGGACACAATTTGCCTTTACGACCAAATCTGAGTATTTTCTTCCACGGTGAGACTTTTAAAAACACTTTATCCCCGATCTGAAATTCTATATCCTTTCTTTTCAAATTCGCATAAGATTTCTGACGATCCGATGCTGATTTCAGACTGTCCCGAATCACTTTCACTTTCTGTTCGGTCTCTTTAATCAAATCAACCCCGTGTATCTTATTTTCACTGAGCTCGGTCCAATACAGTGGTGTACGACATTTACGACCGTACAAAGCCTCATAAGGTGCCATTTTGATACTAGATTGAAAGCTATTATTATAAGCAAATTCAATCAAAGGTAAGTATCGTTCCCACGTACCTTCAAACTCGAGAATGCAACATCTCAACATATCCTCAAGTATCTGAATGATTCGTTCAGATTGACCATCTGTCTGCGGATGGAAAGCTGTGCTAAAATGTAGTTTCGTACCTAAAGCTGTGCTAAAATGCACACAAAATAAACACACAAAATAATATTAATAATATTTTTCTAATTCGGATTTGTGGTCCCGAAACCACTATTTCGATTAGGGTCAAAAACCGGGTTGTTACAATTTTGCTTCTTCTGCATCATCATCTTTGGTAGCTCGAAATTCTTCAGCCCCTTACTTCCTAATCTTATCAACAGGTGGTCTCTCACTGATGACTATACCTGCAGCTAGGGAAGCTACATGGGGAACCTGTGAATCCTGAGGGGGTGGAGGTCTTACACCCGGATTCATACGAATGAACTCGGCAAACCAATCATTCATGGCTTGGAAGAAGGCTTCTCTAGCTCCTCCTCCCTGTCTAACTGATGCAGGTCTTTCACTAACGTTAACATCTAGTGGCACCGTCCCTTCTGCGGAAGTAGGCGCATTACTCTCTACTTCATCTGCACCAGCTCGTTCAGGATCCATAACTATAAAAGAAAATATTTTAAAATCGTCAAGAGTCGTCACACTATCAAAATATATAAGTATGGCATGTATACGTAGACTTTTATTCATACTGCATATTTCCGAGAACCGACTAAACCTGCTCTGATACCAACAAATGTAACACCCCTTACCCAAGACCATTTTCGGAGTCGAGCACGAGGCATTACTTATCTTATCTTACTAACTCGAAGCATAAAAACTTATTTTAAAAATTAATTTCACTATTTACAGCAATCTGTCCAATCGAGCAGCAGTTACTAAATTAATAATAACTCGAGCTACGGAACTTGAAATTTAACTTCGTAAATTTTCACTGAAACTAGACTCATATATCTTCCTACCATAAAGTTTTTAGGATTTTTTGTTTAGCCAACTAGTACAGTTTATTAGTCAAATTCTCCCTTGTTTCACCAATCGATTGCCCTGACCTCTTATCACTAAAAATAAAATTTCTCAATGTGGGATTTTTGTATAGTGCTACCGCTTGCTTCTACAAAAAATAGACTCAATAAGGAATCTATAAATATAAACTACAGCTCCTAAATATTTTTTTAAAATTTTTAATTATTTTCTAAACTCAAAATAGGGGTCACCAAAAACTGTTCTAACCCTGTCTCACCAAAATTCACATATCTTAAAATATAAAATTCATTTTGCTACACCGTTATTTTTATCTAAAAATAGACTCAACAAGATTTAAATTCATATATCATTCACTCTTTAATTCATTTTATACTATCCTAGGTGATTTTTCAAAGTCACGTCGCTGTTGCTGCCTGAATTCTGTTTCTTTGCAAAATTGTACCCTTTTCTGATTTCCATGCATAGTTTATCACTTACACTCTTATAACAACAAACACTTCCATACTTAACCATTTTAGCAACCATTCATCATCAACTACTTATATATCATTCTTTATCAAGATCATAAATACAAACATTTAAAATAACTAAATCCCTATACATTCCATACTCAACATGGTTCAACATAAAAATACCGAGTTGCTGTGGCTGATAGTGTGGACGATCTCCGACTTCTTTAGGATCCTTGAAGTAACCTTGCAATACTATAAGAGAAAGAGAAATAAAAGACGTAAGCATAAAGCTTAGTAAGTTTACTAGCAAATAAATAACAATATTTAACTCAGATAATTAAACTCAAGTGTCTATATCTCTAGTTTACTCTTTAGTTAATCCCATTCTAGTTCTCTTGCTTGTTTACTTAGTATACTTGTGTGCATAACTTAATCCTCTCTTGCTGTATCGTTGAATATCAATTGATAATATAATAAGTTCTTAACTCTTATAACTTACCTGAACTTGCCATTTATGTTTTTAACTGAACTTTCCTGAACATGATTCGTTATTTAGCCCGTTGAGCTACATTGGAACAATAAGGATACTCGAGTCTCTTCTGATAATAACATGCCAAAGCCATGTCCCAGACATGGTCTTACATGGGATGTACTCATGTCGGTGCCCATTCCATGTCCCAGACATGGTCTTACGGGGGACCTCTCATCTCGGTGCCAATGTCATGTCCCAGACATGGTCTTACATGGGACCTCTCATCTCGGTGCCAACGCCATGTCCCAGACATGGTCTTACATGGGACCTCTCATTTCGGTGCCAACGCCATGTCCCAGACATGGTCTTACATGGGACCTCTTTATCCAAATGTCATGACATTCGTATCTAGTATTATCCTTATGTATCAACGGGACTTTTTAATTTTAATTCTCTATCATTTCATGCTTGGATAATCATCAAATAAATTCATGAAATAAATTCATAGTTGCTGGAAAATAGCAGCATTAATAAAAATTATTGAAATATTTCATTTATTTACCGTAAACTTACCTTGGTACCGAATATAGCCCAATTCACCAACTTAGTCTTCAACTTTATTCTTTCCTTTGTCTAACCTCGAGTTTCGTTCTTCTTGATCTAAAATAGAAAATTTAACTTATTTAATACTCACATTCATCAAAACAGCCCTCGACTCTAACTTTTCAAAATTACGATTTTGCCCCTAAACTTTTACATAATTACATTTTTCCCCCAAGGCTCGAAAATTCAACTTCATCTCATATTCTTATGTTTTATGGCATGCTGAATATTTTTCTCTTCTATGACAATATCAAATTCTCACTCTAACACTTACTTATGTACATTAGAGATTTTTACCGATTATGTCAACTTACTCGTTTTTGCTTAAAATCGGCTAACAAAAGTTGTTTAACATAATTTATAGCTTCATATTCTATCATAAAACATCAAAATAAACACTTTTCACCTATGGGTATTTTTCCAAATATAAACCCTAGGTTAAATTATTGCTAGAATAAGCTAAATTAAGTTACGAGGACTCCAAAAACGTAAGGAACATTAAAAACGGGGCTTGGGATCACTTACTATGGAGCTTGGAAGCTTGAAAACCCTAAATATGGCTTACCCCCTTGCTGATTTCGTCCAAATGAAGAAGATGAGCATAATTTGTCATCTTTTTCCCTTTTAATTCATTTTAATTACTAGATTACCAAATTGCCCCTAACTTAAAAATTTCCTATTTCACTTATCTCATGTCCATTTTTGTCTAAAAACTTAACCAATGGTCTAATTACCATATAAAGACCTCCAATTTAAAGTTTCATAACAATTGGACACCTCCAACATGTAGAACTCAACTTTTGCACTTTTTGCAATTTAGTACTTTTGACTAAATTGAGTGCCCAAACTTCAAAATTTTCGAACAAAATTTTCATGAAATCATTTTGTGAAATCATAGACCATAAAAATATAAGAAAAATAAAATTTTCCTCATCGGATTTGTGATCCCGAAACCACTGTTCCGATAATCTTAAATTTGGGCCATTACATGATCACCTTTTTACTAGCTCATACATCTCCTACATCAGACCTTACATGCATGCTTACCAAACTTTATTCTTTTTAACAAAACTTTATACATATCATCGTAGCACATCTTTCATCTTTACTAAACTCATATTTTTACCAATTTCTGTAGACATCATCATCATCATCCTATATATATGCTTCTTGTTTGAACAGTTCATATCAAAGAGTCAAGATAGAGACCCACTTGACACTCACCTACTGCAGTTCAAAGCTCTAAACTTAACCATCCTTCTCAAACCAGCAGTAAAAACTGCTTATAGAACATAGAATCACCATTAAAAACCCATTTACATACAAATTACTATCATCTTAATCACTTTTCCACTGTTAATTTATAAATAAGTGTTAAGTAGTAAATGAATAAAAAAATTAACTAAGTTTTCAAAAAAAAAGTCACCGTGACGAGAAGAATGTTAAAATTAATTGGTGTTTGTTAACTCATATGTTTTTCTAAAAATGGGTTAAGTTTTCTTCTGAAATAAACAAATGTTTTAAAATGGTTGTTTTATAAACTCCGATCGTACTATCCCATCTTGGTGGCTGATGTAATATCCCAAATTTAGGTCTAACATCTAAGTCGGGTTGGATAGGTTACAATATATATAGAAAGATTGATAAATAATGCAAACTTGAATACGAGCAAAGAAAGAAATCAATCAATGTGAATGACTAACAAGTTTAAAATCATATATTTGCATTATATTTTGTAAAGCACAAGATTGTCATGGAATTAGACAATTTGTTTTGATAATGGTTATATTTTATATAGATTTACTTTTATGCACTTTCATATTGAGTTGATCAAAAGTTTTGAAACTTTATAGAAAATTTGAATGAAAGAGCATATTGATATATATGCTATCTTGAGTGTTGAATTAAGCATTCTTTAGTAAAAGAGTGTACATTTCGCACATGGTAGGTGTGTTGGTTTCTTATATATTAATTAAGCACAAATTAAAGAAAAATAATATATATCACCATAGTGTCGTAATATTTTGTATAATTTGTGAAATTATACAAGCAAATAAGTTTACCTATCTTGTTAAATAAAACTCATTAAGTTGGTTCTTAATCTTGAAGAATTAAATAGGTTGGCTTCTTTATTCATTTTATCCAACTACAAGTTAGATTAAAGTTGTGGAAATAGAATGGTTGAAAATTTGTGTTAATGAGAATTAGAGTTATGGCCACAACTGATGCCAACTATTTCCTAAAAATAGGGAATGATGTCCAAAAACATGCTGTAAAATAAAATTTTGGACATGTTAGAATATGAATTTATTATATTATAGTTTCAATGTAATACCCTTATCCCATCTCTGTTGCTGGATTAGGATTTCAGAGTATTACTGAGAAAAATAGAACATTTAACTTTCCAACAGAAACAATTGTACAATTAAATACCAACATATAACAATTGAATCTAATCATGGCAAATATTACACTTTTGGACCTTGAATCGAGCCTATGGGGCCCTAGAAACAGTTTAGGAACAATCTGGGATCAAATCAAAACAAATCAGAACATTTTGAAAAAACATAAAAATTTAGGAATACAGAGGTCACAGGCCATATGGCCAAGTCATGTGACATAGCCTAGATTGTGTAAACATTCAAAGTCAGGACACATAGCTGTGTCCCAGCCTGTGTGTCTACTCATGTGTATATTTGAAATAGGGTCACACAGTCGTGTTGCAGACTGCCAAACGTGTGTGTATTCAAAGTGAGGTCGCAAGACCATGTGGCCGACCGTGCCACAAACTGTTTTGAGACACAAGGTCATGTCTCAGACCGTGTAAAACATGCACTTAAAATAATAAATACACACGACCGTATCTAGTGACTATGTGTGGCACATGGTCGTGTGGTAGCTTGTGTCTCAGGTCGTGTGCTCCATTTTTAACCCCTAAATCAAGCCAATCAAGCATCATTTCTTATACAACAAGACATACCATATCTAACTAATTTTACATGGTTAAAAACACATTCAAATCAACAAATACATGCCAAAATTTCGTTCATCCTATGTCTAACCAATATGCCATCAAAAGGCACCTCAATCCATACATCCATTCAACTCAAGAACAAAGTTACAATAAATGAACAAGTTTTATCATTAGTTAACCATTCATGCCTAAAACCACTAATCTAATTGACCAAAATATGGGCATACTCAACAAGCAACCATTTCAAAACATCATCATCAAATCTTTATATACCATTTATGATCAACTTAATTATATTCAACACAAGTACACATCCAAAATCAAGCACATCACTAAGTATGCCAAAATAACTTAACTATTTACATATCAACAATAAGACACCATATCCCAAAATGAAATAAAAAAGCTACCAAGATGGTTGGATAGTGTGTGCTCCAAAACAATTCATCCGGTTAGTCCACAAAACGCCAAATCAACCAATATAGATAAACAAAAAGATAAGTTCTAATTCTTGATATTCAAATGCAAGATCACACCACATTAGTATATATTTATTTACATCATAAATGATACCTTCCAAAATTCATAACCAATTCATCATCCACAATTTCTCAATACAACCATTAATATTTATAAACAAGAACTTCATAGTAACATTTATCATTTAGTAGTAATATAATTATCCAACAAAATTGAACAAATAAATGCGTTTTAAGTCATTTGATACATAGCCTGCTGAACTATAGTAACTTGACTCGGATACTCATGATACTACATCACACCAAAGGTATCAATGATGCATAACAGAGGCACCGAAGTGCAGACAAATGCACGAATGTGCAATCAGAGGCACCGAAGTGAAAACAGATGCACCAAAGTACAAACCCGTACGAGTGCGCATTAAAACCCTATTGGCATGCTAATCGTATCCTAATTGTTTACTACGTTCAACTCGGCATTATACTTAAAATCATAATATCAATAAATCCATCATTTAGAGGCACTTCTTATTTCCGTACACATACTATAAATATGTAACTTTCATTTCAATAATATGCAATAACAATAATTACCATCATCAAACATTCATTTTCTATTTGTACTTAATTGCAAAATTTAATAATATATAAGTAACTCATGAAATTTCACATATATACCATTAACTAGAAAACAATAATATAATCATAAAGTGACACACATATACATATTATTACACTATGAACTTACCTAAAATCTACTTTCGATTAATACACAGGGACTACTCCGCTATTTTTTTCCCTTTTCTCGGTTATTGTCTTTTTGACTCGGTTCTTGATCTATATAGTAATTAAATTCAATTTATTAAATTCACATACATTTAAAACTCAATTCAATGCATGATACCCTTATGTTTTCATTATTTTCACATTTTTCTTAAACTTTTACATTTCTCACAATTTAGTCCCTACAAAATTTAACAAAATTTTACAATTTTCCATGTTAGTTGAACTTCTTTCGAAACTAGTACAATCCCTAATTATTCACAATTCACAAAATTTCTATGCAAATTTTAATAATTCACACATTGATCATTAAACTCAAAATTAACACAAATTTTTTTACAAAAATATCCTAATCAACATTCAAATATGTACAACTACCATTAAAAATCATGAACACCAAAATTCCATTACTAACCAATCCCTAAAACTTTAACATTTTTATAATTCCATCCTCGGGTTTAATAGTTTAAGTTACAACGAGTTAAAAAACGTAAAAATTATTAAAAACAGGTAAGAGAAACACTTACATGCACCAATTTGCTAATCGAAACTTCAAGCTCCAAAAATGGAGTTTTTTTTTTCTTTTTCGGTGGGAGAGAGTTGAGAAGATGATGATACCATTTTTTTCTTTTGTTTCTTTTCTTTAATCAAACTAATTACTAAATTATCCTTTTAATCTAAACTAAATTATTAACATAGCATGTCCGTAATTATCCATTAACTAACCATAAGGTTTATCTATCAACCAAGTCCATTACTTTAGTTTTTCTTTAAAAATCAAGCACATTTAACAAATAGAAGCCACTTTAGCATCTTTTACAATTTAGACCTTTTTACTAAATTAACTAAATAGACATTAAAATTTCTTAGCCAAATTTTATTATGACTCCAATATAACTCTATAAGCATAAAATAAACATAAAATACTAACTCATTTGTCGAAATTGTGGTCCTGAAACCACCTTTTTTGATACCACTGAAAAATGAGATATTACATTAAATCTCTAATTTATGATAATGAATGTGAGAGAATAATTTTCTTTGTTTAGAAATACTAATCATTTTCTTTGTTTAGTAATACTACAACTAGAATGTGTTTCGACCCTATTATTAGAAACTAATAATGGAAACCCAACTTTTAATTAGAAACCTCTAATTTTAAAGTTTAATAGGTAACACCCCGAATTTTGGCCCTAGAAGAAATATGTTTTGAACAAGGGAACAGTTAGGAGACTGCACATAAATATTTAGTTGTGCAAAGAAGTGACATAAATGAATGTCTACTTCAGTAGTTGAGTGATTTAGGAGTGTTTGGAACTGTCTGAGAAGTCAGGGATTCAAGCATTGGCTTATGCAAAATTTTTATTTTAAGTGAATAAAATCATTGGATCTAGATAGTAAGTTCTTAAATTATTGTGGTTAAAATATGATGCAAAAGAGTTGTTGGTCTAGTGGTAAGGGGTGTGTGGAGTGCACATGGGGCCTAAGGTTCGAGTGGTGGCGCATCAGAAAGGAAATATTTATTTTGCTACTTGAGCTGTTTAGGTAGTGGAGTTGGACTGAAACACAACTAAGGGGAGTTTGCATAGAATTTGAATGGAGTTGTTGGGGGAGTTGAGGAGAAACCGGTAGAATAATTTAAGGAGGGATAAGGGGAGAGATTTTAGGAGAAAATCAAGGGAAGTGAGGGGAGTGAAGAAGTGTGCCGAAAGTGGACTTTGATACTCAGGAAATTTGGCCAGAAGGGATACTGCTCATTTTGGTATACTTTTCATTTCGGTTTTGTGTAGTGTTTCTCTCTCTTTTTGCTTTTTGGTGCCGAATTTTTGCTAAGATTTCGAGTACCACTCGGGTTTTTCTTTTGCTGCTTTTTTCTTTTATCATTTCTTTTGTTTTGGCCGAATTGCTTTTTAGTTCCCTCCTTTGTCGAATTCTTTTCTCTCTTCTCTTTGTTGCTTCTTTTCATTTCTCTATTTTTCCAAACCTTGACCGAACAGTGTTGAAGTAGTTCTGTGTTCCATCTTTTGTCTAAAATGCTCTTCTTCCTCTACTCCTTTTGATCAACTATTTGTCGAATATTGCCTTCTCCCCCTTTTTATCTCTTTAAATTTATTTTCGGCTTGACAACAATTCTCTAACAGTTCAAATTTCTTGAGGAGTGAAAAAGTATCGCATAATATTAAAGTCATCGAAACCTTTCTCTCATCACTCGATCAAAGGTAAGTATGTAGGCTAGCATTCTAAAGTGTAGGTTGAGTGCTTTCTATGGTTTCATAAGTTATTATGTTTGGATTTAAACCACATGAATAAACAATCCTATTTAATAAAATCCATTTGTAATGTAGATATCCATCAAAGAGATTGTAGTCAACCTTCGTCAGTGATATAAGTAGGCTAAGTTACATTTGACAATCGAGGCTTTGGTGCTCGTGGATCTTAGAGTGTTTTCACAATCAGGTGTGTAAACACCCCACTGTAACCGTAGAACGACAAAAAGCTAAAAGGCCAAAAATACGGTGTTTGAGACCACACAGGCGTGCGATCTCTCATGTGGTAAGCCCAACCCGCGAATCATGGCCAATAGACTCTAGAGGCCTCCATGAACATTTCCATTGGCTTGGGCCGTAATGGGCCACGTTGGGCCGAAATGGGTCGTGTGGGTTCAATAGGCTCGTGGGCACCATACAGATGAGAACCACGATTTGTGGAAAATACTGGACTGGGCTATGAAGATCTCATAGCCGTGGAAAAATCTGGGCTGAACGGGCCGCACAAGCGTGCGGGCCTACTTGGGCCGAGTAATGGGCCTTAGGCCCATTTGTACCATTATGACCATTTAGGTTACCTGAGTCGCTCGAGGTAACTACGGACCTTTCGAGAGGTCGATATCTGCACCAAGACCCAAAATAGGTAAAATGATCGAAATACCCCTATAGAGTAAAATGACCGAAATACCCCCAAAGGATAAAATGATTAAAATACCCCTATAAGGTAAAACGATCGAAATACCCCCGTAGGATAAAATAACTATTATACCCCTAGAAGATGAAATGACTGTTATGGCCTTATGCTATGTATGACTGTTTTGCTCTATGATATGTATGACTATGGTTGAGCATGACATTTTGCATACACGTATGATATTATGTCATGATATATTGGATGGGGATGGATTGTTATATTTGGAGGAAGTGTACTGTACTGACAAGGTTGCACGGGTCGCCCAAGACGACTGTGGACCTACTGATGGCTATATGCCATTTATTTTACTGGCAGCTTTGCTGCAATACTGTTTAGTGCTGCAACTGGTGCTAATCTTGGTGTGTTTGGATGGATGGGTAGATTTTATCCCCCACATGGTGTGTTTGGCGGAACTGTAACACCCTTAACCTGAATCCATTCTGACATTGTCTCACAAAATTTATTATATCTCATAGTTTACAATTTTATTACTTACACCATTTCTTCCATGAGAAACTAGACTCAATAAGCTTTAATTCTATATTTTATTCATACTCTAATTCGATTTTCATAATTTATGGTGATTTTTCAAAGTGAGCCTACTGTTGTTGTCCAAAACTATTTTAGTACAAGATGTTTATTACCATGTTTATAACACCCTTATTTTCTTTCTCTACACTATTTCTCATCCCTTTCTCTTATTTTCTCTTCACTTACATATTAAGAACATAGGGCCATATATACAAAAAACTTTACACTAACATCATTTCCATACTTTTTCAATAATATCAAACTTAAAAATATACTAAAATCTTGATGTACTTACCTTGTCATATTGATTTTAATCTTTAACTTGATTTTCTCTCTCCTCCAGCTTCTATTTCTTGAATCTAACTTGATATTATAGCTCCCCATAGTCTCCTTGTAATCTTTCTCTCTTGATGGATATGGAAATTCTTTTGATTTCTAGATGAAAATAGTGAATTTTTGGTGAAAGGACTAAATTGTAAAGAAAGCAAAACTTTCTTTCTTCTCTTCTCCTCTTAACGTGAATTGCATGGAAAAGATGGTGGGTTGGTTCCTTTTCATCTTTCTTTCCACATATATATACTAAATAATAAAATAATAAAATATCATTTAAAAATCAAATTAAAATACTAATAAACTAATATTTATTTATTTATTTAATCTAAAATATCTCCAACATCATCATTATCTTCTAGATTTCTCTCTCTTCTAATTGACCATTTTGCCCTTCATGATATTTTAAAATTCCATCCTTGAGTCATCACTTAATTTCGTAAAATTGCAATTTAGTCCCTCAAAATTCTTCACCTTTTTTCAATTTAGTCCTAATACATCCATTTTCCTTAGTTTCTAGATCATTCCACCCTTAAAATATTTACACCATTGGTCCTTCAACTTTTTCATATTTATACTTTAACCCCTCAATTTTTGAGTATTTACTCTTGGGCAACAAAATTTTTACGATTTAATCCTTTCTTGAGGTAATATGTCATAATATACTTCCCAATGTTGACATAACTCCAAAATTCCCTTTTTTGTCGCTTTATTTCCTTATTTTTTTATATCAAAGATAATATCTTACTGTAAAAATTTTTTGGGGGGGTATTACATTTCTCTCCCCCTCAAAATAAATTTCGTCCTCAAAATTTCCTTATTTTCTTTTGATCATGAACTTATTTTTTCTTTAATTCTATAGTTCATTTTTTTTGCATATATTTACTTAGCTTATCATTTGTGTCTATTCTTTATTCTTTCATTTCACAATTTATTTTTAATTTAATATTTCAAACATGAATCAGAGATAAACTTTTACCTTGTAACTAAAATTATTTACCTTTTTACCTGAGGCCCAGTGGACTAAATAGAACACGTAGGATATATGAAATTGATACAGAAGTGCTCTGTTATACATCATTAAACAGAGAGCACTAAAGTGTTATACGGGAGCATAAATGTGCTAATAATTGGAGAGCACTAGCGTGCTATTAATCAGAGAGTGCGCTAAGGTTCCTTAATGATATACTACTAATATCCTAATAGTTCTAATCTCATCTACTTGGGCAAATTATATCATGCATGCATACGACTTTTACACTTTGCGCATAATGCTTTTACATACTTTACAATTTAAACCTTGTACCAATGATTCGTATATTTATACCTTCTCTACCTTTAATACATGTAATATATTTCAAAATTCACTAATAATCCATATATATCATGTACTTCATATATCATTTTTACATATTATGCAATTTAGTCATCAGCGCAATATTTCTTGTAGCAATATGTTTTTCTTTTAATGACACATATAACATTCATCATCGACATGTATTATAAAACATTTATTCATACTTTCATGAGTTCCAATTCATCCTAATCAATTTTTTTTACTCATATACTTGAGTATCACTTTCAACATTATCAGAATTAGCTCGGTTAGGAAAACATCTCTGTTTATAAGTAAAACAATTCTCATCAGACTCAAGAGATATCACACTATCACAGGTTACATAATGGCATGCATTTCTAGACTTCACATAAGCTACGTTTGGTCCAAGAACCGACTAAACCGTAGCTCTGATACCAATAAATGTAACACCCTTAACCCGAATCCATTCTGACATTGTCTCACAAAATTTATTATATCTCATAGTTTACAATTCTATTACTTACACCATTTCTTCCATGAGAAACTAGACTCAATAAGCTTTAATTCTATATTTTATTCATACTCTAATTCGATTTTCATAATTTATGGTGATTTTTCAAAGTGAGCCTACTGTTGCTGTCTAAAACTATTTTAGTACAAGATGTTTATTACCATGTTTATAACACCCTTATTTTCTTTCGCTACACTATTTCTCATCCCTTTCTCTTATTTTCTGTTCACTAACGTATTAAGAACATAGGACCATATATACAAAAACTTTACATTAACATCATTTCCATACTTTTTCAATAATATTAAACTTAAAAATATACTAAAATCTTGATGTACTTACCTTGTCATATTGATTTCAATCTTTAACTTGATTTTCTCTCTCCTCCAGCTTCTATTTCTTGAATCTAACTTGATATTATAGCTCCCCATAGTCTCCTTGTAATCTTTCTCTCTTGATGGATATGGAAATTCTTTTGATTTCTAGATGAAAATAGTGAATTTTTGGTGGAAGGACTAAATTGTAAAGAAAGCAAAACTTTCTTTCTTCTTTTCTCCTCTTAACGTGAATTGCATGGAAAAGATGGTAGGTTGGTTCCTTTTCATCTTTCTTTCCACATATATATACTAAATAATAAAATAATAAAATATCATTTAAAAATCAAATTAAAATACTAATAAACTAATATTTATTTATTTATTTAATCTAAAATATCTCCAACATCATCATTATCTTCTAGATTTCTCTCTCTTCTAATTGACCATTTTGCCCTTCATGATATTTTAAAATTCCATCCTTGAGTCATCACTTAATTTCGTAAAATTGCAATTTAGTCCCTCAAAATTCTTCACCTTTTTTCAATTTAGTCCTAATACATCCATTTTCCTTAGTTTCTAGATCATCCCACCCTTAAAGTATTTACACCATTGGTCCTTCAACTTTTTCATATTTACACTTTAACCCCTCAATTTTTGAGCATTTACTCTTGGGCAACAAAATTTTTACGATTTAATCCTTTCTTGAGGTAATATGTCATAATATACTTCCCAATGTTGACATAACTCCAAAATTTCCCTTTTTGTCGCTTTATTTCCTTATTTTTTTATATCAAAGATAATATCTTAGTGTAAAAAAAATTTTTTTGGGTATTACAGGAACAGAGTGGTGTGTAGAGGCTGGATTGGGTAGGATTTCTAACTGCATATCTATACTAATTAATGATTTTGTATTGTTACTACATCGATTAATGATATTACATACTGTTTACTGCATGACTGATATTTGTTGCTGTTATGGGCCAAGGCCCCACTGATACTATTACTGAAATTGGGCAAATGCCCTATTGATTATTGGTATTGTGATGGGCTCAAGCCCAATCGTTTAATGTTACGGGAAAGGGCTTAGGCCCACACTGAACTGGACTGTTACTATAACAGGCTCAGGCCCAAACTGTATTTATCTATTGTTTAATTGACTGCTTACTTGTTAGGGGATTGCACACTGAGTTTTCATAAACTCAACCCGTTGTTTAACTTACAGGTAATCCCTAGTTGTAGTAGGGTCAGTGCTGCGAGGGACTCGATGATGGCCACACAACTGCATCAGCTTTTGTTTTTAGCCTTTGATTTATAAGTAACTGAATTTGGGTATTTTTATGTAAAAAGGCCTCTTTAAAGTTATAAACTTTAAATTGGGGTTTTTATTTATTTAGTTTGATATAAACTACTAGTTGTAGAAAAAGACGGGTTTTCAAAAGGTAAATGTTTTCAAAGTTTCAAAAGGTAAATGTTTTCAAAGACACCACGTTTTCGCAACATTTCTAAAAAAAACTTCCGCAATGAATGAGATTTTGGAAAATTTATAACGTTTTAAAAGTGATTAGCTTTTAATGACGCATGCTTGGAAATGAACAACCCGTTTTGGAATCATAGTTTAACAGCAAAATGATTAATTGATTTTAAAGATTTCAACGACAACAAGTTTTACGCTAAACACCTTAATGTGACACCGCCAGATTCAACCATAACTCCTAGGCCGGGTTTGGGGTGTTACAATGTGTTTCAACCCTATTATTAGAAACTGATACCCTATTATTAGAAACTGATAATGGAAACACAACTTTTAATTAGAAACCTCTAATTTTAAAATTCAATAGGTAAAAGCAAGTTATCGTTAAGTGCCTGTGATACGCTAGTAAAACTTATTCTAGAAAAAAAAGTTTAATGGAAACAATTGTTATCCATTGCGTATAGAGGATGAATTTGAATACTATTAATTAAGTTCATTGTTTATTGTTTAAATGTCTAAAGTAAGGGAGACATTAAAAGAACTCTACCTTTATAAACATAAGAAGTGGTGCCACTTCAACAAGTAAAGGTAGGGTCTCTCTTGTAAATGTTTATTATGAACAAGATAAGCACATGATCATTTTAGTGTTAAAAGTGAACAACCTCTGATAGAAATATAAACGAATATTATGTATAGTGTATTTCAACTTCTAATACTAGGAGTTGTGGTTCAATCTTCGGACACCGACAACTTATTAAAACTTTGAAAAGCATCCGCTTATTGATGGTTCATATTGAGAGGTATCATCTTTAATGCATAATATTTGTTTGAGTGAATGACCATAAAGTATGGTACCAACATTTAAACTAAGGGTGATTGTTAGTAGTTTATAATTTTGGCAGTAAAAATATTTTATTATGTAGAAAAGTCTAATAAATTATAATTATTGGTCAAATAGTTGTGTTGTAAAGACAATTTTTGTATGTAAAGTTGTCTTATAAACTTTATGTAAAGTTGTGTTGTAAAACAACAAAATTATATGAAAATGTATCTTATTAAAAGATACATCCATATGAAAGGGTATCTCATGAAAAGATACACCTATTAGATGTCTATATAAAAGATTTTTCTGTTAGTTATTTAAATTGTTTTGCTTGGAGTGTTGAAGGCTTTGTTGTATCTTGAAGGTATTTTAAAATCTTAAAGAAAGTGCTCTACACACCTTAAAGTCATTATATTTTATAACATTATTTTATTTTTCTAACTTTTATTTTCCTATTATTTATTTTTCTAACAGCTAGAATATAGGAAAATTATTATGTTTCTAGCTATATATTGAATACAAGTATGTTGGTGTTTAGAACTCGAACTTTGATGGTTGATCGAGAGATTTGAAGCAGAAAGAAGAGACAGGAAGTTTTAAGTAGAAAAATAATTGAAGACTGGAATATATAATTGATTTGCACCTCAACTATTTAAATACAAAAGTTCAAGCTAAAAATAGAAAAAAAAGGTTCTAAAAATCTGCTAAAAATCTGGTAACAAAATAGCAAACAAATCAAAAATCTAATCTCCTAAAGTCAAGGAGAATTATTCAAACTTAGTAATAGAAAAAATTTAAATGGCAGCAATCTTAAACACATGATCTTAACACTCCTCCTTGTTTAGATGCTACAAACTCCAAGTTTCTTCCTGAAGTTTTCAAACTTGCTAAGTGGCAATGGTTTGGTGAAGATATCTGCAATTTGATCTTCAGATTTGTAGTAACAAAGAGACACATCACCACTCTTTTAAACTTCTCGAACAAAAAATAACTTGATGTTAAAATGCTTAGTCTTCCCATGAAAGACTGGATTGTTAGAGATTGCAATGGCAGCCTGGTTATCAACTAGAATCTTTGTGCTTTGCTTCTACTCCATGTTTAGATCAACAAGAATCTTCCTTAACCAGAGAGCTTGGTTAACTGTTGCTGTTGCAGCCATAAATTCTGCCTCAACAGTGGATTGAGCTACAGTTTCTTGCTTCTTCGAGCTCCAAGAGAACATGCCTGATCCAAGGCAAAAACAATAACCAGAGGTACTCTTCATATCATCAGTTAAGCCACCCCAATCACTGTTAGAGAAACCAATCAACTTCAATTCCTATGCTTTAAAAACTTTACTCCATAATTCCAGGTCCCCTTGATGTATCTGATAACTCTTTTTGCAGCTCTCATGTGAGTCTCATTGGGACAATGCATGAATCTGGAGAGAATACTTACAGCATTCAAGATGTCGGGTCTGGTTGTTGTTAAGTACATTAGACAACCTACCAAACTCCTGAACTCAGCTTCAATGACTTTGGCAGAACCATCATCTTTGATTAGCTTCTCTTTTTGATTCATAGGAGTACTCATTGCTTTGCAATCTTCCATATGAAATTTTCTAAGTATCTCCTTTGCATACTTTCTTTGACAGATGAACACTTCATCTTGGCTTTATTTGATCTCAATGCCAAGGAAATAAGACATCAGATCAAGGTCTGTCATTTCGAAGACATTATGCATTTCCAATTTAAACTGATTAACTTGATCGATATTGCTCCCTGTAATCAATAAGTACAAATAAGCAAGCTTTTGCCTTTGATTTCCTTATCTTCTTTTCTTTTTGTGCTTTAATCTGTGCCACAGTAGGATTTGCTGGAAGAGGTGGGACCTCGTAATCCTCTTCTACAGGTTCCCAAAGATCCAAAGCCTCTATGTAAGTCTCCATGCGAACTGCCTACATCTGGTAATTGTCTCCATCGAAGACTGGTGGTGCAGCAACTGAAAAACTGGAC
Source organism: Gossypium hirsutum (assembly GCF_007990345.1). Taxonomy (NCBI): domain Eukaryota; kingdom Viridiplantae; phylum Streptophyta; class Magnoliopsida; order Malvales; family Malvaceae; genus Gossypium; species Gossypium hirsutum. The sequence continues at coordinate 10,501,421 of NC_053438.1, forward strand.
CCTCCTTCCATATTAACACGCAAATAACCTAACAAATCCCTCAAGAAAATAGCTCTGATACCAATTTGTTGGTCTTTAGAACTCGAACTTTGATGGTTGATCGAGAGATTTGAAGCAGAAAGAAGAGACTGGAAGTTTTAAGTAGAAAAATAATTGAAGACTGGAATATATAATTGATTTGCACCTCAACTATTTAAATACAAAAGTTCAAGCTAAAAATAGAAAAAAAATGTTTTAAAAATCTGCCAAAAATCTGGTAACAAAATAGCAAACAAATAAAAAATCTAATCTCCTAAAATCAAGAAGAATTATTCAAACTTAGTAACAGAAAAAATTTAAATGGCAGCAATCTTAAACCCATGATCTTAACAAAGTACTACTTGGAAGCCAACACCCACAAACATGATAAAAGTTAATTTTGATGAGAGTTTTGACATGGAAGCAAGAAATGAGGAAGAGGGTAGTTATGCAGCATTGTGATGATTTTTTAGTCTGACTATGCAACCATCTAATTTAGGGTGCATTCTCCATTGTGGTGAAAAAGCACTTAAAGAACATTTGGTTTTTGCACTTAAAATGTGATGGAAAAATGTTTTTCCACCCAAATACAAAAACTAGGATATAAATGTTTTTGACTTTTAGCTTTTACGTTTGGAAGTGAAAATTATCAAAATATCATTATTTATATTAACTATTTAAATGGTATATAAAAATTAGATTAATTTATATTTTATATATCATTATATTAAATTATTTAAATATTATTTATTATTATATATTTTAATAATTTATATATCATCTATTTTACAAATAATTTATATTAATTACTTAAAAAATATTTGGAACTTATATTTCATGTATCATTATATTAAATTATTTAAATATCACATAATTTAACTAATTTTTTACTTTCCACTATCATGTCTAAAGAAAAGGATATTTTAACTTTTAACAAGAATTTTTTGTAGCAATGGAGAACACCAAAAATTAATAAACACACTTTTCATAGTACTTTTCAACCACACTTTTCAACCGCAACCCTAATGAAGAATTAATCCTTACTAAAGTTACCGAAGCACTAGCTTCCACCGTAGCCATTGAAATGGCGCTCCAATTGGGATTGCAACACATTATTATTAAAGGAGATGCTCTCCAAGTGGTTTCGGAGTTGAAGGAAGACAAAGGAGACCTACCAACAACCGGACCTTGATAGCAAAGAGTTGAATACTTGCTAAACAGGTTCAGCAATGTAGGTTTCAACACAGGAAGAGGCATGCTAATGAGGTGGCACATCATCTGACCAAACAGGGCCTTAATTGTTTTCCATCTTTTGTTCATATGTTTGTTTTGAAAAGGTAAAACAAATCCTCACCTATTGATGTTAGAACGGTTGAATTGCTAAAAGCATGCTGCATGCATAACCATGCTTTAGGTTAGGCTTCAAATTAAATAAATTTTAAATTATTTTTATTTAAATTTAATTATAAAAATATATTAATATCAATAGAAAATTATATAAAATTTTAAGATATTTTATTTTTCAATAATAAAACGAATCATTCACCAAACCTAATTCTTCAATTTCTTTTTAATTAGATCACAACTCAAGCCAAGCTAACCAATAAACACCCAAAATCTACCATCATTTTCATTTTCATTTTTTTTTCTTTTGTGACAAAGTAGACAGAAGATTCGGTTTGGATAAGCTCTACGTTATTAAGTCAAAAGCTGAAGTAATTTTAATCATAAATTGTTTTATTTGTCTATAATGCAAAACAATGACCCAGTTAGTACAATAAAGCTTTAACTTTGTGGAACATTTCAGTCCAAAAAAAAAAAAAGAATTGTGGAAATTTTAGAGCAGTTGACCATTTCTTCGGAATTAGTTTTCTCACTTCTTGTCCATATTCCATGTATATTATTTCAAGAAATTAGGTTTAGAAATTTGCATAATTCAACCATTGAACTAATAAATATTAAACAAAAATTGGGTGGCAAAAAAAATCTTATTAAAATCATATACTATTACTAAAATTTATGATTAAATTAGTGTCACGAGTTAACGGAACATTAACAAATTATATTATTTGAGGGTATTTTAATCTTTTTATTAAAAAAGATGATGTCTCAAATTAACTCACAATCTAATCTAATTTTTCATTTTAATATTGTAAATATTTCATGTTTTATTATTAATTTGTTTCAAATTATACATTTCATTATTTATTTTATGTTATTTTTAAACACATCTGTGTTCTAAGTACCAAATTTTCACTTATGGGTATCAGAGGCGAATCTAGGGAGGCTGATAGGGGTCTCGGTCCCCTTAAAATAGAAAATTATTATTTAAGCCATTTAGAAAATTTTAAAATTTTAAATTAGTAAATGTAAAATTACACTTTGACCCCTCTAAAATTATAAAAATTTGATTTAATCCTTTAAAAATTATAAAGATATAAACTATTAAAAATTAAAATTTCATTTCGGCCCTGCCTAAAAAATTTTTTTGACTTCACCCCTAAAGTATGATAGAGTTTCTAGTATGAATAATTTTCTTTGGAAGTGTTAAACAAACAAAGGAGTTAAGTAAACAGTAGTTTTCATAAAGAAATATTCGGCGTTGATGTTTCCCTTTCGAATAATTAAATTAAGACTTAGGAAAAGGGAAAACAATGAAAAAGAAACTAAAATTGAGCTTAATTTATGGAGTTGGGTTAAAATTTTAATATTTAAATATAAAAATTCTAATAATTTGATCTGGTCCGTTTCATCTAGCAGACTAATAATAAATCTTAAAACATATTATATTTTAATTTAAATAAAACCAAAACTAATACACTTGACCTACATCTACATGTGATCTATGCTTCATTTAAATTAGTCTAAATTAGACGAGATCTTGATTAGGAGTCATTTATTTATATTATAAGTCCCTGAAACATGCAAAACTTACATTTAAAAATTAATATTTTTACGTTGTTGTTAGAATATAGGGTTTGTTAATGTTTTCGTGTGAAGTCAGCTGTTGACATTACCAATCAGATAATGAAAAGGAAACATGGCAATTATTCCATCCTAATTGTCACCAAATTAAGTTAATCCAAAAATTACCAAACGTTTAGTACTTCAATGGTAGAGTCAGCTCTTTCTTCTAGTCTATCAAAAAAAGTCAATTTAACCCCTAACTCTTGGATGGAAAAGTTTTTGCTATGAACTTGTTGAAGTGAATCTCATGTGATATAAACGCATCGCAATCTCCGTGTGTAACTAAAAATATTTGAGAGATTGAATAATTTAAAGGGGAAAAAAAAAGAATTTACTCCCTCCACTAACAAATTACTCTTGCCAACGTATGTATGAAAGTAAACACCTTTAATTAATCAACAAATGCTAAAGTTCGAGGTTTAGAATTAATTAAATACCAATATAAATAGTTAATTACTTTTTGGAAATAAGGATAAATCAGTTTGTGAGGTTTGAATTTTTTGTATCTTAAGTTCTGAACCTGACAATTGTTCTGACTTTAGAGTTTGAAGGTTTTTTTTATCCAAATTAACCTATGAACTTAGTAATTTGTCTCTCATTAAGGTTTAAATTTTTTATTTATCTAAGTTAATTCTTAAAAATCTTGAAATTCGAGAATAATTGTCAAGTTAAAAAAATTTAAATTTCAATATGAGAATAATCTACTAGTTCGTAACCTTAATATAAAAACAATTGTTAAGTTGAAAACTTAATTTAAAAACAAATTCAAACCCTTCTTAAGTTTACGATTTAACCCTTTGAAATATTGCGTTAACTAGTAAGAGTAAGAATTATTTTGTGTTGATGATTAAATAAATATTTAAGTGGAGATCAAGTTTTACCTCATTTGTCAATTGTCAGGTGAAGAATATATACCCCTAAAGGCCTATCAAAAACGGACCTATCTCTATCTATATATCTTAACTAATTTACTATTCATTTTTAATGAAAATCAATAAATCAATGAAAACGTTATAAAAAGAAAACTACGTGAATAAATTATATGTGTAAAATTGAAATAGAACATTACATTTTTAAGGAAATGATGTCAGGTTCAAACCTTAAAGATAATATTCTTCTTCTTGAGAAGAACAATCCCAAACTCCAAACATGAACCCTTATGAAGTATATAAAAAAATTTTGAAATATTTCTATAAAATATCATTAAAGTTTTTTATTTAAAAAATGTTATGGGTATACTTTTACCTCTTGTAAAAAAGTCTTTCATTTCTCAATTCTTATGGCATAGTAAATTTATCATTAATTTTCATCTTTAGGTAAAAAAAATGGTTATTATTTGTGTATTAAATAATTGTTAGGATAAATTTTAAAATTGTATATGAATTTTGGTTTAATGTTAATTATATACATTAATTTTAATTTTATGTAATTTTATAAATGAAATTTTAATTTGATCCAATTCTAACAAATTATTAACACAGTTATTGATATAATATCATTTTATGTTTATATGCTATATACAGAAATAATTATGTTTATTCAATATAAAAATAAATTGATGTATTTATTTCTTTAAACATATATGATTGAATCAAAATTAAAACATCATGTATATATTTGAACCACAATTAAAATTTTACATATAAAATTACATAAAATTACAATTTATATACGTAATAAACTAAAATTCATATATAATTTTAAGATTTATGTCCACAATTCTCTAAAGCTAAACGGTGAAGATTACCATGGAAATTCAATGTACTTAACTAATTGGTTGATAGGAACAGGCATGATGAAATCCATGATGGGAAGAGAGAGAATTCAAAAACTGGAATGCCCCCATTAATCCATGCAAATAAACTTTTTCGGTATTACATCATAATTCATTTAATTTTATCATCATCTCTATGCCATAACCATGTTTAAAGTAAAATACTTATATAAATTGAGACATTAATAGTTTGTATTACATAAATTATGACATCCATATATCCATATTATAATTTTTATGAAAAATTAGAGCTGGCAGATAAAAAATGGCTTACAGATCAATGAAAAATAAATTTTATTTCTTGTAAATTGACTTATCCTTTTAAAAAGTATAAATATTTTTTTAAAATTCATTTATGAGTAATTTTATTATTATAAAAATTAATTTTGCAAAGTCTAATATTATTATATTAATAATTTTATTTTAAAACTATTTAAAAATACTAATATCAAATATTATAATGTTGAATCCTAGTAACATACATATTAAATTATTTAAATTATGTAATATTGCAATTTTATTTTAATACTAAATTTTAACAACAATAATTTTAAATTTTAGATCATATTTTTAATATATTATTGAAAAATATTTATATTAATATTTTAATAATAAATATATATATTAAAATTTATAAATATTTAATAATAAATGTTTTATAGTATAAAATATGAATATTTTAATTATATAGATATGAGCATTTGTTTAAATCATGTTTAGTTTCATTTATCTCCCAACTATAATGTGTTATTATACACCGTCATATATATAATATATGTAATTTAAGCATTGTTTATTATTAAATTTATATATGATATTAATTATTATAAAATATTATCTTATTATAAAAGAAATTCTAATTATCAAAAAGAAATGTTACTCTAATATTTTGTAACAAGTATATTTATGTTGTGCTTGTTTCAATAATAACTTTAAAATGATTTTAGAAAAAAAAATTGTCAAATAATAAAAAAATATTTTAAGCAAAATAATTCAAACACAAAAAACTATCAACTTTTCCATAAAATCAATCCAATTTTAAGAAAACATTTTGTGAAAATTGTTTTAGGTAAAACAAAAGGAACCTATATTTTATATAGTATTTGAAAAGTTGTTGTATCTAGAATTATTATCTTAAATTTTTTTTTAGGTCTAATTTTAAATTTCATCCCTTTATGAAAATTGAGAAGTTAATTTTTCTATTTTATTGTTTATTAATTTGTCGTGTATAAATGGTTAAATTATTGATTTTTGTTAATTACTATCATGTAAATTGTCAAACTACTTGTTCTCAAGGGAACGGTAAAGTTTAATAGTATTATCAATTTAGAACAATTTTTGAGTTTTTTCTTTTATTTTTCATGTTCGAGTCCATAATTACTCCTTCTAATAATGTCGTCTTTAAAGTTTGAGTTCGAATTCAAATTCTCTTTTTGAAAGTACAATATGCCTTATAATTATACCTAATACTTTTGATTTTTGTAAAATATAAGAATCAAAATTGTGTAGTAGGATTAATTTCTAGATTTTTTAAATTTAAAATTTATAATATTATCAATCGCATCACACACAAAACCAAAGAACAAGAGAATCTAAAAAACACGTGGACCATTAATTTAGGAATGGACATTATATTTTATTAGTGGAATAAACTCATGCAAAATGGTTGGAAAACACATACAGGATTATATATACTAATCATTTTTATTATTAAGCAGAATTGGAAATAAATAAATACGAGCGAAACCACTGAATAATACAGCATTGAAATGCAATTTGTCTACATCATTATTGTTCTTCAGTTCAAACGCGGAGACTAGTCTAGGCTCCCAATCTTTTGCTTTATCTCTCTAGATATATCCTTTTCAAACTATCTTTTTGTAGCTTTATTTGCATCACAGCATTATCTTTTCCTGCAAACGACTGTTCAATGATTAAAACATGCAAAACATTCTGAAATAATGCACCCTTACCAGATGACAAAAAAAAAAAGATTCTAATGTATCTTACCTTGGATTGGAGCACGGTCAAAGCCGTGGCTTAGTAGTGGTGAGGAGGAGGGGGTGAAGCGTAGACATAATGGGGTGGTGGTGGTGGAGGAGACTTGTATTTGTAAACTGGAGGAGGAGGTGGTGGAGACTTGTACTTGTAAGGGTGCTTGGGGGGTGATGGTGGGGGTGGTGGGGGTGACTTGTACTTGTAGGGGTGCTTGGGTGGTGACGGTGGGGGTGGGGACTTGTACTTGTAAGGATGCTTGGGGGGTGATGGTGGTGGTGGTGGAGGTGACTTGTACTTGTAGGGGTGCTTGGGTGGTGACGGTGGGGTGGGGACTTGTACTTGTAAGGGTGCTTGGGTGGTGACGGTGGTGGTGGTGGGGGGACTTGTACTTGTAGGGATGCTTTGGTGGGGATGGTGGTGGTGGTGGTGGGGACTTGTACTTGTAGGGATGCTTAGGTGGTGATGGTGGTGGTGGTGGAGACTTGTATTTGTAAGGATGCTTTGGTGGTGATGGTGGTGGAGGTGGTGGGGACTTGTATTTGTAAGGATGCTTTGGTGGTGATGGTGGTGGAGGTGGTGGGGACTTGTACTTGTAAGGGTGCTTGGGTGGTGACGGAGGTGGAGGTGGTGGAGACTTATACTTGTAAACTGGAGGTGGTGGGGGTGGAGACTTGTACTTGTAAGGGTGCTTGGGTGGTGATGGTGGGGGTGGGGGTGGCGACTTGTACTTGTAGGGGTGTTTAGGTGGTGATGGTGGTGGTGGTGGTGGGGACTTGTACTTGTAAGGATGCTTGGGTGGTGATGGTGGTGGAGGTGGAGGAGACTTGTACTTGTAAGGATGCTTGGGTGGTGATGGTGGTGGAGGTGGTGGAGACTTATACTTGTAAACAGGAGTTGGTGGGGGAGGAGATTTGTACTTGTAAGGTTTCTTGTGTGGTGGTGGTGGTGGAGGAGAGTAGACCGGAGGAGGCGGTGGGGGAGACTTGTAATGGTAGGGTGGTAGTGGGTTCTTCTTAGGAGGTGGTGGAGGAGAAGAATAGGTGTAATCTGCTGAGGTTTCAAAAGGCAAACTGAGAGAAACTGCTAGAACTAAAAGAGTGAGAAAGAGAGAGGTCATTGATGACCCCATTTTCCCCATCTTTACTTCTAAAAATGGGTTTAATTTGGTTTATGTTCGTAGACACCCTCTTCTCTCCCTTTATATAGACTCTGTTTTAACCTTATAATCTTCATTTAAACATTGGGAAAAAGAAAAGGGCACATTTTCATTTCTTGAAAGTAATCAGAAATAACTGGAGAACCATTAAATTTGGCTTATAATATTGAGGTTGCTAGCTAAGCAGTGAATACAGTAATCGTGATGTGATGTGTATAAAATACTTTTATGTATTTGGCTCGTAGTTGACTTTATACATATAACTTTTTACATGTACGTATGAAATTAGACATGATAATATTAATATTAAATGTGATACGATTTAAAATAATTAAATTTAACATAACATGAATACCTCAATTCTTGTGTAATTATTATGGTCAATTATACCCTCCGTTCCTCGGATTAAACCAAATTTAAGATTTTGACACCAATAAAAAAATAAAATTTAAGATCTAATTCTTCAATTTAATAAGTTCAAAGAAATAGTCTTGACATTAATGTTACTGAAGTTAAAATTTTTAAAATTTCATATCCATATATAAAAAAAATTAAAAATTTTAATTCCCACTTTTTTTTTGTCAAAATTACCATCAACCCATGCATGTAAACAAATTTTGACAAAACAATACCAACTATAATTATATACTGGGCGTAACACCCTAGACCCAGTCTAGATGTCCAGTCCAAGTTAGAGAGTTACACCATCGAAACTCAAATACCTCACAAGTAACACAATAATACTAAACCATGCTTCACATAGTATTCATCACAAAGATTAGTTAAGTGTATAATCTTCCAAAGTCAAGCTATCATAGTTTACCGAAACTCCTAACGTAATACTTAAAAGAAAGATAAAAGCTTGATCGAGCTCTCGCGACACCGACCCGATCAAGACTGGGAACCACCTGAAATCCAACCAATAGCAAAATGAGTTGTGAACTCAGTGCGTAAAAGAAGTTTGTTCAACTAATGCTCACTTATAAAATAGTTCTGAATTCAAAGATTCGGTTTGATACAGAAGTAATTTCAGTTCAAATTCAGAGCAAATTAGTTACATATATATATAAGCAATTTCAATTTCATATACGATACAGATCAGATTCAGATGCAATGCTCCTACCCCCATCCACTACACACCGTCTTCAGCTATCCTAACATGCTGTTAAGGACATTTAATGCCCAACCAATTCTGCACACCTTAGAGTGTGCGTTTGACACTTTTACAGAGACACAGCTTAGCTGCTAGATCAAAATGCGACGAAGCGCCAGAATCAGATTTATACGCATTATGGCTTAGCCACTAATTCATAACAGATTACTTCCTTCTTCACAATACCCCAACCCATGCAAATGTAGAGCACAATACTCGTATTATGTATTTAGTCATTCTAATTTATTTCACAAATAGATAAGACAATTCAACATCAGAATAAGTATCATAGTATATACATACAACTATGTTATTCCCACATCAGTCTCAGAGTATCAGACCATTCTCATATAATCAAATTCATTCATTCATACATTGAGGAGGCCAGTATCAGTGTTAAGCAACATTCACGTCCCCAAAAACAGGTTTTGGGCTCCAATAACATGCCACACGGTCTGGTCACACGCCCATATCCTTTGCTCGTGTGGTTCTGAAGCATAAATAGTGAGTTACACGGGTCGGACACACGCCCGTATCCCTACCCGTGTGACTTACACGGCCTGGGCAGACGCCCGTGTCCCTAGCCGTGTGGTATTGTACCATAAACACTGAGGTACACGGTCCAGACACACGCCCGTGTCTGTTGCCTATGTGAACCCTGCACTAATATGGCCACACACGGCCTAGACACACGCCCATGTGCCTTGCCCAGGTGGCCCCAAATCGATAAACAGTGAGTTACATGGCCTTCCACACGGCCTGGACACATGCCTGTGTGCCTGGCCGTGTGGTGTTGACAACCACCATTTTCGACGATCGAAACTTGCAAAAATTAAGGTTTTAGGTACACACCTGGTTTCGCTTTGACAGAAAAACAATGCGGGGACTACACGAAACCTAATTAACCACCCAATAATCAATTACATCATCGTTTTCAATATTTTACTAAAATCAACCTACCGTCAAGATCATGTCGAAAGTTTTGACGCAACCCCAACTTAATTCGCATACTTACCTCGCACGAAACAGAAGGAAATTAGGCTAAAACGGTAGAGTAACGTCTCTTGTAATATCCTCACCTAAAAAAAGTAACCAATTGAGTGTTTAAACAGAATGTTCGAGCAAACGAGCAAAATCCCGTTTCGACAGAATAATGTTAACAAGATGGAACTGGCAAAATGAAAGGAGATAACGACGGAACTTACACAATAATCACACAATCGACCTCACAGGCATCGAAAAATTCCCATTTAACGCAGAATCAAACATAGTAAAAAGCAAAATTAAAAGAAAAGAAGAAAAGGAAAGGAAAGGAAAAGAGAACCAAGAACTTTTGAAAATGAAAAGAATACAGACAGATGCTTAATCAGTAGCAGGCTCATTCTTGACATCAATTTACCCAGAAGTGCACTTAAATACATAACACGTGGATAAAGGTTGTTTTAAAATAAATAAAACTTTTAACGATGCAACTCGGACTCTAGACCTTAAACACAATAACGGAACATAAAGTCACAAATACAAAAATTTAATTACTACAAATTTTAGCAATTAAATTCTTAAAATTTTGAGGCGTTACACTAGGAACCTATCAAATTTTAAATAATATATTTTAAATGCAATTATAATAAATATTAAAAGTGAAATTTGACGTTACACCTAATAAACATGATAAAATACACCAACACAACTTATATACATAAATTGTCAAAATCAAATTTAGAAAACATATTCATAATTATCAAATCTTAAATCTCTCAAGGATAACATATAATACTGATAAATCCATTAAAACACACTAATATCAGTACATATTAACATCATAACAAAATTAACACATTCATTAATCTGATAATGTACTTCTCAATTCATTACAAAAATCACCTCAATAACACGAATTTTCATACTCCAAATAGAGGTAAAAGTATGATGGAGATTTTTATAGGAGTTAAATTGCATTTTATCCATTCTACTAAAAAATGCGCAAATTAATCACTGTACGTTAGATCAAAGAGTAACTGATTTTTTGGTTAAAAATTTCATCCATTTTTACTGTTAAAAACTTGTCTATGTACGTCAGCATGACGTATACGTGGCACACCATGTGTCACTATCTGATTATTTTGTCAGGTAAACTAGTTTTTAATAGTACAAATAGATAAAAATTTTAACAAAAATAACTAAATTACTCTTTGACCACTATATAAGAACTAGTATGTAATATGAAAAAACCATTTTACTGCAAATAGATAATTTTATTGTTATTAATAGCTGTCCATGAATTTGAGAACATTTTATATGGGTACCAAACTTTTCCATGAAATTGCTTGGCTACGGGACCAGGCGGCTTAGACTTTCTTTGCCAGGCTATATTCTCCACTCTCTCTTCTTTGTCGTTTACATTTAATTTGAAGACTCCATTTGCTTCTTTTTTTTTCCATTCCCTCTGTCAAATCCATCATCTTCAGTTAATTATCATATTCATGAAGATAATTAACTAGCTTTTGTCTTATTTTTTGTTTTAGTTAACGTCTCAATTATTGCCATCAATTCAAGACAATTAGGTGAAAATTCATTTTATTATTTAAAATATATCACGGGATTAGCTCTTTCGAGAGAATTTTTTTAAGGAAATACCGATTCGAATCGCCAGGCCCCTTCTAATGGAGAGCCGTGTACAATTCATGGAGAGAGACACTTAACTAAATGGTATCTTATACCTCAATAGGTGACCTATATGTCATATGGCAAGAGTTCAAACCCCACTAATGGCGAGGCACTCGCGTTGCATCTTGGTGGGAGGTCATACATTCACATACAGTTGAGATGCTCTCTTTCGTGAACCGTACACAGCTCTATGCAAAAAAGTTGGGACTATACCTTCCATTGTTGATAGTCCAAATTGATGTCTTAAAGAAAGACACTTCGAAGATTTCTCTTAAAAAACTGAATCAATCATCAACAAAAACTACTTAAGAAAATATTATAATATTACATTAAAATAGAAATAAACTTTATTAATTAAATGATAGCCTAAACCAAAATGGGTTCAAAGTGTAGAAATCATGAATAATTTAATCACCGGCAAGGGATACGAGTTAGTTCTTCTAACAAACCACAACTTCATTTAATTAATTTTAGATAAAAATAATTTGAGATTTTAATAATTGATCCAATTGCTTAAAGAGACATTGGTGATGTGCACATGATATAGAAGCTTAAGTAGAAAAAGAAAACAAGAGTTTAAGTAGATTGTCAAAATATCTTTCTCAAATAAATAGAGTTTTAATAGAAACAATGATTATCAAAAAATATATAAATTACTGTTTTTTTCCTCACAAGAGGAAAAAAGGAAGTGCTGGTGTTTTTAAAGCAAATAGAGTGATCTGGATGGAATCATTTGCTTAAATCACTTTGATTAATTGCTTTACTCACTTTGACGTTTTTAAACTATTTTTAGCAAATAAAAATAAAGCAATACATCTAATCAAATATATATACTGAATTTTACAAATATTAAATTTATATTAGAAAATTATTTTGTGTATTAATAAAAATTAAGTATTGAAAATTAATTTTATTGTTTGATAAAATTAAATTTTTTTTAAAATTATTGATTTTTTAAATTTAATCCTATTGATATAATATTTTATTATGTTTTGTATAGTTTTTTTATACAATGCCTAGAAACTACCCATAATCCTTCCCTAATTCTTAAATAGGAGAATAAACTTTAACAAACTTGAACGTACGACCTCCTACACTGACAACAATACCAATGTCAACAAGCTAAGATTTAATAGGCATGTTTTGTTTAATTTTGAATAAAAGTTAAATATACTAATTTGAATATCTCATCCTTTGACAAAAAAAAATTCCAATATAGTGGTTTAAAGAAAATCAACTTAATAAAATTACGAAATCCATTTTTTATGACAATTTTGTCCTGAGTGAAAAAACTAATGGAATTGTCAAGCAAATATAACAATTTAAGTCGGTGTTTAGAAGAGCTGTGGGTGAGCCTCACTCACCTCCATTAGTCGCTGTCATTTTCTTCACACATCGGCGTGTGACGCTCACTCTGACGATTTTTCTCATTTCGCCTCCACCATTGACTTCAGAGCTATATTCCAACCTTTCCCTTTGAGAATTTCTTGGTTTGGTGAGGTTGAATTTTTTGGGATTTTTTTCTGTTTCTTAGGTTTTATACTATTGGTTGATGTATTTTTTCGATTATTTTGTTTTCATTTTCTTAAAAGTGACAACAATAGATAAAAAAGGGTGATCGGTTTCGATAACCTATCTTGGCAAATTAGTCCCATCAAACTTGATGAAAATAACTATCTTGCTTAGTATTGATCATGTTTGTTGTTCATCAAGGCTAGAGCCCTTCAAGGCTATATTATAGGTGATAATAAGAAGCCTACTATTGATGAATTTACTTTCAATTCGTGGGATTCAAAAAGCTCACATATCATGTCACACATCTCTAAAATGTATTTATTACTTGACATCGTGACAAAAATATAGTGCAGTTGCTCTCACTTATTCACAAGTGGAAAATGACACTAAAATATTTGAGATACGAAATAAGATCTAATACCAAGCAATGTGAGATGTCAATTTCTTAGTATCATTCTAGCCTTAGTAGGCTATGGTAGGGGTTGGATTAATATCAAGACTTTCAAGCAGACTGTACTGGAGATGTTAAGTTTCAAAAACTTGTTGAAAAGGAATGAATCTATGATTTTTTTAGCTAGACTCAACCATGAGTATGATCATATCCGAGTTCAAGTTCTTGGAAAAACTCATTTTCTGTATCTCCAAGAATCTTATTCCTATGTCCAACAAGAAGAAAGTAGGAGTGTTATGCTCTATAAAACACCTATAGAGAAAGCAGGTTTGATTGCTAATGGTTCCTAATAGCAAAAGAAAAAATAAAATTTTGATAAGAATCATCTGGTGTGTGATCATTGTGGGAATACTCAGCATACTAAATAGACATGTTGGAAACTACATGGTCTACCCATCAAAGGTCGAGAAAAAAAACAAATCAAGCCAACATGGAACCAAGTAAATTTCTCTGAAGTTGTGAAAACATCCAAAGAGATGGCTCCTAGTGAGGCATTCTCATCTGATGAAATTAAGCACCTTAGACACCTCTTGCCACAACTTGAGACTCCTTCTAATATGTCCAATTTTGTGAAGTCCAGTAATGCTTATAATGCTCACAATAATGAAGTAAGGAGGTTTATTAATGAATTGAGACTCGCCAACCATAATGAAGTTGGAAGAGGACGTCATCTTGTGTGGTTTTAATAGATGGAATTTGAGCTACCTTAAGGATTTTCTCTTGGTTGTTAAATCATCTTTTAGAGACTAGCTTTGATATCAATTGTTAGCTTGATTAATCAAACCAAAATTGCCAAGAAGGGGGTGAATTGGCCTTTAAAAATTTTGGTAAAAGCAAAGAAAGAATATGAAACAATGAACACAAAGATTTAGAGTGGTTCGGCTCCAATTGCCTACTCCACTACCTTAGTTTTCTACAACTAAAAATTTTCTCAAATTCACTAATTTGTTCAACCTTTGAGAATAAGGTTTAACCTTACAACCCTCTTAAGATCTCTATCCCAAATCTTAAGATAAACCTTCTCAAATAATTGCAAAAAAGCAAATAAATAAATAATCCAAACAAGATCGAAATGTTTGTCAATTAAGCACAAGTAGACAAGAATACACTTAAGCAAAAGAAAGCCAATAAGAGCTCACAGGTGTGTACAAGAGAATTATGGAAGTATTAAGTACAAAGGTTGTTTGATTGATAATTTTTTTTCCAATTAAGCACAAATAGACAAGAACACACTTGGGCAAAAGAAAGACGATAAGAGCTCATAAGTGTGTACAAGAGAATTATGGAAGTATTGAGTACAAAGGTTGTTTCATTGATAATTTTTGCTTCAATATGCTTTCTTGTTGTTGTAGGATCTTTAAAAGTTAGTATTTATATCCTCTAATTGATTTCCAACAGTTGAGGTTGTTGTAGTAGTTAATAGAGTCGTTGGGGATGTGAAAACTAGAGTATTTAACACACCTACAATAGCAAGTATCAATACCAAACAAAAAGGTATCGATATTTTTTTTGGTAATAAATGCTAAATTCAGTAACCGTTGGAATTTACATATCGATACCATACCAAATTTATTGATACCTTATAAAAAGATATTCATACTAGATCGATACTTAGTTGCTTTTGTGAGAAACAAAATGCCAATTTAGTATCGTTTCTTTCAAAGGGTATCGATATTTGGCCAAAAAGGTATCGCTACATTTTGGCCTAGAGTAATTCTGACTTGTTTGAAAGATATTTTGACTTGATAAAATGATAAAAGACCTTTTTACTTAGTTAAAATCATTTTAACTAGATTTGAAAGTTGTTTCAAAAAATTTTCTAAGAGTTCAAAAAGATATTTAAAATTTTATCTTTTAGACTTTAATATAAAAATTATTCTATAAATTTTTTATTCAATTTTAACTTTTATTCGAAAATATTTTCATTTGTTATATCAAAACATATTTTTAAATAAAGCTTAATTTAACAAATAACAATATCACAGAGTTGTGTGCTTAGCCCTACCGGTGTCATCTATTTATAAGAAGAAAGAAGTAAAACCTTTTTTGAATTGTAGAAGTTTATTTCAATTAGAAAAAAGAACTCCTAGTCTAACTAGAAGTATAGGGGGTGACGACCATAGTTAATAATACTTGGGTTTGTCGTCCCTCCCTTTAACATGAGAGGCTTTTGGACCTCTCCTACATCGAGTCCAATTACAAGTACTTCTTAGACTTTTAACCCAATACTTTATAATTCGATCCAACCCAATTTTTTTTCTATTTCCCAAAATAAACATCTCAATTTATTTCCAATTAAATAATATTCTCAACCCAATTCTAATTCCGTTAAAATCATGACGACTTTACTGTATAAGAATCTATAAGAAAATATATTTAATATTTCTACATTCAACGAGTTTATTATGACCAAATGGTTTATTTCTATTTTCGAACTTCATTTAATTTGAAAACCATAAATTCCAAGTCTTTTTCATTTTTCATTTTGAATAAAACCATATTCATTTTCAAATGTTTTCGATTTCTCCATTTTCACCATTTCTATCCATTTCTATTCATTTAATTGGCATAGTGCCTAAAATAGCCCCTAACGTTTGACTATTTGGTCACTTTTGCCTTTTATGTTTTTTCTTAGAGCACTTTAACCCTTAACGCTTTTTTGGTCAAATTGATCTATTTTTAACAGACATACTGACGTGGCCGTTAGTTGATTAATGATCAACATTAACCGCTGATGTGGCGGTCCAAATGTAATTAAATGCTGATGCGACACTATTTTGTCTTATATGCCACATCAGCAAATGATTTTAAAATTATTAAAATTATTTTAAAATCATCATCATCATCACCGCTTCTTCTCCGTGTCCGCTTCTTTATTGTCGGTTTTCTGGGTTCGATTAATGAATAGATCTAGGGGGCAACTTAGGTTAAAAATACTTATTAAAGCTTAATTTTACTGTTGTATATATATTTTTCTTGAATTGCTTTTGTGTCAATTACTGTTTCGTGTTATATTTTCCCACCTGCATTTGTTGTGTTTTTTTTAATATCTACCAAATTCCAAACCTTTAAAATTTGAAGCTCTAAGTTGAGTTCCAAAAATGCTCACGTTTAGATGCTAGAAGCATATCTAGAAAAAGAAAAAAGAAAAAAAATTAGATTTTGAACTTTAAACTATGGTGTCGGTAACAAACCCTAGAACCCAAAATGAAAACAAGAAAGGAAAGGAGATCTAACCTTGAAATTATGAAATCGGGCCTTGTGAGTAGCATATTTAAAGGTTGTGAACATGGTGAGTTGAGAAATTTCGATCAACGAGTTAAGGGAAAAAAGGGAGCGAAGGAAAACGCGGACGGGGCTTAACAGATTTAGCCTTGTAAGCATAAATTTGTAAGTTTCCTTTTAAGTGGCATTTATAGCTACTTACTTGCTTATTTGCGTGGGCATCAGTGTTTTGGTAATGAAATTTTGAAGTTATATTGACGATTGTCTTAAAAGATTAGATGGGGAAATATTGTTCCATCCAGAAGCAATGGTAAAGAGTGGTGAGCTTGAGGATAGACATTGAACTAGTTGTGAGCAATGGTGTTAAAATTATCAGACAGTTAGGTAGTTGATGAAGCAGCAGCAAAGCTACAAATTTGAATGATTGGAGATGGAGAAGTATGCAATTTAAAGGATACATTTTGGGCCTAGAAAGAAAAAATGAAGAAAAAGAAATGGTGATGATGATGATGGTTTTAAAATAATTTTAATAATTTTAAAATCATTTCCTAACGTGACATATAAGACAAAATAGTGTCATGTCAGCATTTAATTGCATTTGGACCGCCACGTTAGCGGTTAATGTTGACTGTTAGTTAACTAATGACCATGTCAATATGTCATTTAAAAATAGATTAATTTGACTAAAAAAACACATTAGGTGTTAACGTGCTCCAAAAAACCATAAAAGGCAAAAATGACCAAACAATTAAACGTTAAAGGCTATTTTTGGCATTATGCCCATTTAATTCAACATGCAATTCATTTCTGGTTTCAACGAGCTAGCGGAGGGACCGATTGAACATATGCAATTGAGGCTCAAATGATTTATAATTAAGGCCCAACTTTTTGACTATTAATGATAAACTCATTTAGTCACGAAGTCATTCCACTATAGTGTCGTGATTGAGTTCACCCCAACGGCATACTACGAAAGCAACTTGATCAGTGCTCGTCCAATGACTTTATCATAAGTGTGTTACCCTCATAGGTTATCCTTAATCTCTTTGGGATAATATTCGTTCTCCCAATATGATCCTATTTTATCTCATGATAACCATTACATTTTCCTTCATGAAAAGTCAATTACTATCAAATAGTAATCAAGTCATTCCTCATAAAGACGAACGATTCATGGCCACGTTTACTTTTCATCAATCATGTAATGCCAATGAGAGGATACCATTTACCCATGTCTCAGGTTATGAATTTCACTATTGTGAATGGCGCTACATACTACAAAACTCATTTAATGAGTACAATAATTGAAAAAAAATACCAAAACTGATAAGTAAAACTCATTTAATTTTAAAGTAAAGTTTAAGGACTAATCATAAATTTAGTAAAACCTTTTTGTAAAATTGAGAGTGAAATTATGGAATTAACCATATAAGATTTAATCATGCAAATTTTTAAGTCATTTCATAGCATTTAAGGACTCCAATTGAAAAGATAACAAAACATGCTCAAAACCTACATATGACACATTGACACCTATCCACACATACTATTTTGTGTTTTCATGCTAATTTTCATATTCTAACATATCATATAACATATATAGATCATACAAATCATACTCAATTACACTAAAACATACTTTAACACTCTAACTAGTTAGCTATACTAGCATGCAATCCTAAAGTCACAACTCATATTACTTAACATCTCAATTTTGCATCTCATACATTTCTAAGTGTATTATAGGTTCATACCTTACCTATTTGGTCATTTTAAGCTTGTCTCAATGATCAGCAAGTCATTCAAGCATTTATAACAATAATTCATTAAGCATATGCATATCATTCATCATGCAACAAAAATTTAACAATCATGCATTACCTATTTGGAATGTAACTTTCCAAGAGATAATGATCTTATGTTCAAACTCTACTAAATGTGATCTATAAAATTTTAAAATTTCTAATATTCTTTAAAAATTTTATTAAATTTTAGTATTTTCATTTTTTGTAACTTTTTCTTTTTAATTATTTTAATAAGGTTTGTAATTTTTAAAATATTTTTAATTTTTAATTTTTATAATTTTACTAAATTTATTTTTTCTATTTGTTAATAGTTTTGCAACTTTTTAATTAATTTTTATAATTTTATAATTTTTAATATTTTTTAATAATTTTTTGTATGTATTTTTAAGGTTTTTCGGACGACGACAACATAGTAACATCATTGTATGACACATGACAGCATATGTTTGGTTGACCAATTTTTTTAATGTCCAAAGGGCTGAATCAAGAAAACATGATAATGTTAAGGACTAAACTGAGAACATCTGATAATATTAAGGATTAAAGTGTTGATTAAGCATTTTGAATTTGGAAGAAACTTAAAAGCTTCACGCAGCACGCTACATCAACGACTGAGTTTTGAGTTTGTTCATATATACACATTTTATTATTTATAATTAAAAAATTTCAGTTCTCACGTGCGATTGACATTCTGTACCGGTTTCCTAATTGCTCCCGTACGGATGTATGAGGAGTTGGTGAAGACTAGGACTTGCAATTTATCTGCTTTAGACTGCTTCCCTAGCACTTCTTGTTTACTTTTTATTATTGTTATCTAGAAACAACTAGATTTAACTTAATTCTTTGGTAACAATTTTACTTTTCATCTCTGTTGAAAATATGAGTACGTAAAAGAGATGTGAGCATGGAAATTATACTTTGAGCTCATATTTATAGCATAACAGGGTCGGAGTTGAAGGAGGGAATGAGTCAAGAAAGGATCCAAATTCCAGTTTCATGAATTTGACAGCTAACGCAGTAATTGTTTACTGTGGTTTGATTTTGGTCCCAAAGAGAAAGCCATACTAGATCTGATCACACGATTAGCCTATTTAATCTTAATCGAATAAATTTAGTCTATGCTTTGGCACAGTTTTCAACAACTACAGGGGATTATTTCTTAGGTGTCAATTTTGGCTTTCTTTCTTCAAAAGATACCGATAATTGAAAAAACCAACACAACTTCCTATTAATTTTCTTCTTTATTTTTCCTTAGTTGTCAATCTTGGCTTGTTATTAAAAGCTGCAGTAAATATAATGGACAAATTATGTACAGCTTAAATTAACGACTTGCTGACAATAAAAAGTGTGTTATACCCGAAACAAAACAAACTTTATTAAATTAGTTTTACGCTTTTAAATATTTTAATAATCAAACTTTCATTTTTTATATTTCACTTATATAAATCATAATTTTATTGTTTCAATAAATATTAATATATAATATTTCAGATCAATATAATAGAGATATCGGATTTGTTCAAATTTTTACACCTATGATAAGTACATTTATATCAATAATTTCAATTGTTGAGTAGTTAAAATATTAATTATATAAAAAGATACGAAACTATTTTAATTTTACATTAGTATAAATGGATCTCACCCTGCTAACATGTTTTAATTTAATGGTAATTTTTAAGTTTTCAAGAATTTTGAAATTTTATATTCAATTCTGACTATTTCATTCTAAATTCTTTGTGGTTTATAAATCTAATTTTTATATATAGATCAAATATATTTCAGTTATAATATTTAATTTTAGTTGTAGTTATTTGAATATATTACTTCGATTGCAATTACAATCTCTAAAACATTATAATGGTAGAAAAAAATCATCTTAAATATTTATATTATTAATAGGATAAATTTTACAAATGGTCACTTAATCATGTTCACATTCCTGTTTTGATCATCCAATTTTAAAAAATTTCAATTTAGGCACTATCATTTGAATTCGTTCCTATTTTGATCATCCACATTTAAATTTATAATGGAAAGCCTTTTTTCTAACTAGTATAATAATACATTTCATCCACAATACTTACATATTATACCAATTCAATCCTAATTCTAAATAATTCAATAAATTTAACCTGTCACATTTACAAATTCTATCAATTTGATCCTCATTTATTGAATTATTTAGAATTAGGATCATGTTAAAGTAATTAATAAGCAGATAGTTAGTTAGCTGGTTAGCTAACTGTTGTAAGTTTCAGTTGAAAGAAGTTAATGTGTTTCTATAAATAAGCAAATAGATGATTGTACTTCCAAGGTTCTTGATGAATAAAAGATTAATTTAGTATAGATACAGCTGTTATGATGATATCTTAACATGGTATCAGAAGTTGTTGTGTTGAACGTGTTTCTTGTATTTTCTTTTTGTTTATTTCATGGATTTCTCCTCCAGTCCTTCTGCTGTGCAATCTGCTTTTCCTGCCATGAATACAAACTTCTCTGATAGTCTTGCTGATTGTCATTTTCTTTCCACTAAGAAGATCAGTGTGTTATTGGATGATAATAACTACTTACTATGGCGTCAATAGGTTATTCTGGCGCTCAAAACTTTCAGACTACAACATTTTCTTGATCCTGCCACATCACCTCCGCCTCAACGGATTCTGGACGATAATGGTGTTCTTCAGGAGAACCCGGAGTTTTCTCGATTTGAGCAGCAAAACTGTGCTCTAGCCTCTTGGCTACTATCCTCTGTAAGTACAAGTGTTTTACCGCATCTTATTGGTCTAGAGTCCTGCTCTCAGATTTGAATGCTATTGTTGATCTTTTTGGGAGCAAGACTACTTCTCGTTTAATGTCTTATAGACAGACGTTACATTCTCAACGCAAAGGTGACTTATCTATGAAGGATTTCCTACTAAAGATTAAGAGTTGTTGTGAGAATCTTGCTAATTGTGGAGAGATCATCAGTGAGCGTGAACATGTCACTGCCATTCTAAATAGTTTGCCGTCTAAGTATGAGTCGGCCATCACTGTTGTCACTGCAAGTCAAGTTCCGTATACTGTTCAAGGGGTGTCTACTATTCTTCTTGATGCTGAAACCAAACAGCAGGTTATAGTCAATGAAGATCCTAGTTCAGCAAATCTTGTGTCTAGTCAAGAGACAAGTTCTATGGATACAACTGCTTCAGCCCCTACATATCGCCCTTCCTCAACAAATTGAGGAAAAGGGCGTGGTCGCTCTTACGGCTCTCGGATGCAGTGTCAACTATGCGGGAAAATGGGTCACCTTGTGGATCGGTGCTATCATCGATTTGATGCGTCATATAAGAGTGTTGGCTATAAACCACTTGGGGCTCCGCAAGCAAATTTGAGTATGGTTAGGTCTGCTTGTCCGATGACACTTTGGATGCCAATTCTGCCTGCTGTCAATCCAAATCCTCAATCAGGTTGGTACAATTCCCCTGGTTAATCTCCTAATTAGACTAACCCATTTGTTCACAACTTCCCACAGTATGGACCCATGTCTTCTTCGACATCTCCCACAGTTTCTCAGGCTCAGATCCATGCAGCGACTCCTGCAACAGTGGCTGATAATGCTTGGTATCCAGACTCTGGTGCCACTCACCATCTGACAAATTCAAGCTCATCTATAGGTGAACAACAATCTTGTACCGGCCCAGGTAAGGTGTATGTGGGTAACGGTTATGCACTTTCTGTTATGTCCATGGGTCAATTGTCACTGCTCACTCGGTCCCGATTCTTACACATGAAGTTATTATTGTATGTACCTGGGATAACTAAAAATCTTCTTTCTGCATCAAAGTTTACAAAAGATAATGCAGTAATGTTTGAGTTCTATCCTACACAGTGCCAAGTTCGTGATTTAAAAGCTAGAAAGGTGCTTATCTATGGCTCTATACACGATGGGTTATACAAGTTACATCTTTCCAATGCTGGCTTAACGGTGTTACCTGCTCAATCTGCTCAGTGTTTTTCTACTCATTCTATGGTTTCACTTGATGTTTGGCATTACAGATTAGGACATCCGTGTAATGTTCTACTTAAAAGGGCTCTGTCTAGATATAATATACACTTTGATATGAATAAACAAGTTGCTTGTTGTCATGCATGCCATCTAGGGAAAGAACGTAAACAACCATTTCCTCAGTCTATCTTTGAATACTCCGCTCCTTTACAACTTGTAGCTGCTGATGTCTAGGGACCTACTCCAGTAGTATCAAATAGTTTTCGCTACTATGTGGGGTTTACGGATACATATTCACGATACACATAGGTATATTTTCTACGAAAAAAGTCAGATGTTCTTGGTGTGTTCTCAGTGTTTCATAAACAAGCAGAAAGGATTTTGGGTTGCAAGCTTAAAACTCTGCAAACTGATAGAGGAGGCGAGTTTCAAGCCTTGAAAGGATATTTGACACAACATGGAATTGTGCAACGTGTCACCTGTCCGTACACGTCACAACAGAATGGCTTGGTTGAACGTAAACATAGGCAAATCGTGGAAGTCAGTCTTTCTATGCTGGCGCATGTAAGGATGCCAATTAATTACTGGAATGATGCCTTCAGCAGTGCTATTTTTTTGGTTAATAGGCTACCTTCCTCACCTATAAGGGTGTCTCCGTATGAAAAGTTGTTTCGAGAATGTCCTCCTTACTCATTTTTGCGGGTGTTTGGGTGTTTATGCTTCCCTAACTTACGTCCTTACAATACGTCCAAGTTACAGTTTCGATCCACTCTGTGTACGTTTTTAGGATACTCTCCGACTCATAAAGGGTATTGGTGTCCGGCAGCAGATGGAAAAGTTTACATTTCTCGCCATGTTACGTTTCATGAAGATGTTTTTCCGTTTAAAAATCTCAGCTCCAGGCCATCACCTCCTTCACCTGACATAGCACAGTCGAGTTCTAGACTGCTTGTTATGCAACCTGGTTGTTCGCCCATGGGTAGTACAGGTCACCACTAACATGCTATCCCGACTAGTGCTAGTAACACTCTAGCTCAAGGTTCTTCTATTAGCTCAAGGTTCTCTTCATATGTACCCAGTAACGCTACAGCTCAGGGTTCTTCTGCTAGCTTGAGGCAATGCACGACGCGCGATAGGACTGCTACCACCCCTTCCGGATTGGTTGTTCCAGCTAACTCACATGCCATGGTTACAAGTAGTAAAGCTGGTATCTTCAAGCCTAAGGTTTACTTGAGTAGTACGGATGCTGCAACAACCGATGTTTCTTCTAACATTCATGAACTATGCAACAGACTTGTTGGCAAACGACGGTTCATGCTGAGTTACAAGCACTTCAGCAGAATAAGACATGGGAACTGTGTTCTCTACCAGCTAACAGACAAGTTATTGGGTGCAAGTGGCTATTGAAAGTAAAAAGGAAGGCTGATGGTACTGTGGATAGATACAATGCGCGCTTGGTGGCGAAGAGATTTTCACAACATGTTGGCTTTAATTTTCAGGATACTTTTAGTCTTGTAGTTAAAGCAGTGACTATACGAATTGTGCTAGCTATTACTGTTATGAAAGGCTGGCCCCTTAGACAGGTAGACATCAACAATGCGTTCCTTAATGGAGAACTGATAGAAGAAATCTATATGGCACAACCACTTGGTTTTGAAGTTATAGGTCAAAATAGATAGCAGCTTGTGTGTCGTCTGGCTAAAGCTCTTTATGGGCTAAAGCAAGCCCCCCGAGCTTGGTTTCAAACACTAAAGGAGTATCTTGTACATAAGCTTGGCTTTCATGCTTCAAAAGCCGATCCCTCCTTGTTCATTCGCGATTCTGATGGTCAACTATTACTTCTCATGGTGTATGTGGATGACATAGTTGTCACAGGTAACTCAGTTGCTACCATTAACACAGTTGTCAAGGTACTTCATGACAAGTTTTCCCTTAAAGACATGAGACAACTGAATTTTTTCTTGGGCATTGAAGTTCGGTATACATCTCAGGGGTTGTTCCTAAATCAAAAGAAGTACATTGGAGAAATACTGCACAAAACATACATGACAGGTGCTGTATCCACACCCACACCTATGTTGAGCTCCTCAAAGCTAGTAGCCTCAGACGATTCTTCAGAGTTTACTGATGGTTCCCTATATCAGAGTACAATAGGTATGCTTCAATACCTGTGCATTACATGACCTGAATTGGTATTTTGTGTGAACAAACTAAGCCAATATATGAATTCTCCTAGTGATGAGCATTGGAAAGCAGTAAAACGGGTCTTAAGATATCTTGTTGGGATTATGGATCATGGTCTATTTTTCTCAAAAGGTCAGTTTAAACTGGAATGTTATTCTGATGCTGACTGGGCAGCCTCAGTTGAAGATAGATGTTCTACAACAGGATATGTCATTTTTCTCGGGTCGAATCCAGTTGCATGGTCCTCTAAGAAGCAGGCTGTGGTCTCAATGTCATATTCTGAAGCCGAGTATCGTAGTCTAGCTAATTGTGTTGCTGAATTACTATGGGTAAAACAACTGCTGGATGAAATTGGACTGTCAGTTTGCCAAACACTAGTCATCTGGTGTGATAATACCTCTACAGTATCCATGGCTGCAAACCCGACTCATCACGCTCGTATGAAACATGTTGAAATTGATCACCACTTTATTCGGGAAAAGGTGATGGCAGGGGTTTTGCATGTTAATTTCGTTCCTTCCACGAGGTAAATTGCAGATGTTCTTACCAAACCCATACCCCCCGCTCAATTCATTGATTTTCGACAGAAGCTTCAAGTTTGTTCAAAATGATAGCTGTTGTCAGGGTTTAGTAAAACCGGGAGAATGTTAAAGTAATTAATAAGCAGTTAGTTAGCTGGTTAGCTAACTGTTGTAAGTTTCAGTTGAAAGAAGTTAATGTGTTAGTTAATGTGTTTCTATAAATAAGCAAATAGATGATTGTACTTCCAAGGTTCTTGATGAATAAAAGATTAATTCAGTACAGATATAGCTCTTATGATGATATCTTAACAAAATTGATAGAATATGTGTTATTTTACCATTCAGAAAATGGCTTCCCGTTATTAATTTAACGATGGATGACCAAAATAAGAACAAATCTAAACGTTAATGCTTAAATTAAAAAAATTAAAGTTGAGTGACCAAAATAAAAACACAAACATAATTGGGTGGCTATTTGTAGAATTTACCCTTATTAATAATAAAAGAGTTGAGGTTCAATTAAGGTCGAGGAAATAAAATTTCATACCCTAGGCTTGATTTGTATTTTAAATGGATCTTATTTTTGGTCATTGAATAATGTAATATTTTTTAATCCAGCCGCCCATGTTTGTTCCTTTCTTTTGGGCAGTAAATCCTTAGTGCTTCCATCCTGGGGTAATGTTGAAGAATTGACTGTAAAAATCATTCCTATTTCTGGAAAACCAAAAACTGTAAAATTGTTCTAACTTCGACTTTTTTACAAAGGATAAAAATAGGGAGTTGTCTAAATATTAAACTCGAGATTGACATTAATGAAAGATTTAAACATTATTTTTTATCACTCTATTTATGATTCAATCATCGGTAATAGTATTATAAAGACTTTTGTAATAAGAGTTAGATTGTATTTTGCCCACTGTATTACAAAAAGGGTAAATTAATTCATGTACTTTAAACCAAAGAGCATATTGATCATTCTGTTAAAAATTTCATCTATTTTCTACTATTAAAAATTGGTTTATGTACGTCAACATAACGTATACGTGGCACGTCACATGTTACTGACTGGTAATTTCATTAGACACGCCAGTTTTTAACAGTACAAATAGATGATTTTTTTAATAGAAAAGATTAAATTACTTATTGATCTAATGTACATGGACCAATTTGTCTATTTTTAAAGTATAAAAAATAAAATGCAATCTAACTCTTATTATAAAAACCTATATGATGCTTTTACCATCAATCAACACATCTTAGATCTTAATTTTATGGGAACAAATAAAATAATGTGAACTAGGATAATTAAAAATAAAAAATCTGGTGCCAATTGGGGTTGCGTTTTTTTTATCTATTATTTTGTAATTAGATCAAACGTTTGGTTTAATTTTCGAATACATAAATGCATATTTAAACCACCGACAGAGAAACGATGGTAAACTGTTGTTATCAATTTTTTTGATAAGTGTTTGACTAATTAAACTGTTGCTATCGGCGGCTGTCATGGAATCCAATTGTTTTTATTGAAATCTTTTAACGTGGGGATAAAGGAATAAATATAAATTATCTCCATTGATAATTATGAAAATGATTCCAACTATTCTGTACCGTGAAGGTATTTTCAACCCTACAGCTTTTGATAACGTTATATTTGTCATTTTATGTCACCAAAATGTTATCAAACAATTACCCAAAGCCGGAGTAACATTTTTTAATAGGTTTATATTTTATAATTCAGTTTAATTTTTTATTTAAATTCAGTGTTAATAATATATAAATATTATTTTAAGCAAATATTCCGCTCGAAATTCGAATTCAACTTTTAAGAAACCTCTCTCTCTCTTTCTTGCTCATCGGAAACGATACACATTGAGAATTTCCATGTTTATTATTTTGTTATTCAACATTGATTTATAGTGCGTACAAATTTGAGGTAAAGAATATTTATTATCTAAATTCATTTTGATTTTTTATGGTTAACAAAATTCAAGTTATTATATATTCAAACTGAATAACAATTTATATATTTAAAATTATTATTTAAATATATAATTTTATTTTTTGAAAATAATTTAATAAATTTTTGTAACACCCCAAAATATATAAGGTTAGAAATTTAATTAATCACCAAAAAAATAGTTTAGTTTTGATGGTTACATAGTTAGAAAAGTTTTTAAGCCCCCTCTTCCCAGGAACAAAATCAATCTAGTATAGACATTAAATGTGGTAGAAATATTGAAAGCATGGATAGTAGCCTAATGACTAAACTCTCTTTTTATCCATTACGTCCCTAGTTCCAGTCACACCACTATCCCTTCTCATTTCTTTTTTGGACGGCAAGAAAGAAAATTTTCCTAATTAGCCCTTTAAAATGTGAAAACCCTAACTATTTAATCATCTTTCCAAATCAAAATAAAACTCTAGTTTCGCTTTTCCAACTGAACAAGGGTTTCATTTTTTTCCCTATTTCTTCCCCTATTCTTTTTCATCTTCCCCCTTCAATTATTTTCTTTACATTGATGGAAATTTTATTTTGATCCTAAGTTTGAAATCGAGCCCCATTCAATCAATTTTTTAATTGATTTAGCATAACACCGTTGAATCCTGTATTAAATGTTGCCAAGAATCAATAAGAACATCTCAATTTTAACATTTAGATATCAAAATCCCCATAGGTTCTATTTTTGTTAATTTCAAGATCGATTAAGCGATCTTTTTTACAAATATTACCGATTCCTTCCTAAAATCTTGATTTTTCCTTGAAGATCGTTATTAATCCTTGCGTATTTTTCGGTTGAAAGACTCGTTATAAGTATCCTAGATCAAACTTGGACGTGAAGATTATCGTTTGAAACCCTAAAAGTCAAGTGTGTGTTTTTTCACAAGAAAGTCGAGACAAAATCGAGCTTAGGATACGCCATATGGCTAGCCACACGGGTGTGTGGGTCGCCCGTATGGACCACACGACCACCATACCTGACCATGTCCTCCTTGAAACCCTAAATTTTCACTTCTCACACGGCCTAGGACACCCCATACAGCCTGCCACATGATCGTGTAGCCTCTATGGTTGTAGTTTCAACTGCCACACGACCATAGTCTCACACATGGCCTAGCCACATGACCATGTACCCCCTTCACACGATCTAGGGGTTCCCACACGGTCCAGTCACACGGCCATGTGTTTCCTATAACTCAGAATTTACAGTTTTGACCTAAAATTTTATCTTTTGATTAGATTAGTCATTGAATATATTATGAATTACTTTTAGTGAATTAAGTTATGCAATTAGGTCCTTGATGATAAGAAAAAAGGTAGAGTTCAGGATTGATTGATTTATTGTAATATTTATTTATATTTATGAATATTTGAATGAGACATGAATAAGTTATGTTGCTATTGAATCTATACTTGCGAATGTATGTACAACATGCACTATAATATTGTTAACCCGAATACCTGATAAAATCATGACTATGTTACTGATATTCCATGTGTTAGCATATTAGATACTATCATATTTTGTTTGTATTCAATATTTCATAATGTATTGCATGGGTTGGAACAATATGTATAGAGGAAAATCAGACAATCTATCTGCAAGAAAAATAGCGGTGCAAGTCACAACCATGCGACAGTTCTTATCTACAAATTACTGTGTATCAAAAGCAAAATGCTGATTTTGAAGACGAGTTTATGCTGTAAAATCTACAGCCAAAAAATAGGTCCCATCTGCAGGACTTTTGCTGTGAACCCACAACCAAAGACGGATTCTAACTACGGGGACTTGTTGTATGCCCACAACTTAATGGCAGTTATTATTTGTGAACCAGAAGTTGTTTATCCACATATCGATGTGTTGAAGAAGGGAGTTCTAGGGAACTCTTATTATGGTGTGTGGCGACGGGGTAGGATTTATTCTATTTAAACTCGGAACTGTATGGCATCATTTAATTCATGTGCATACAAATCTAAAAATTATGTTATAATACATAGGCGTAAATATATATATGTGTATGAATATGATTATTATGGGAAAATATGGGAATTTTGGTTAATTTTAAAAATTGTTATTGTGAGTTCTGACATATTAATGATATCATGAGGTTACTTTTGTTCAAACGTACTAATAATTGGTCGACTAATAGCAAGGTTACTTACATTTCCTTAAGCTCCCCCAAACTTAACCTCCTATAAATAGACAATGGCATGGGGTTGATACTGGCATCGAGGTCACGTAGGGTTTTCCTGAAACTCACTCCACCTATTTCAATGGGAATGGTAAAGCTATCGGGATCCTTTAGTTTGGGCGAAACTCTTCTAGACACCGTCGTACTTTATTTTTTGTTAAGTGTAATTTACTCTTTTCTCCCTATTTTCCTTCGATGAAACATAACTTCCCTAAGGAACTTGACATTTTTAGGCATTTTCTCAAGGATTTCAAATAAGAGGAAGTTCATGTTCAAGGCTTTAAACATCTTGAGGAAGTCTGTGAACTCCTCATCATCCTTCTTCTTTCTCTCCTCTAAGCGGCTCGAAAAGGGTATGGGCCTTAGGGTAGGTGGTGGTGGTGGAATGATTCTATCTTCGATTTTGACTTGTGTGGGTACACTATAAGGTTTTTTCGTCTCGAGCACCCCGTCTCCAGCACTAGAAGTGCAGATGCTATCGTACTTCTCACTCACTTCCTTCTCCCCACAATTTGGTCAGATAGGTTCCTTAACTACAGCCTTATATCTAAGAGTGATTGCATTGGCATGCTCTTTTCCTTTTCTCTTCGGAATAGGTTCGGTATTATTGGGTATGCTAGATACTAAATTATTTTGTAACAGTTACAAAACTTGGTCCAATTGGCTACTGATCTGGCGCACATCGGCTTACACTAAATGCAAACCTTTCTTTACCTTACTCACCCTAATTGATAATGGGTCACTACTATAGGTTGGTTTCCTTTCTTGGTCTTGGGGTGCTCTAAAAAGTAATGGAGGATGGAATGGTGTGTTAGGATTTAGAGGATTAGTGTTTTGGTTCCCTTGATATTACGGTCCTACTTGGTTCTTTCCCCACCTAAGGTTAGGATATTCACGCTACTCGGGGTTATAAGTGTTGAAGTAACGGTTATATACTCTATACATAATTCACCTCCATATAGTTGCTCTCCTCATCGTGTCCTACAATAAAATTAGTTAGATTGGGCTAGTTTTGGACTTGCACCTTAGTCGCGCTCATCTTCAATTGGTTTAACCTTTCGAGGATTTTTTGATACTTATCCTTGCCACTAACAGCGTTTGTTGCCGCTTATTTAGCTCAATATGTGAACCGCTCAGCCGACCACATATAAGAGTTTATTATCACATCTTCAATGAGTTAACAGGTCTTGGCATAGGTTTTTAACATGAAGGCTCCGACGGATGGTCCATCAAGGCTAGAGTGTAAATTCCTATCAAGTCCATTGTAGAAGATTTGAAGTTGCAGTCAATCTTGTAAGCCTTGGTACGGACACTTGCACAACATCAATTTGAAGCGTTCTCAAGCCTCATATAATGACTCTTCTTCCAGTTGTCAAAAATTCGTAATGTCCATCCGAAGTTTCATGGTCTTGCTTGGTGGGAAATATTTTACCAAAAATTTGCTTGCTAGCTCATCCCTAGTGTTGATTGAATCTATTGGCTGCGAATAATCGAAGATGAATAGCATTATCGGATACCCCATTATACTTGAAAGTATCACAAATGGTTAGAAACCGTTTAAAGTGTTTATTCTGATCATCATTCATTAACCCTCAAAGTTGAAGGTTTGATTTTATCATTTGGATTAGCGCCAATTTAATTTCAAAGTTGTTAGCATTAATCATCGAGCGATTAGTGCTACCTCAAACAACATCTAGGTTTGGCATCGCATAGTCGCATAAAGTTCTTTGCTCCATGAGTGGTTGTGGTGGTTGTCGAATTTCTTCTTGAGGATTTTCAAAAGGTTTCTCTCTCAGTGGAAAGGGTATGTCTCTTGGATGTTGTGCCCTTCTTACGTGTGTGATGATACGTTCCAGTTCCGGCTCAAACGGTAATACACTATTACTGGTTCGAGTCATACAATGTTCTTACAAGCACGAGAGATTGAAGAAAATTAAATTTGAAAACAAAATAAAAATAATAGAAAATAAGGCCGTATCTATAAATCCTACTTTGGCTACTTATCTCTAACTAAAAGTGTACACTAAAAATTACTTAATCTTACACCATCTTCTCGAGCAACGGCGCCAACAACTTGACTAACTGTACACGTGCACATTAAAACACTGAATTTATTTAATAATTTTTAAATCTTGGTTTTACTACAAGCATACAGGTCAGTTGTAATATTTATAATGTTACAATAAAACACTGAAGTATTCCAAGGATCGAACCCAAAGGAAGAGATTATTGAGCAATAACTAGCATACATAATAAAGTTTCAGTGGCTACTAATATAATTTTATTGTATAGTAGCCCATAAAAGATGGTTTTTGCAAGAAAATTAGATATTTACCATAAGGACTAAATTGCATGAAATGTAATCTAGAGGGATTATCTAGCAAATAACTAATGAGGGTTGGTTGACTTCGATATGGTTCACCAAGTTTCAGACTCGGGATATAAATTGCTTAAATTACTAAGTGGCTCTATTTTATCTTTCGATCTAAATCTTACCGACTTAGATGAATTAGGCCGGCTTATCTTCTGACCTCACCGGTTAATCTGGGACTAACGAATGGGTGTGCAACAAAATTACCTTTCGACCTCACTTTATCTTAATATTCTCTTAGTCACTACCTAAGTTCTTAGTTCTATTCAAATTAGTCCAATTTGTTACGATTTAGTCCTTTGTCCAAATAGTTTAGTTTACCCGCACCTCCATCAACCAACCTCCTTAAGGGTTTAGCTACACATGCTCAAAGTGAAGAAAATAAACATAGAAATGGAAAACAAGGCAGCCATGAAAGTAAAGCTTGAGAAAAACATAAAAGTAGAGATTTTTATGCAAGAAAACTTAAGTAGCATGAAACCAAAAACATTTAACAAAGAAATCTAAAGCAAGGAACATAAAAGGAACAAGATTTAACAGATTTAAAGTAAAATAAACTAAAATGCATTAAATGAAAGCTTAGAGAGTCTTGAAAGCAAAGTACAGGGACTAGAAATGTAAATAAACCTTGGCTATAGTGTTAACCAACTTAACTAACATAAAGAACAACAAGAACAAGAAGTAAATGTAGAAAAATAAACTATAATCTAATGTAGAAAAAGAGAAAAATAAAAACCTTAGAAAATCTAAAAAAAACTAGAGAAAACTAAACCTAAATTGAACTAATATGTGTCTCCTTCCTCTTCAGCAATTTTTGGCTGCTTTGAAGTGTATTCTGATGAATTTTTAATGCCAAAAATGCCTTTACACGGGCCTTGTGTGATTGGTGGCCGAGTAGACAAAGGTTGCTCTTTTTGTCCAAGTTTGCCCCCTCACAGAAGTAATATCACGATACCTGGAGGAGGATATTGCGATATCTCGAGCACTGTTGAAACTTGGGGTCTTCATTGGTATATGGATATTGCGATTGAAACACCCCTAACCCGTATCCGTCACCGAAACATGGTTATGGAGTATTACCAGAATAAACAGATTAAATTCATACATTTCATATTATTATTTAATATTCATGTCAGATATTATTCATAAAGTCCATTATGAGAGCCCTCGAGGCTCAAATTTCACTTTAGAATCAAATTGGGACTAAATCAAAAACTCAGAGAATTTTTTGTGAAATTTCAAAATTTTCCAAGGTGCAGGGGACACACGCCCATGTGGTCAGGCTGTGTGGCTCACACGGCCAAGTGAAACACCCGTGTCTTAGGCCGTGTGGTATTTGAAGTAAGGCACACAGCCGTTTCCCCAGCCCATGTAACTCTTTGAATTGCAATACATTTAACTGGAGGGGTCACACAGCCAAGCCACACACCCGTGTGCCAGGCTGTGTGATCAATTCTGAGCATTTTGTTTTAAAATTTTAAGATGCAGGGGACACACGGAAAGAACACACCCCCATGTGCTAGGCTGTATGTCACACACGGCTGAGACACACGCCCGTGTCTCTGCCCATATGGACAAATTAAGGTCATTTCCAAGTCTTATTCTTCACCCAATTTCACCTTCCATCTATATAAGCATTTAAACACATTCAAGAGCCAATTCAAGACATTTAAACCTATCTAAATTCAAGTCTTATGCATGACATATTAATACCTATGATCAAATGTCCAACTTACCAAGATAGCCTAACACTTATAAACATGTTTTACCAAGTACACTATCATAAACTAATATCCAATATACTTTTATGATTTTCCTCATTCACCTCTTTAAACATACTCATCAAGCATATTAAGACTATTTACATATCAAAACATATCATTTAATAGCCATTCCAATGGCTAATTTCAACCAACATTAAATTGCCATCAATGGTAACATTTAACCTATACATGCCATTATTACCAAAATTAGTTTACTATTTATATATATACCGAAAAGTCTAGGGGATAGTGTAATATAGCTCCGACTAGCTTCCAACCTTTACGAGCCTCCGAGTACTATAAAATAGAGGAAATAAGACAGAGTAAGCACTTAATGCTTAGTAAGTTCGTATAACGGGAAATTAACTTACCATTCATTTACTTATATAATAAACATGCATAATACATCCAAAGCAATTGGGCAATTAGCCTAGCACATATAACCTTAACAAACATGTTAGTCATGTATTTTATGTGAATAACAAGAACAAGGATGAGCTCATCAGGTATCGAGTTTCCAAGTATTTCATGCATATATAGATAATAGTTTCATTTTGATTTCACATGTTCTCATGTCAGAATTTCACCCGTTGAATCATTTGAAATCTCGATGGATACTTAGGTAGTACACTTGAAGTGTACAATACTATAAATCCGTCAATTCGTATTCGGGAGTGCTTTTATGATTACTTAAATAGAAAGATCTCTCTCAAACACTATAACAGGAAGCTCATTGAGCCTTGTAACGGGAAGCTTATCCGGGCAATATAACGAGAAGCTCATAAAGAGCCTATAACGGGTAGCTCCGAAGATCAATTAACGAGTAGCTCCGAAGAGCAATTAACGGGAAGCACTGGATAGCCATATAAAGGGAAGTTCAAACGAGCACTACTGGGAAGCTCACAAAGAGCCTTTAATCGGGAAGCTTACGAAGAGCCATATAACGGGACACTCATAATAGCTGCGGTGTGCCCACAACACATGTAGGGTCACAATCGATTGTGATGCTCTGAAAAGCATTTAACGAGAAGCTCGTAAGAACACTATAACGGGAAGCTTTGGAGGGCTTGTAATGGGATGCTCTTTCAAGCTACGGTATGTTCGCAACATATGCAGGAACACTACCATTTCGAGAAACAGAACCCTGTATCCATCGAATCTCATTATCCAAACGAGACTTATTTATTTATCAAGAATTTTCAGCTAGGAGATCAATTACATACACATATATGTCATTTACATAATTTACATATTCAACACTCAATATAAGCATATAAATATATGCAAGTAAGTTACACGAACTTACCTCGACAATTGTTCGTGACTTATAAAATACTAATCCGATACTTTTTCTTATCCATGATCTAACTTCGTTTTTGATCTATCCAGATCTATATGAGTAAATTTAACATCAAATTAATACAATTTAAATTCAATTCAGTCCAAGTCACATCGTAGGAAAAATTATTATGTTACCCTTATACTTTTAATTAATGACGATTTCGTCTTTAAGCTTGAAAAATGAAATTCATGCAATTTAAATCCTTATCCCAAGCCTAGATATTTTCATATATAAATGAATAGTAGCCCATGAATTCTATGAAATTTTAGAATTTTTCATGAATTCAACAACTTTTCAATTTAATCTATAAATCATGATTTCATCTAAAATCCTTTAATAAAATACCTTTAAATATCCATCAACATCTCAATTTCATCATATAATAACTAAAATCATATAAAATTATTAATGGAATCTTCCACAACTTTCAATAAAATCAAAAACTAATGAAATGGTTAGTTGGACCTAATTGTAAAAGTCCCAAAACAAAAAAATTTCAAGGAAAGAGCAAGAATTAAACTTGCATGAAGAAAATATTGAAAAATTTACAATAGATGGTTTAGAACTAAAAAATGCTGATGAAAATGTCTAGAATTTCAATTTCCCTTTTATTTGACTTAAATTTGGCAAAATTTACAATTTTGCCCTTATTTCACATCAATTCCTTGATTTTTCTATGCTTATGCTGCCTCAACCATCCCATGTGGGTCCAATTGCCCATTTAGTCCTATTTTATTTACTATTTAGGCTATTTAATCAATATTTCTTTAATTATCAAGTTTTACACATATTTCAATTTAGTCCTTTTTAATGAATTAACCACCAAAATGTTAAAATTCTCTAACGAAAATTTAATACTACCTTAATGACCCATCGTAAATATTTATAAAAATATTTACGGCTCAGTTTATAGGATCGAGATCTTGATACCTCTTTTCTAAGTCACTTAACCCAATAAAGCCTTATAAAACACAAATTACTAATTCAAAACTCTTTTAAAAACCATATTTGGCTCGTAAATATTAAATAATAAAAATTTACGAGCTTATTTTCTAGATTTGGTGGTCTCAAACCACTATTTCTGACATCACTGAAAATCGGGCTGTCATAACTCTCCCCTTAAAGAATTTTCGTCCTCGAAAATCTTACTAGAAAATCTTACTAGTAAAGAGGTTTGGATATTGCTTCCTCATTGTTTCCTCTAGTTCCCAGGTAGTTTCTTCTATTCCGTGTCGTTGCTAGAGGAATTTTGCTAAAGCTACCTTTTTATTTCTTAATTCTTTTGTCTCATGTGCCAGAATTTTGATTCTTTCCATGTTATAAGTCATATCAGGCTAAATCTTCACATCTGTCGGAGAGATAACATGTGAAGGGTCTGAGCGATACCGTCGTAACATAGACACGTAGAAAATATTATGAATTCTCTCGAGTTCTGGTGGTAGTGTCAATCGGTACGTAACAGGTCTAATTCTTTCAGTGATCTCATACGACCTAATAAATTGTGGACTCAATTTGCCTTTACGGCCAAACCGAAGAACTTTTTTCCAATGTGAAACTTTCAAGAATACCTTGTCACCAACTTGAAATTCTATTTCTTTTCTTTTAATATCTGCATAGGATTTCTATCAATTAGAAGCTGTTTTTAAGCTGTCTTGGATCACTTTCACCTTTTTTTCAGTTTCTCGAATCAAATCAACTCCATGTATCTTTTTTCTCACTAAGCTCAGTCTAATATAATGGAGTTCTACATTTGCGTCCATACAAAGCTTCATACAGTGGCATCTTTATACTTGACTAATAACTATTATTATATGTGAATTTGACTTGTGACAAATACTTTTCCCAATTGCCTTCGAGTTCCAATATACAGGACCGAAGCATATCTTCGAGAATCTGAATCACACGTTTTGACTGACCATCCGTTTGAGGATGAAATGCTGTACTAAAATGTAACCGTGTGCCCAGAGCTTTTTGCAACTTGTTCCAGAATCGAGAAGTAAACAGTGGATCTCTATCTGAAACAATAGAGATTGACACTCTATGTAACCTGACAATCTCAGAAATATACAATTCCTCTAATCTATCCAGGGAGAAATTCCTATATACCGGAATAAAATGCGTAGACTTTGCAAATGATCAACGATTACCCAAATGGCATATTTCTTTTTCGGAGATAGGGGCAATCCCAACATAAAGTCCATGGTAACTTTTTCCCATTTTCATTCCGATATTGCCACTGACTGAAGTAAACCTGAAGGTACCTGATGTTCGGCTTTAACTTGCTGACATATCAAACATTTAAATACGAATTCAAAAATATCACGCTTCATTCCCTATCACCAATACATCTTTTTCAAATCATTATACATTTTATTACTCCCCGGATGCACAGACATAGTACCATTATGAGATTCGTACAAAATCTTCTGTATAAGTTTTGAATTCTTCAGTACACATACTCTACCTCTGAATAATAGACAGTCATCAAGGTCCAATCTGAAATTCTAAATCAGAAACTGATTCACACTGTACTAGTTTAGCTTTCAATTCATTATCATTTTTTTGAAATTTACAAATCAGTTGTAGAAACATCGGTTTAGCTTTTAACTCAGCTATAATCAAACCATCATCAAATAATGACAATCGAGTATTCATTGCTCGCAAGACAAACAAAGATTTTCTACTTAGAGCATCAGCAACCACATTTGCCTTTCCCGGATGCTAATCAATAACAAGACCATAATTTTTCAATAATTCAAGCCACTTACGCTATCTCAGATTTTAATCTTTCTGCGACATCAAATACTTTAAGCTTTTATGATCGGTGAATATGTGACATTTTTCACCAAACAAGTAATGTCGCAAAATTTTAGTACAAACACAATAGCTGCTAATTTAAGATCATATATCGGGTAATTCCTTTCATGTGGCCTAAGCTATCTAGAAGCATAGGCTATTACTTTACCTTCTTGCATCAAAACACAGCTTAAACCATTCAATGATGCATCACTACAAATTACAAATTCCTTACCCGATTCAGGCTGAACTAGAATTGGTGCTTTAATCAACATGGCTTTCAATCGGTCAAAATTTTGCTGAGTCCATACAAATTTCACATCTTTTTACAACAATCGTGTCATCGGAGAAGCTATCATCGAGAATCCTTGTACAAATCTTCGATAATAACCGGCTAATCCTAAAAAACTTTTGACTTTAGACACATTTTTCAGAGGTTTCCAATTAACAATTGTTGAAATTTTATTCGGATCCACTCTAATGCCTTTAGCCGGCACTATATACCCCCAAAAAACCAAATTTTCGAAGCCAGAATTCACATTTACTGAATTTAGCATACAATTGTTTTTCACGTAGGGTTTGTATTACAATTGTCAAATTATTAGCATGTTCATTTTCATCTTGGGAATATACCAAAATATCATCAATGAATACCACCACAAATCTATCCAGATACAATCTAAAAATTGTATTCATCAAATCCATGAACACTGCAGGTGCATTTGTCAAGTTAAACGACATTACAAGAAATTCATACTGCCCGTACCTAGTTCTGAAGGCTGTTTTTGGTACATCCGACTGTTTCACTCGTAACTGATAGTAAGCAAAACGAAGACCAATCTTTGAAAACATTGTAGTACATTTTAGTTGATCGAACAAGTCATTAATACGAGACAATAGATATTTATTCTTGATTGTAACCTTGTTCAACTGTTAGTAATCTATACACAATCTCAACGATCCATCTTTCTTCTTTACAAATCGAACTGGTGCACCCTAAGGTAAAGAACTAGATCGTGCAAAACCCCTGTCAGTTAATTCTTACAACTACGTTTTCAACTCTTTCAATTCCGTTAGAGCCATTCTATAAGGTGCTATTGGTATTGGTGTTGTTCCAAGAACAAGATCTATAGAAAATTCCACTTCTCCATCCGGTGGTAATCCGGGTAATTCTTCCGGAAACACATCAAAATATTCATATACCATTCACACTAATTTAATCTTCGATTCAGATGCTTTAGTGTCCAACACATAAGAAAGGTAAGCATTACATTGTGTCCTAACATATTTCAGTGCTAACATGGCTAATATCACATTAGTCAAACCATCCAATTTATTAGATTCAATACAGAGTAATTCATCATCCTGGCATTTCAATACAATATACTTCTGTTTACAATTTACCACGGTATCATGCTCCGTCAACAAATCCATACTTAGAATCACATCAAATTCATCAAATGGCAATAACATTAAATCAGCCAGAAAATAGTAACATCGTATCATTAACGGACAATTCTTACAGATTTTATCCACCATTACATACTGGCTCAGGGGGTTTGAGACTTTAACCACGAATTCAATGGACTCAATAGATAAATTTTTATTATTCACTAAATTTATGCAGATATATGAATGAATTGAACCAGGATCAATTAAAGCAATTATATCAGTATTAAGAAGAGAAAAAGTACCAGTAATCACATCAGATACAAAGGCGTCCTCATGTGCACGAATAGCATATGTTCTTACCGGTGCTCGTGCCTAAAATTTGACAGTTGAATCTTTTTTCGTACCTCAGTTACTATTCATAATACCGAGATTATGAGACGGTCTCCTTTTTATAGCAGGATTACTCGACTTTGACGTTTGAATAGTTTCTTTTCAGGCTTTTTCGGGCAATCTCTGAGATAGTGGTCAAAAGATCCACATCTAAAGCAGGCTCCGCTCTTCAGACGACACTCACCAAAATAAAATTTATTATAGCATTTACACCTGGGTTTGAGATTTCCAACACTGCCTGCACTTGCTACAGATGTAGCCCGAGAACTCAGATTAGAACATTGAATACTTCTGTCTCTCCCAAAATATCCCACAGAAGTAACAGGACGGTCATGATATTTCTTTGACTTCTTTGAAGCTGTCTGATATGACTTTTTGGTAAATTTTTTACTTAAAGTTCGGGCTTCAATCTTAGCTTGTTTTTTTTTCTCTTTACTTAGTTCTTCATCTTTATGAGCTCGATCGATCAGTGCAACAAATTCTTTTAATTCCAGAATCCCAACTAACAACTTGATATCTTCATTTAAACCCCCTTCAATTCGCTTGCACATGACAATATCAGCCGAAATACATTCTCTGGCATATTTTCTTAACCGAACAAGTTCTCTTTCATACTCAGATACAGTCATACGACCCTGTTTAAGCTCTAGAAATTCTTTCTATTTCTGATTAAGAAACCTCTAGCTGATATACTTCTTTCAGAATTTGATTTGGAAGAATTCCCATGTAATCTGCTCTTTTGGTACAACAAAAATTAAGGTGTTCCACCGCTGGTAGGTTGAATCTTTCAATAGAGACACAGCATATTTCAGAAATTAGGCTGGTGTGCAAGATAATTCATCTAAAACCCTTATAGTGTTTTCTAACCAAAACTCAGCCCTTTCAGGATCATCTTCGGCTGTTACTCTAAATTCTTTTGCCCTATATTTACGAATTTTATCTACAGGAGGCTTACTAATTCTAACAAGTCCCATTCCTTGTGGTATGTCGGGAACCGGTATAGAAGTAGGAGTGGGAGGTTGTTGTACAGCTGGATTTGTTCGTATGTATTTTGTAACCTACGCATTCATGATTTGGAAGAAAGCTTCTTTTGCCTCTTCTCTTTGGCCCTCAGATACAGACCTTCTACTACTAGATGCTTCTCTTCAAACTGAAACTTGAGCTTGGCTCTCAGTTTCCTCGGATTCAGCTCGGTTGGATGACGTTACTATATGAAAAATATATTTTAAATAGTCAGGAGATATCACACTATCACAAGTTATATAATGGCATGTATAGCTAGACCCGTACATGATACGTTAGTCTAAGAATCTGCTAAACCATAACTCTGATACCAATAAACGTAACACCCCTAACCCGTATCCGTTGATGGAATAGGGTTATAGAGTATTACTAGAATAAACAAATTAAATACAGACATTTCATATTATTATTTAACATTCATGTATTCATAAAGTCCCTTATAAGAGCCATCGAGTCTCAAATTTCACTTTAGAATCGAATCGAGACTAAATCAGAAACTCAGAGAATTTTTCGCGAAATTTCAAAATTTTCCAATGTGCATGGGACACACACCCGTGTGGTCAGGCCGTGCGGCTCACACGGCCAAATGACACACCCGTGTCTTAGGCCATGTGTTATTTGAAATAGGGCACATGGCTGTCTCCCCAACCCGTGTAACTCTCTGACTTACAATACATTTAATTGTAGGGGTCACATGGCCAAGCCACACGCCCGTGTGCCAGGCCATGTGATCAATTCTGAGCATTTTGTTTTAAAATTTTAAGATGCAAGGGACACACGACTAGAACACACCCCCATGTGCTAGGCCATGTGTCACACACGGCTGAGACACACGCCCGTGTCTCTTCCCGTATGGACAAAATAAGGTCATTTCCAATTCTTATTCTTCACCCAATTTCACCTTTCACTTATATAAGCATTTAAACGCATTCAAGAGCCAATTCAAGACATTTAAACCTAGCCAAATTCAAGTCTTATGCATGACATATTAATACCTGTGATCAAATGTCCAACTTACCAAGGTAGCCTAATACTTATAAACATGTTTTACCAAATACGCTATCATAAACTAATATCCAATTTACTTATATGATTTTCCTCATTCACCCCTTTAAACATACTCATCAAGCATATCAAGACTATTTATGTAACATCCCAAACCCGATCTAAACGTTATGACCGAATCTGGCGATGTCACATTGTAACACCCCTTACCTGTATTCGACGCCGGAATAGGGTACGAGGCATTACTAGAAGACATACATTTGCATACGTATTAAACCGAGTTACAAAATTTCATCCAAATTAAAACTTTTAAATTATTAACGTGCTTTTTTCATGTTCACAATTCAAAGCTTCTTACGTAATTCAAAGCTTCTTTTCCATTTCATTCAATTCACAATTTCTCATGTTCACAATTCAAATCAATTTCTCAATCCAATATATATATTTCAATCATCTAAGAATATAATTCAAGTTACACGAACTTACTAGGCTAAATTGCAGAAATACCAAAATTTAGGG
This sequence comes from Gossypium hirsutum, assembly GCF_007990345.1. NCBI lineage: Eukaryota > Viridiplantae > Streptophyta > Magnoliopsida > Malvales > Malvaceae > Gossypium > Gossypium hirsutum. The sequence goes on from NC_053438.1 coordinate 10,543,635, forward strand.
ATATTTTGGTAATTTTCTATTTTCCTTGAATTTCCACCCAATCTTGATATAAATTAATATTTCATTCAATTTATTAATTTAAATAATAAAACAATTTATTTCATGCAAATTGGTCACTTTTTGACATTTTTACCAAATTATCCTTAAAATATTACTTTTATTCAATTTAGTCATTGAGCCTAAAACATGCAAATTGGTCATTTTTAATGAGAACTCATGCTAGTTGAATAATCATTTATTTTCCTCCTCCTCCTCTCCATTCCACATCCTTAATGTATAATATGCTTATACGTAACATTATCTATAATTCCACCATTTATTTATATATTAATTCAAAGCTGTCCACTTGAGTCATAGTCACTAAATTATTTATATCTTGAGCTACGAAACTCCAAATTAAGATCCGCTAAATTTTTATGAAAATAGAATCACATATATTCTTACCATAATATTTTTAAAATTTTTTGTTTATCCAATAAGTACAATTTATTCTTTAAAGTTTCCCCTGTTTCACTGTTTGGCAGTTCCGACCCCTCTTCACTAAAAATTAATTATATCTTTGTACAGAATTTGGATGATGTTTCCATTTGTTTCTATTGAAAATAAAATCATTCAGGATTTTAAAAATATAAATTTAATCCTCTAATTATTTTTATTCAATTTTTGATGATTTTCCAAAGTCAGAACAGGGGAACCCGAATTCATTCTGACCTTGTCTCACAAAATTTACTATATCTCATGATTTACAATTTCATTACTTACACAGTTTCTTCTATGAGAAACTATACTTAATAAGATTTAATTCCATATTTTTTTCCTCCCCTAATTCGATTTACAAAATATATGGTGATTTTTCAAATTTAACCTACTGCTGCTGTACAAAACTATTTTAGTACAAGATGTTGATTACTAAGTTTATAACTCCCTAATTCCCTTTCTCTATAATATTTCCCATCATTTTCACTTATTTCCCTTCACTAATATATCAAGAACATAAGAATTTATTTAATAAAACTCTACTATAACATCATTTCCATGCTTTTTCAACAATAACAAACTTAAAAATATATTGAAATCTTGATGTTCTTACCTTGTGCTATTGATTTCAATCTTTAACTTGATTTTATCTCTCCTCCAACTTCTATTTCTTGAATCTAACTTGACATTCTTGCTCCCCATTGTCTCCTTACTATTTTTCTCTCTTGGAAGCTATGAAAATTCTTTTGATTTCTAGGTGAAAATAGTGATTTTTTGGTGAAAGGACCAAATTGTAAAGAAAGCAAAACTTTCTTCTCTTCTCTTCTCTTCTCTTCTCTTCTAACGTTGGTTGCATGGAAAGATGATGATTTTTTCATCATCTTTCCTCCCTTTTATATTAATCATTTAATAATAAAATAATACTAAAAATCTTAATAAAATCTTAATTAAATATCATTTATCTAATTAATTAATTAAAAATATCACAAACATAATCATTACCTTCTAGAATTCTCTCTCTCTATTTGACCATTTTTTCCTTTATAATCTTTTGAAATCCCATCCTTGAGTCATCACTTAATTTGGTAAAATTACAATTTAGTCCTTCAAAATTCTTTACCTTTTCGATTTGGTCCTAATTCATCCCTTTTCCTTAGTTTCTAGATTATTCCACCCTTAAAATATTTACACTATTGGTCCCTCAATTTTTTTGTATTTACATTTTAACCCCTCAAAATTTGAGTATTTACTCTTGGGCAACAAAACTTTTCTCACTTTTGCAATTTAATCCTTTCTTGAATTAATATGTCATAATATACTTCCCAATATTGACATAACTCAATATTACCCTTTTTATCACTTTATTTCCTTATTTTACTATATCAAGGATATTATCTTACTTTCTTATTGTAGCAATTTTCAAGGTATTACAATTTACATATCAAAGAATATAATTTAATAGCCATTCCAATGACTAATTTCAACCAACTTTAAATTGCCATCAATGGTAACATTTAACCTATACATGCCATTATTACCAAAATTAGTTTACTATTTATATATATACCGAAAAGTCTAGGGGATAGTGTGATATAGCTCCGACCACCTTCTAACCTTTACGAGCCCCCAAGTACTATAAAATAGAGGAAATAAGACAGAGTAAGCACTTAATGCTTTGTAAGTTCGTACAATAGGAAATTAACTTACCATTCATTCACTTATATAATAAACAGGCATAATACATCCAAAGCAATTTGACAATTAGCCTAACACATATAACCTCAACAAACATGTTAGTCATGTATTTCATGTGAATAACAAGAACAAGGATGAGCTCATCAGGTATCGAGTTTCCACGTATTTCATGCATATACAAATAATAGTTTCATTTTGATTTCACATGTTCTCATGTCAGAATTTCACCCGTTGAATCAGTTGAAATCTCGATGGATACTTAGGTAGTACACCTGAAGTGTATAATACTATAAATCCGTCAATTCATATTTGGGGGTGCTTTTATGAGCACTTAAATAGAAAGCTCTCTCTTAATAACTATAACAAGAAGCTCATTGATCCTTGTAATGGTAAGCTTATTCAGGCAATATAACGGGAAGCTCACAAAGAGCCTATAACGGGTAGCTCCAAAAAGTAATTAACGGGTAGCTCCGAATAACAATTAACGGGAAGCACCGGATAGCCATATAAAGGGAAGTTCAAGCGAGCACTAATGGGAATCTCACAAAGAGTCTTTAATCGGGAAGCTCACGAAGAGTCAGATAACGGGGTGCTCATAAGAGCTTCGGTGTGCCCACAACACATATAAGGTCACAACCGATCGGGATGCTCTGAAGAGTATTTACTGAAAAGTTTGCAAGAACACTATAGAGGGAAGCTTGAGAGGGCTTGTAACGGGACACTCTTTCGAGCTACGATACGTCTACAACATATGCCGAAACACTACCATTTCGGGAAACAGAACCCTGTATCCATCGAATCTCAGTATCCAAACAGTACTTATTTATTTATCAAGAATTTTCAGTTATGAGATCAATTACATACACATATATGAAATTTACACAATTTACATATTCAACACTCAATATAAGCATATAAATGTACACAATTAAGTTACACGAACTTACCTCGACAATTGTTCGTGACTTGTAAAATACTAATCCGATACTTTTTTCTTTTCCACAATCTAACTCTGCTTTTCATCTATCCAGATCTATTCAAGTGATTTTAACATCAATTTAAAACAATTTACATTCCATTCAATCCAAGTCACAATATAGGTAAAAATATCGTTTTCTCCTATACTTTTAATTAATGACGATTTCATCCCTAAGCTCGAAAAATGAAATTCATGCAATTTAAATCCTTATCCCAAGCCTAGATATTTTCATATAAATATATTAATAGTAGCCCATGAATTCCATGAAATTTTATAATTTTTCATGAATTCAACAACTTTTCAATGTAATCCCTCAATCATGATTTCATCCAAAATCCTTTAATAAAATACCTTTAAATATCCATAAACATCTCAATTTCATCATCTAATAACTAAAATCATATAAAATTATCAATGGTATCTTCCAAAACTTTCAATAAAATCAAAAACTAATGAAATGGTTAGTTGGACCTAATTGTAAAAGTCCCAAAACATAAAAATTTCAAGGAAAGAGCAAGAATTAAATGTACATGAAGAAAATATTGATAAACCAGATTAAACCCTCTTCAATGGATGTTTTAGAACTGAAAAATGATGATGAAAATGTCTAGAATTTCAATTTCCCTTTTATTTGACTTAAATTTGGCAAAATTTACAATTTTGCCCTTATTTCACATCAATTCCTTGGTTTTTCTATGCTTATGCTGACTCAGCCATCCCATGTGGGTCCAATTTCCCTTTTAGTTCTCCTTTATTTACTATTTAGGCTATTCAATCATTATTTCTTTAATTAGCATGTTTTGCACATTTTTTAATTTAGTCTTTTTTAATGAATTAACTACCAAAACGTTAAAATTTTCTAACGAAACTTTAATACTACCTTAATTATGCTCCGTTAATATTTATAAAAATATTTACGTCTCGTTTTATAGGACCGAAATGTCGATACCTCTTTTCTAAGTCACATAACCTAATAAAGCCTTATAAAACACAAATTACTAATTCAAAAATCTTTTAAAAACAAGATTTTGCTTGTAAATATTAAATAATAAAAATTTACGAGCTTATTTGTCAGATTTGGTGGTCTCAAACCACCATTTCTGACATAATTAAAAATCGGGATGTTACAGCGATACCCAAGGGATATAATGATACCATTGAAGGGAATCATTGGTCTTCTATACTGTCTGGTATGTTGCAATTCCAAGGGTCGTATATCATGATACCTATAGCCTTGGTGTCATTCTTGCTCGTTTTCAACCCTTGACACATCCTTACAGCACTCAAACACACGTTAGGCCTCCAAATGGTATTAACAACCAATTTGGGTAAAAAAAAGAAGAAGACAAAATTGAGACATTTTCACTTATTATCCGAAAATATGAAAATAATGAAATTAACAAAAAATTATACCAAAAAAATCTATTTTGCTCGAGAAAAAGCTACTTAAACGTGTTGAAAAAGTCTAATTTGCCACGTCGATTTGTGGCAAATCACAACCTTACTGGAAAGAAACTATCTCCATGGCTATGAAATAGAATAACGTGAGCTTCTCATATTAGAATCATTATAACAAAACAACCCTTAGGATGACACTTCTGGGTCGATAGTTTCCTAAGTGTTGGGATAGACTTGCTAATATATGCTTTGACCAACTCTTTGTATAAGGGTTAGGATATGCATGCCTAAGGCAACACTTAAATAAGAGTCGGCTTTGTCCATCACTATACCGACACTTTGGGGCTTACAGTTTCCTAAGTGTTGAGATCAACTTCCCGACATACGCTTTGGCCAGCTCATTGTATAATGGTTGGGATATGCATGCCTAAGGCAACACTTAAATATGAGTCGACTTTGTCCAACACTATGCCGTGTTTTGCTATACATTTCCTAACTATATAAAAGTGTCGCCATATGAAAAGCTTAATATGACTCTTTTTGGCATATGCTGACCCTTTTTTTTTGTCATTTAAATTTGTTCCTTTAAGCAACTTTTTTGGGTGTTGGCAAAATCTAATCATATCCTAACTTTTTAAGAAGAGTTGGGAAAATGTTAACCTATCCCAACTTTTACTTTTAGTAGGAAAATGTTTTATCTAACCTAACTTTTTTTTTTGTTCCCTTTATCTGCTTGTGATTTATCCCAAACTTTTTTTTTCATCAGAAAATATTTGGCTTAGCCCAACCTTTTGTTTTGTTGTCTTTGTCTACTTTCAATCTTCAGCAACATTTTGTTGCTTTGCTATTGGATGTTGTCAATTATGTTTTCATACTCACATTATTTATTATCGTTTTGCCATCATTTATGAATATTATCAAATGAGTGGCCAACTTTTGAGTCTAGTGAGTGTCTCACCCATCCTCTTTCCCAATTCTCAATTTTCATAGGCACCACAAAGATAACTAAAATGGTGAGCATATAAAAGATATATATACCTGTATTGTTGTTGAGCTAGGTTCTTCTCAACTTCACTGTAACATGTTTGTTAAACACATCATATTTGTAAGAGGTAAAGTAACATTTAGCCATTGAATTTGTTTTTTTAATTAGTCTTAAAATTTAGTAATTTTTTACAATTTAATATTTAAATTTGAATTTTGTTAAGGTATGATGACATGAAACTTTAATATTTTTCTTGCCATCAAGTAAAAATTTTAAAATATATAATCTAAAAAAGATAAAAATAATTATATAAAAAAACTAATATTATGCTATGTCATCAACTGCATTCAAGTTTAAGAGCTAAATTTACTAAAAAAAAGTCTAAAATTTTGAAAATAATATAAACTAATAAAAATTAAATTGTTTTTCATTTTAAAATTAAATTATTATTAAGTCTAATTATTTTATTTTTACTTTCCCCCCAAATCCTTTTACTTTCCCCCATTTTCCCCAAATCAAAATCCTATTCCTATTTTGTAACATCCCGTTTTTAGTGGTGCCAGAAACGATGGTTTTGGGACCACAATTCTGACAAATGAGTTATTATTTTAATATTTATTCAATGTCTACGTGATTATATTAAGGCCGTGTTAAAATTTTGTTAAGAAATTTTGATGTTTAAATGGTTAATTAGGTAAAAAGGACTAAATTGTAAAATGTGTAAAAGTTGAATTCTATTAGTTAAAAGGGTTAAATAGCTATGTAAAGGAAAGCTAATGGACTTATATGGTAATTATACAATTTAAGGAGTTAGTGGACAAATATGGACATGAATTTGATGTTTTGTATTGTTAATAACCATTGTTAAAATGATAATTTAATAAATAAATTAAAACAAAAGAAACCAAAAGATGATATCATCTTTATTTTTGTCTTTTCCACCAATATTGAGGGTAAGAAAATAACCATTTTTAAGCTTTAGGGTTCAGCTAAGTGAAAGGCTTTTATGTAGGTAATTTTAATCTCGTTTTTAATGATTTTTATGTTTTTGTGATTGTATTAGCTTAATCTAGCTAGCCCAGGGGTTAATTTGCAGACTTGTTAAAGACTGAATGCCTTTCCATGAATTTTTTTAATATATTTTGATGTTAGTTGACAGATGATTAACTCTAGTTGTTAGATAAATATATTTTGTTAAGTGATTTTTGGTGAAATTGTAAGTAGGGATTAAATTGTTAAAAGTTTAATCTATGAGTTTTATTGTGAAATGTTGGTAATCAATGGGTTGTTTCAAGGTCCTTGTAACATTGGTTAAGTTGTATTTAGGCTAAAATGAGTTATATTTAAGTTATGAGCTTAAGGACTAAATTGTAAAAATTCAAATTATTAGGGGTAATTTTTGAATTTTAAATAAATATGAACTATGGATTAAATTGAATACGAGAAATATTTAATTAAATGAAATTATTTATTTAGATCAAGATAAACCACAGTCAGACTTAAATCGAGGAAAAGCTAAAGTTTCGAATTAGTTCAAATTCCACTTCTATGCCCTTAGTTATCGACGTAAGTTCGTATGAACTATGATTGTTTTAATGTTAGCTAAATTGACTATTTGCTATGTTGTTTTAATATAAATGATTTTGAATATAAATGTATCAATGCTATGATGAATTGACGGATAACGAGTTCCATCTGAATTTTAAAAATTCTTAGGATACAAATGACATGTCATTAGGGATTTCATGTTTTGGGTACTGGTATTGAATGTCCTACCGATGGCTGAGATCCTGCATTTGTTTCGGATTCTCCACAGCTCATGTGAATAGCATCATGTAGCTTACATTTTGACCCACAACTCGTGTGCGTAGGCCCATTTCACAGCTCGTGTGAGCATTAATGTAAAAGAAATGTTACGGTTATATGGAAAGGCACAATATGTGTGAGCATTCTTGAGTATTAAATGTAATTCTAGGCGGTTTAATGGGTAAGAAAAGTAAAGGAAATGGTATGTATGCAAATGGAATGAATCATGATCTTATGAAAAGGTTGATGAGTTAAATGATGTTTATACTTATGGAAATCTACTTATCTTATGGTTGAATTCATTTGTATCATGAACAAGTGTACTAACTTATGAGTTTGATGATGTTGTATAGGCTTATACTAAGCTTATGAAATTGATAATGATTTATGCTTAATCTATGAACTGTACCAATGAAATGGTAAGTTATGTTTAAGTTTATACGAGCTTACCAAGCACTCATTGCTTACGTAGTTACTTTCATTTGTATTATAGATTATTAGAAGCTTGATTGGTTGGAAGCTCATCGGAGGCTTATCACACTATCCAACAACCATTTTGGTAGTTTTTGAGTATTTTTGCCAAGGTTAATAATGGCATGTATAGGATCTTTGTAATGGATGTTTTGGTATGTTTAAGCTTTTGAAGTTATGGTTGATTTGGTGAACTTTAATACCTTATCAAGATATGTCATATTGGTCAATTTTAAGTGCTTGTATATAAGGTCCTTTTGGATGTATGTGATGGTTTGTGAATGGTCATTTGTGGTATCATGTAGTGATTAAATAAACTAAGTTTGCATGTTTGGAAAATGACAATATTGACTTGTTATGGTAAGTGATGTTTTGGTACAATTGTGGTGCCTTCGAATGACATATTGGTTAGATGAATTATGGTGTTTGAAATGGCATGTTTACGAGTGTTTGAATGATGTGTAAATTACTTGAATGTGTGCCCAAATGGTATTGATGGTTAGGTATGAATTGAACTTGAAATGACTTGATTTTAGGTAAATTTTTGGGTTCACACGACTTGGCAACACGACCGTGTGACCCTACTTAATGAGTTGTACGGGTGAGGAAACGGGTTGGGACACGACCGTGTGTCCCTTTTTTTAAATGTTACACAGCCTGGCTGTGTCACACGGCCATGTGACTCCTATTTTCTAATTTTTTGTAACTTTTACTTAAAGATTCTAGTTTTTTAAAATTAGTCCTGATTTACTTCTAAGCTATTTTTAGGATTTTGAAGGCTCGATTCAGGGACAAAATGCATATGATTGATTGGTTTATTATAAGTTCAACTTATTGAATGTTATAATGTTAAATGATTTCTGGTTGAATGGTAATGCTTCGTAATCCTAATCCGATGGCGAAGACGGGTTAGGGGTGTTACATATTTCCTAATTCTTATCCTGAAATCAAACCCCCGCAAATCAAAAATCAAAAGCCCTAAATCAAACCCTTCATCCTTCTTCAATTCCTCCTCATCATTTTTTGAGGAGGTTAAGTTTCAGTTTATCGAATGAATTTGTTTAACTTTAGCAATTGAGAAATTGGGTGCAATTTTAACTAGCCCAGCTAAAGAAGAAGAAGAACAAGAAGAAGAAGTTATGGATATACCTTTAGAGGGAAGAGTTAATTCTTATAGTACAGTAAAGGCTTCAATTTGGATCAAAATCAAATTGTTTTTATTCTTAGAGGACTTTATGTGTTAGCTTTCATTTGTTTTCTAGGTTAGGTTTTAAACATTTTATTTGTTTAGATCCTACTAAGTAGAATTCGTAAACTATGCTAGGGTTATTTTAAGACTTTTTAAACCATTTTTAAGAATAAAATCAAAAGAAATCTTAGGTTTCATAATCTATGGAATTTGTGATTTTGCTCCGAATAATTGTTGCCCCATCATCCTTTGGATCCATAAATAATAATAAGAAAATTCATTGCAAACATTGAAAAAGATGATACTGCAATACTAGTGGATTTTCTGATGTTTCTTGAAATCTCTAGTGTTTCAGGTTTTGGGTCCTGTATAGGGCTAATCAGGATGGTCTCGTAGTGTTGGTAAGAAGTTTCTCTTTTCAGTTGTCTTCATAATCAATCTTATTCATTGTAACTTTATTTCATTCTTAAGTGGATTTTGTTTCTCGACTTGTAGGATTGGCAACACCCTTGGGAGGGCCATGATGACCATTCTCATGGCCATGGAGACAAGCATTAGGTATTGCTTTTCTTTTTATGTGATTGCTTAACATGACTTGCTTAGTTTCCCTTTTGTGTAATTTTGCATTTATGATAGCCAAGTTTAACACAAGTGAAAGGGGGTCATTAATTTGTTGATGCTTGAAACCTTAATTTTCAGTAATTCGAGTTTATTACTAAACTTCAAGTTGTTACATAAAGGTAAATGACCATAGATGTGCTTCAAGTCTAGAACTTAAAGGTTTAATGATATGTTTATATTGGGTATATGAGTAATGAAATTTGCATATGCATGCACAAGAATCATCATTAAAACATGAATAGAGAATAGATAAATCTCAGACTCATATCGACATTATTATGAGATCTTAGAACCTTTTAATGGTTATTTCTTTTGCTCCTTTTTTATGTGTTTATTGCCAATAAATATGTGCATATAAGTGTGTTTAGCAAGAATTAAGTATGACATGAACAAAACTTGTTCTCCATTTTAATGATCAATGACATTGTGTTTAGCTGTAGCTTGAAGAAGCTTATTTGCTTATGAGTGCGTGGCACAAATGCTGTTCTGGAATTCCTTCTATTTATTTTCTTTTGTGTCAATAAAGTGATAGTGAAATGGGATTGTAAGCATAATTTATTTGTTCTTCTCTTGGTGGGATTTATCGATTTCATTGTCAACGATAGTTGATGGAGTACTCGTACCTATTAGATTTGGTTGATGAATGCATATTCTCTAAGGCTTGAGCAATTGTTTCTTTGTCATCTGTGTAGATGTAAAAAGAGGAGTGGCAATCGGTCCAAGAGTAAATCTAGGAGAAATCACATTAGAGATATTGGCTCTCACTGAATGGTTGTTGAATTCATTTGATATAATTATCTTATTGCTTGCAGGCATATTCTCCTTGGCTCTACAATGTACCTTGGGAATTGTACACATGTTTGATGTATATAAAGGAAAAGTATGGGAATCCAACTATAATTTTGTCTGAGAATGGTATGATTTAGTTTAACTTAATTAAATTTAGTTTAATGGCTTATTTTTGAATAGGTTGGTATGGTTTCTGACTTCTTTTACATTTTTGCAATGAATGAATGAATTGGTTGGTATGTTTAATGGCTTATTTTCGTTACGAGATTTGCAGTTACCAAGTGATGTAATCGACAACAAGCTGACAACATATTGTGCTCAATGTTATGAGATTCGCTCTAGTCTTCCTCTTTGTCTTTTTCCAGTACATCCCGTTCACTTATTTGCAATACTTCCCATCTCCATTAAAGAACTCTCTACAGTATGTTTCTAACAAACTACTTTGGAAACAGCTCCAAATGGTGTGCTTTAGCACAAGCTAAACAATAAGTTAATACATTGAAATACAACGTGAAAGAGATGGAAAGAAGATTTTAAGTTGAACAGGTAGAAGACAAAAGAAGATATGATAAACTTAATCATAGCATCTTGAATTGAAGTTGCAGTTTCAGACTGTATTAGCTTTTATGTAATACAACATCAATATCAATGTCCATCATCTTAGATACTTTTTTATTTGTTTACTTTTGTACATTGGGTTGAATGCTGGTGGTATACATTTCGGCTAAATGTTAGTATATTTTAATTGTTGGATCGATTTTTGTAGTGAATATTCAACCTTTATTTTAATTTTAATTTTATATTTTTAGTTTTATTTAAAGCTCAATTTCTATCATTATCACTGTAAATGTTTATGAAAATATATTAATATTGGAATAATAAAAATAGAAAAAAAATTACATTAGACATGTCCATCCCAACATTTTTAAGGTTGCCTTAGACGGGTCTATCCCAACCTTTTTAAAATTTTCTTAGACGGGTCCTTTTTAAGGTTGCCTTAGACGGGTGTATCCCAACTTTTTTAAGGTTGACTTAAACAAGTCTATCCCAACCTTTTTAAAGTCACCTTTGACTGGGGCACAAGCCAACACTTTAAAAGTTGGCATATGAATGCCTTATTCTAACCTTTTTTTTCATTGTTTATTTCCTCCTATCCCAACCCTTTTTAAAAGTTGCCTTAACTAGGTCTTTGCCAACCCTTCAATAAAGGTTGGCCTATATTGAATTGTGCCGGGACCTATGCCAACAGCACAAAAAACGATGTTTTTGGAAGCGTCGGGAGAAAGGTCAGGATGACCTATGCTAACCTATCGTCCTAAGTAAAAGAAAAAAGTGTCACAGTAGACCTGTTTTGTTGTAGTGAATTTAGCATAAAATTGGTTTTGGGAAGAAATTAGAATTTGCTTTCTTCACTTCAGAGGGATTCGAATATCCAGTCTTACACTTATTCGCATGAATTGCCTGAAACCCCTACTAATTTGTTTCATGTAATATTCTTCAAAAGATCCAATAAAATTGCCCAACTGTTTTGCTATCGTTTCTGCGAAAAACCCTGAAGGTAGATGAAAAATAAGAGTGCTCTTTTTACCACTCTCTCAAAGTCTAGCCTATTAAAGACTTTGAACATAAAATGTTTCTCACCCAAATTTGAGACCTGAAAACCCCCAACAAGTGCCAAAGGTTGGCAAGAGTATTACACATAGCCGAAAAGTGTACCAGACTTGTCGTAAAAAAACCCTAACCAAATAAAAACCAAACATAAGCTTATGTTCTTCATTTGATCCATTAAATTGTCATGCATCATCTTCTTCATCCCTTATGTTTAACCCCTCAAATCCACTCTCCATAATCAAATCAACGCAAAAATAAAAATAAAAAAAATTCAGTAAAATTAAAAAGCAAAACGCATAACTATAGGAAGAACTTTTAAAATAAGAATCATGAGAACCAAAATGATCATAGCTATTAGATCAAAATAAATGGTTCTAAGCCTTAGATTTTGTATTTATTTTACTTTATTAAAATAAAACCAATACCCAATCTTTCCTCCTTTCTTTTTTCTTTTCATTGCATAATTGAAATCTTAGAGTGAAAAAAAATTGGATAATTTTTACTTTCAATTTTTTTTGAGAAAAAAATGGAATGGAAAGTAAGAGATTAAGGTTACTATAAGATTAATTAATTTGTGTATTAGGTATTTGTTTTTCTTGATTGAAAAAATTAATCGACCATTTCATTCTAAAAATTTTGGAATTTTTTCTTGGTTGATTTCAAGTACTCATAGAATTTCAAGTATAAAAATTTAAAACTTACCTCACTTTTCTAGTGAAATGCTTGAAATAAATTAAGAAAACAATCCCAAAAGTTTTAAAATGAAATAGTTGATCAACTTTTTGTTCCATTTTTTTTTTTGCTCCATGCAAAAATTAAATCTAAAACCATAATACTTTAATTACATGAAAAAAGAGATAGAAAAAGATGGAATATTGTTGATTTTATTTTAATATAATAGTTTAAATACAAAATTTAAATTTAGAACCACTTATTTCAATCTAATAATTAAAATCAACAAAAATTGTCATAATATTTTTTATTGTAAGCGGTACAACTATGGTCCAATCAATTAATTGATTTAACATGGTAATAATAAATTACAACTTTATTTTATAGAAATTCGGGTACGATTATCACCCACATATTATAATAATCAATGATGTGATTTTTATGACCATAATAATAATAATAATAATAATAATAATAATAATAATAATAATAATAATGTGTTTTCCTAGGAATATGCCATTGAAGATGCCATGCAGGGATCAAAAGTTGATATGATATTTAGAATAGTGAATGGGACAGCCAGATTACTCTAGACTTGGTTACCTTTTTTATTCAGTTAATTGGTGTTTATTGAAAAAAAATTAAAATATTACTATAAAATAAATAGCTAGAGCAGAGTGTATTTTATTGATCAATTAGGATATATATATAACTTTTTCAAAGTCTCTATCTATAAACATAATAAGTATAAATGAAGTAGAGATCTGATTCTAATGACTAATAGAATTGAAAGTGTCGAAACCTTTTTTTATCGACTTTTATTTTAAAATAAAAATAGTCACCACCAATTCTTTTTATTAGTTGTGATTGGATCAGCTCGTAATTTAATCATTTTAATAAAATGTTAGATTTACTAAATCGATAATTTTCAGTCTACAAAATCTAGAAAGTGGGTTCGGGAGTCGGTTACGCATGAGGAAGATTAACACCCTCATAACGCTCAAAATTGGTGCCTACTTGATTACTTGACTACTTAGTGTTGAGAATTGAGAATTCAAAGAAAATTCGTACCTAGCCGATTACAATGATTACTTGATTAAAATATCGCTAACTAAATAAAATTTTATGGAAAGAGTTCTTATTTTGACTTAATCGAGAAAAAAAGATCATGTCCCGTAAGTTAGGACACGATATCTCGAACCCTCGAAATAAGATCATTTGATTATTACCTAAGTCCTACGTGTCTTGAATTTTCAATAGGATGTTTGGTTATTTTGGTTCTAGGAAGAGGCCATACTTCATAAGTTAGAAGCACAACTCCTCGAATCTCGAACATAACGAATATTTCTTCGGTTTTAATTATTTTTATGCGTTTACGCCGAAAAATGGATGAATGTTTGTAGCATAATTTACAATGCACAATGATGGCAAAATTATGGTATTAACAAAATAAGCATAATATTCAATAAAATAATGACAATAAAATAAAATAAAATAGCTACATAGGTACAAACAAAATAACATCAAAATGAAATAATAAAAAATGAAATAAAATGATTGTAGTAAAAGTAATGAGGGTAAAATAGTAAATGACTATAACATGAAAATAATAATAGTAACAATAATCATCTCTAATGACAAAAAAACTACTTAAGGATGTAAACAAATCTGTAATATTTAGAGAGGAGAAAAATATAAATAATCATAAAAATAACAGTGTTGGAAATAATAAAATAACAAATAAAAAATAAGTAGGCAAAGGACTAAATTGAAAGCTAAAAGAAATTCTAAGCATAAATTAAAAAAACAAAATAAAAAGTAAACAAAGGATTAAATCAAAACAAAACAAAAAGTATAGGGACTTAATTAAATAAACAGGGGACTAAATAAAAACTATAACATGACTTTAAGATATAAATAAATAAAATAATAAATAAATGGTTAGATTAAAATATAATAAAAATACAAGGACCAAAAGGGCAAATAAGCCAACATCAATACACGTGCCACTCTTCAGAGGGTCAACACTCTAAGGACCAAAATGAAAACAAATTGAAATTAAATAGCATAATTTTAAAAAGAAGAAAAACCAAAATTAGGACCAAATTGTAAAGCGCCTAAAGGCGGAAGGACTGGAGTGACAATTTGACCCCTCCTTAAAAAACACTAGGATCCTAGAGGATCTGGGTCGAGTCATCTGGTCATGTCCAAAACGACATCGTTTTGGGGCTTCTGAAGCCAGGCCAAAACGACGTCGTTTCAGTAAGCCTATATAAGTTAAAAAAATATTAAAAAAAATTCTAAACCTGTTTTTTTTAATTATTTCTTTTTCTTTTTCTCTCAAGCTCTCCTTGGTCTGGCCATGGGAGCCGCCGTAGCTCCGCCATGGCCGTCGGCCATCGACGATCGTCGCCTCCAGTGGCCGAAAAATCTCCAAAATACCCCATTTGTCTCTCTTTTTCACGTAGAACTCCGATTTAGGGTTAAAATCCCTAAAAGTTTGATCAAAATTCAACAAAAACAAGAGAAACCTTTCGGTTTCTTCCCTTTTTCTGATGCGAGCTTAGCGAATCCCTAGGGATTCGGAAGCCTTTCACACCAAAAAGGAACACTAACGGTGGTGCAAGTAAACAAAAAAAAAGTCTTTCGTTTCTTTTATATATATATGTATGTTTTTCAAAAAAAAAGTAAATGGGACAACTTTTCTTTTAAACTTTTTTTTTGTATTCTATTTCCTCTGTAAAAATTACAAAGAGTTTTTGTTCGGCTTTTATAGCCAAATCAATTACAAAATATTGTTTTTCTTTGTTTTTTTTCTTAAATTGCTTCTTTGTTTTGCCATCTGTTCTCTGCTTTTTTTTTGCAGGTATTCGTGGCCAGGTCAAAGGTGATGGGAAGCCACGCTTTGCCATTTCGGTGAAATGGTGGCAGAGAAGGCTTGCTTGCTGACATGACAAGCAGCGGCTAAAAGGGCTAAGGGGAAATTAGGGTTTCTGATGTGTTTAAGATAGTGGGCTTTGAGCTTAGGTTTTTTTAGATTTTAGGGTTTTTTGTATTTGGGCCATTATTTTTGTAAATAGACTTTAATAATGGATTTTTTTATTATTTTTATTTATTTATTTATTTGTTTTTGTTGGGCCAAATAAAATTGGGCCTCTAGAGTTGTCCCTCTTTGCTCATATTCGTGTAACGGAAAAGGAGCAAAGACCTTTACAGAGGACAAATTTTGTTCGGTCTTGCTGAATATTGACTTCTCAGGTGCTTCTCTTTTTCAAAAGACTCACTCTTTCAGTTCCTTAGTTACCCTACATTACTGTATCCGCTTTGCTACAAATTTAGGAAGGCAGGATTTAGTATCACGGCTCCATCTTGCTCTATTGCAACTTCAAATAGATAAGATTTATTGTTGAAATTTCAATCCATTCCACTACAATTTTAGGGATATAAAATTTGTAGCTTCATCTTGCTCCACTGCTACTTCAGGGAGAGAAGATCCACCATTTTAGTTTTAATCTGACCCACTGCAACTTTAGGGAGATAAGATTAGCTATGGTAGTTTAAATCCAACCCACTACAACTCTAGGGGTATAGGATTTGTAGCTTCATCTTACTCTACTGCAACTTTAAAGAGATGAGATTTGTTGTTGTAGTTTTAATCCATTCCACTGCAATTTTAGGGATATAAGTTTTGTAGCTTCATCTTGCTCCACTGTAACTTCAGGGAGATAAGATCCACCATTGTAGTTTCAATTTGACCCACTGTAACTTCAGGGGTATAGGATTTGTAGTTTCATCTTGCTTCACTGTAACTTCAAGGAGATAAGATTCACTATGGTAGCTTCAATCTGACCCACTGCAACTCTAGGGGTATAGGATTTGTAGCTTCATCTTACTTCACTACAACTTCAAGGAGATAAGATCCACTATTGTAATGTCAATCCGACCCACTGCAACTTCAAGGGTATAGGGTTTGTAGTTTCATCTTACTCCGCTGCAACTTTAGGGAGATAAGATTCGCTATGGTAGCTTCAATCCGGCCCACTGCAACTTTAGGGGTATAGGATTTCTAGCTTCATCTTGCTCCACTACAACTTTAGGGAGATAAGATCCACCATTCTGGTTTCAATCTGAACCACTACAACTTTAGGGGTATAGGATTTATTGCTTCATCTTGCTCCACTGCAACTTCAAGGGGATAAGATCTGCCATTGTAGTTTCAATTTGACCCACTGCAACTTTAAGGGTATAGGATTTATAGCTTTATCTTGCTCCACTACAACTTTAAGGAGATAAGATATGCCATTGTAGTTTCAATCTGACCCACTACAACTTCAGGAGTATAGGGTTTGTGGTTTCATTGATCTGTTACACCGCTTTTTGGGAATAAAACCTGTAGAATCCGTTTCATTGGCCTATATTTTATGCCAAGCGATTAGGATATTATCATCAGAATGAATCAAATCCTCCTAAATAGATGTATATAAATGATATTTGTATGAATGCAAAATGTCATTTTCGAAAATGGTCCCCTTTTTAGTGCTTAGGATGACATTAGTCGTTGTTAGTCAAGGTTCTATCACTAACGTGTTACCATGCCCTCTTGTTCAGGTCTGGTTTCTTTGACAAGAAACCCGAAGAGGTAATCACAATCTGAACTATTCGTTCCAAGATCTTTTCAATCTTCAAATTTGATTAGTTCTAAATAGTGGTCCTATTTCAAGTCCCTATACTATTTAGAATTCTTTCAGAGCAATATGCAGAAATCCTTTTGTACTTTAACATTGTGAGTCTACTAACCGTTATTTCAATACAAAGTGCTTAAACAAGGTCTTAAAAAATGGATAAGATTGAAATTTATCGGGAGCAAAGCCATTAATGAAAAGATTAATCAAAGTGACAACCATTGTAAAAACACAAAGTGGGTGAAAATGAAACTAGGTTCCCCAGATATTGTAGTATGAATTTCTCTGAGCAAACCTACTGAAGTCAATCCCAAGCCGGATATATGTTTGGGAGATCTAAAGTACCTTGTTGATGCCCCAAGATGTAAAGTTTCTCCTCCTTATTACCTTTGCGAGGAAACGACTATTACATGCCCATTCTTTGGTCAAAATTTGAGCCACCTTTTTCGGGTTTTCAACTCAAAATTCATTTGGTCTTAAGACGCCCTTTGCGGGTTTTCACCTTGGCCTCTCATTTTTTTCCTATTTTTAGGTGAAATACCTCTTGATTGAATCTGAATTCACAGGGTAGGGCAAATTTTTCCCTTCCATTTCGGTCAAAATCAATGCTGCTCCATAAAAGACTTTTTTCACCACATAATGTCTTTCCCAATTCAACATACATTTTCCTCTAAAGTCCTTTTGTATAGGAAGGATCCTTTTCAACACCAAGTCCCGCTCTTGGAACTCTCTGGGGCAGACCTTTTTGTCATAAGCTCACATCATTCATTTTTGGTACATCTAACCATGACGGATTACTTTTAGTCTATTCTCTTCGATCAAGTTCAACTAATCATATCGAGATTGGATCCATTATTTTTCATCTAATTTTAACTCTGACAAAACTCGAAGAGAAGGAATCTCGAGTTTGTTAGGAAATACTGCCTCCATTCTATAAACTAATGAGAAAGGCGTTGCCGCAATGAAGGTTCTGACAGACGTTCGATAAGCATAAAGGGCAAATGGTAACTTCTAATGTCAATTTTTATAAGTTTCTATCATTTTCCCCACGATCTTCTTAATGGTCTTATTGGCTACCTCTACTGCACCATTCATTTTTGGACAATATGGTGAAGAGTTGTGATGTTTGATCTTGAATTGACTACAGACCTCCGTTACCTTATTTTTGTTCAAATTTAATACATTATCAAATATGATCTTTTCTTGTATTCCATATCGACATATGATCTCTTTCTTTAAGAATTTGCTAACTGCCGACTTTGTGACACTAGCATAAGAAGCAGCTTCTACCCATTTGGTGAAGTAATCGATGACCACAAAGATGAATCGATGCCCATTAGAAGCTTTTGGCAATATCAGCCTAATAACATCCATGCCCCACATAGAAAAAAAGGTTATAGAGAAGTCATAACATGAAGAGGTGAGGGAGGCACATGAATTTTGTCTCCATAAATTTAGCATTTATGACACCTCTTAGCATAATTAATACAATCCCCTTCTATGGTGGACCAATGATATCTAAATATCATGTTTTTCCTGACCATTGTAAAACCATTACATGTGTTCTACAAACACCCTCATGGACTTCTTCCAAGATTTTCTTGGCCTCAACAGCATCTACACATCTTAGTAACACTTGATCCTTTCTTCTTTTGTATAGGATCTCCCTATCTAAGGCATACTTATTGGCATGTCTCCTAGCGTCCTTTTATCATTTTTGGTTGCCTGCCTAGGGTATTCACGGTTCTTTACATATTGCAGTATATCGTGGTGCCAAGGGTGATCATCTTTTTCTTCTTCCCCGATATTGTAACAATGGGTCAGATCCTCATAAATACTTATCTGGATAGGTTTTACATCATATTGTTTGTTCACTTTAACCATGGAAGCTAAGGTAGCCAAGACATCGGCCATCTGATTTTCATCTCGCGGGAGGTAGCAGAAGGTGATGTCATCAAACTCCTTAATTAACTCAAGGACCAACCTTCGATAATTGATCAACTTGGGATCTCTCGTCTCCAATTCACCTTTGAGTTGATAGATCACTAGTGCAGAATCGTCATATATTTCCAACACCATAATTTTGTGTTCTATAGTTGCACAAATACCAATGATGCATGCTTCGTATTCTGTCATACTATTTATACAATTAAAGTCAAGTTTACTGGTGAAATTATAATGTTCTCCGTTTAGGGATACCAAGACTGCCTCAATTCTTTTACCCATAACATTTGAGGCTCCGTCAAAATTTAGTTTCTAAGGATATTCTTCTGGAGCACTTTCTTCAGTGGTTACAACATACATCAGATCATCGTTTGGGAAATCGAAATTTAAATGCTCGTAATTCTCTAGAGCTCTGCTAGCTAAAAAATCTGCTATTGCACTCCCATTTACCGCCTTCTAGTTTACATACATTACATCAAATTCGGAGAGCAGAATTTTCCATCGAGTCATTCTTCCATTCAACGCAGTTGACTCCATCATGTACTTTAAAGGATCCATCTTCAAGATAAGCCAAGTCATATGGTACAACATGTATTGTCTCAGCCTCCGGGTAGTCCAGATTAAGGCGCAGCACAACTTCTCAATTGGCGAATAAATTGTCTCGTATTCAGAAACTTCTTGCTTAGGCACTAAATTGCTCTTTCTTTCCTCCCTGACTCATTATGTTGGCCAAGTACGCATCCCATAGAATTTTTAAATACTGCCAAGTACAGTATCAGTGGTTTATCTGGGCTAGGTGGCATTAACACTGAGACATTGGACATGTAATGTTTGACCTTGTCGAAGGTCTTTTCGCATTTCTCATCCCATACACTTGGGTTATGTTTCTTAAGGAGACGGAATATGGGGTTACACTTCTCAGTTAGTTGTGAAATGAACTGGGCAATGTAATTTAATCTCCCTAAGAAACCCCAAACCTCTTTTTTGGTACGTGACAATTGTAACCCCTGTATAGCCTTATCTTTATTTGGGTCAATCTCGATCCCTTTCTCGCTAACTATAAATCCTAACAGTTTACCCAACATGGCCCTGAAAGTGTATTTTGCTGAATTCAATTTTAGTTGGAATTTTCTCAGTCTCAAAAACAGTTTCCTCAATACTTTCATATGCTCCTTTTCTGTTCAATATTTTGCAATCATATCATTGACATAAACCTCGATTTCTTTTTGCATCATATCATGAAACAAAGTTACGATGGCTATTTGAAATGTTACTCCCATATTTTTAGTCCGAATGACATCACTTTATAACAAAATGTTTCTCAGGTTGTTATGCATCATATTATGAATGTGGTTATATCTGGAGAAACCATTCATGAAGGAAAACAATGAATGATCTGTCGTGTTGTCTACTACAGTATCGATGTGGGGCAACAGGAAATTGTCCTTCGAGCTGGCCTTGTTTAAACCCCTTTAATAAACACACATTCATACTTTCTCATCTTTCTTAAGGATGGGGACTATATTGGCTATCCACTCCGAATATTTGGCCACTTGTAGGAAAGCAACGTCAATTTGTTTCTTAAGCTCTTTTTTATTTTCAATAGTACACCTGGCCTCATCCTTCGAAGTTTCTGTTGAATCGACTTGCATTTTTCCTTTATGGAAAGTCGATGTACCACAAGATCTGTACTTAAACCAGGCATGTCTTGACACGACCATGCGAAGACATCTTTGAATTCTTTGAGTAACTTACCGAGGTCTTGCCTTGTCTCTGCAGTGATGCAAGTTTCGATTTTCACTTCTTTCTTTTCTGGGTCATCCCTTAAGCTCACAACTTCTACTAACTCTTTGTGAGGTAGAATATGTTTCTCATATTGCTCTACTATCCTTAACAAATCAGGAGACAAGTTACAATCTCAATCATCTTCAAAGTCCTGAGGTTCCTTTAGACACATATCCTACTCAAAAGGAGACTCTAAGTTAATAGCAACGTTACTCATATCATTGATACTCGGAGACCTATTATATGAATAAAAGGAGACCCAAGGAACAAATGAATTTAAGAAAGATTAAATGTGTGGTATGAGTATGAGAAAAAAAGAGAAAAAAAAGTAGAATATTTTTCAATGGGACATAAAAATGCATTGTTTTCATTGAAATAAAGGTAATGGATATGCGCCTTTTTCACAAAAGGATCATTATTGTTCTCAGGCTTAAAGCAATAGGTATGTTTTGAATATTACTCTGAAATGATCCTAAAAAATACAGGGATTTCCTGTACAGTCTAGTTGTTTAGAACACTTCCGAGGATGTGGAAACAAATTCATAATAATTTTTTAGTTCATTCTTCAGATGCATAAACATCTTTCCCTTCCAAACCCTTAATATCTTCAAATAATTCCAACTTTTTATTATCCATCAGGCTCTATACTAGAGTTCTGAACTCGATGCACTTTTGGATTTTATAAATTCATTGCATGCAATGAAATGTAATGTTAATGAATGGAAAAGATGCATGCAAAAAGGCGTTGATCCTAGTTCAATTCCATTAGAACAACTTTACTAGAAATCGAGTTTCTTTACATAAAACAGATACTTCCACTTTATCAAGAAACCCCTTTTCCATGACAAACTCTCTATTTAGCAACCGAACACGAATCAACACCCTTTTTTAAAGATGAAAATACAACGCAGCCACAGCCAGAACAAAGAGAAACAAGTCAGTACATATTGTATAAAACTTGAATATAAAGCAAAAAATAATAAATAAAGCATCTCTTCTTTGTAATCTATTCGGGTGACCTCTAAAAGTTCTATATGGTACTACCTAGGGTAGGCTCTTAGGGCTCATTACATGCGGTTTGGTTCTAAAGTAAGGGTACCTAAACCAGCAGATTCCTCAACCCTCACCCATTATAGGCTCATACAGACAAAGTTCATTTCGGGGGAATACATTTCCCTATGTCTATATGGAGGCAAATACCTTACGAAGACATAGGTACGAATGTATCTCGAAAGCGATCCACTATCCTATACGGAGGTGAAGACCTAATGAAGGAATAGCTTCCCACTCCCACTTAAGAAAAGGTAAAATGGAACGATTATGCAATGCAATATATGTGAAAACATACAAAGAGAAACTCTTGAACCAATAAAACAGATGTATTAGATCGCTATGTAACTCGAGATAACAAAGACATTTTTTACCACCAAAACAAACATGAAGGATGAAATACAAGGATGGGATCGTCAATTTAAACCAAATTATCAATTTTCGACAAAAAGACCAAAAAGTAATCAACTCGCGGTTTGAATCTCTTATTTTGTCCTCAGTGGAGTCGTCAAGCTGTTGAAACATTTTTTCTTTTTTGTGATCGACTTTTATTTTAAAATAAAAATAGAGTCACCACCAATCCTTTTTATTAGGTGTGATCGGATCACCTCGTAATTTGATCATTTTAATAAAATGTTAGATTTACTAAAATGATGATTTTCAGTCTCCAAAATCCAACAAGTGAGTTCAAGAGTCGTTTACGCATGAGGAAGGATTAGCACTCTCATAATCCCAAAATTGATACCTAGTTGATTACTTGATTACTTAGTGTCAAGATT
The DNA here is from genome assembly GCF_007990345.1 of Gossypium hirsutum. Taxonomy (NCBI): domain Eukaryota; kingdom Viridiplantae; phylum Streptophyta; class Magnoliopsida; order Malvales; family Malvaceae; genus Gossypium; species Gossypium hirsutum. The sequence goes on from NC_053438.1 coordinate 10,566,568, forward strand.
TGAGAATTCAAAGAAAATTGAAAATACGATCCTTTTTTTTTTGCATGATGTTATTTGATTAAAATATCGTTAACTAAATTAAATTTTATGGAAATAGCCTTCTTATTTTGAGTTAATCGAGAAAAAAAGATCATGTCTCATAAGTTAGGGCACGATATCTCGAATCCTCAAAAATAATAATACTCATCATTTGATTATTACCTAAGTCCTACGTGTCTTGAATTTTAAATAGGATGTTTGGTTATTTCGGTTCTAGGAAAAGGCTACACTTCATAAGTTAGGAGCACGACTCATCGAATCTCGAAAATAATGAACATTGCCTCAGTTTTAATTATTTTTATGTGTTTACACCAAAAAATGGATGAATGTATGTAGCATAGTTTACAATGTACGATGATGGCAAAATTATGGTATTAACAAAATAAGCATAATATTCAATAAAATAATGACAAAAAAATAAAATAAAATAGCTACATAGGTACAAACAAAATAACATCACAATGGAATAATAAAAAAGAAAATAAAATGATTGTAGTAAAAGTAATGAAGGTAAAATATTAAATGACTATAACTTGATAATAATAATGGTAATAATAATCATATCTAATGACAAAAAATAAAATAAAATAAAATAAAACTACTCGAGGATGTAAATAAAATTGCAATATTTAGAGAGGGGCAAAAATATAAATATTCATTAAAATAAAAGTGTTGGAAATAATAAAATAACAAATAAAAAATAAGTAGGCAAAGGACTAAATGGAAAGCTAAAAGAAATTCTAAGCATAAATTAAAAAAAACAAAGGATTAAATCAAAATAAAATAAAAAGTACAGGGGCTTAATTAAATAAACAGGGGACTAAATAAAAACTATAACAAGATTTTAAGGTATAAATAAAATAATAAATAAAGGGTTAGATTAAAATATAATAAAATGTAGCGACTAAAAGGGAAAATAAGCCAACCGTAATACACGTGTCATTCCTCAGAGGGTCGACAGTCTGAGGACCAAAATAAAAACAAATCAAAATTAAATGACATAATTTTAAAAAGAAGAAAAACCAAAATTAGGATCAAACTGAAAAGCGCCTCAAGGCGGAAGGACTTGGGCGGCAATTTGACCTCTCCTTCAAAAACACCCGGATCTTAGAGGATCTGGGTCGGGTCATCAGGTCATGTCCAAAATGATGTCGTTTTAGGGTTCTGAAGTTAGGCCAAAACGACGTCGTTTCAGTAAGCCTATATAAGTTAAAAAATATATTTTTTTAAAAAGCATTCTAAACTTGTTTCATTTTTAAATTCTTTTTTTTTCTTTTTCTCTCAAGCTCTCCTTGGTTCAGCCATGGGAGTTGCCACAGCTCCACCGCGGCCACTGGTCATCGGCGACTGCTACCTTTGGTGGCCGAAAAATATCCAAAATACCCCATTTGTCTCCTTTTTCCATGTAGAACTCCAATTTGGGATTAAAATCCCTAAAAGTTTAGTCAAAATTCAACAAAAACAAGAGAAACCTTTCGGTTTCTCCCCCTTTCCAACGCGACCTTAGGTGAATCCCTAGAGATTTGGAAGCCTTTCAAGCTAGAAGGGAACACCGATGGTGATGTAGGTAAACAAAAAAAATTCGTTTCTTTTTATATATATGTGTATGTTTTTCAAAAAAAAAAAGAGTAAATGGGACAACTTTTTTTTTAACTTCTATTTTTTTTTTTTGTATTCTAGTTCTTTCGTAAAAATTATAAAGAGTTTTTGTGTGGCTTTTATAGCCAAATCAATTACAAAATATTGTTTTTCTTTCTTTGTTTTTTTTTTCTTTTGTTGCTTCTCTGTTCTGTCCTTTGTTCTCCGCTTTAGTTTTTTTTTTCTTTTTTGCAGGTATTTGTGGCCAAGTCAAAGGCGATGGGAAGCCACGCTTTGCCATTTTGGTGAAATGGTGGCAGAGGAGGCGTGCTTGCTGACATGACAGAGGCGGCGGCTAGAAGGGCTAAGGGGAAACTAGGGTTTCCGATGTGTTTAGGATAGTGGGGTTTGGGATTAAGTTTTTTTGGATTTTAGGGTTTTTCTTGTATTTGGGCATTATTTTTGTAAATAGACTTTAATAATAATTTTATTATTATTTTTATTTATTTGTTTGTTTTTATTGGGCTGGACGAAATTAGGCCTCTACATAAAGTACATAAAAACTTATATTGATCTAGATGGACATATACTTAATAAGATATTCATAATAAGTATGAATTACTCTATTCTTTTTTATAAAAATAACATCACAATTTACAATAAGTAATATCATTCAATGATCTTTTAAAACGTTATAAGTAAAATTATGATAATACATTGATTACAATCACAATTAATTATTTTAATGTATAATAAATTGATAATTAGAATATATTTGAATTTAAATAAAAATAAACCTAACTTTCTCACAAGCTTCCTAAATGCAAAATGCAGAGATTTATTCTATCCTTGAGATTAATATGTAGAAAGCCCGGAGGAAAATAACATTGTCAACTGTCTTTAATTTCTCATAATTTTATTAGCCTTGTGTACGAAGAATGAATGAAAGATGAATTGGTTTTTAAAAATGCTTTTTCTCTATTACAAAGTTGATTGGAACTATCTTTGGTTTATACTGATCAAATTGAATATTGATGAGAAGTGAGTAAATTGGATAATGAATTACATTTATCTCATTTAATGTTAATGAAGTTCAAAGTGTGGAGTTAAGTAAGAGGACCGTTTTTATTCTTTGTACAGAAGGTCTTAAGCAGTTACATGGCATCTCTATTTGCCGAGGTAATTCATCTATTTCTCATTTACCTATGTCTTTTTCAGAGCTTTGAATTTAAAATGTCAAGTGGTGAAACATATTCTTGTTACCTTTAGTTCAAGATAATCATAATTTGTGTACAATATTAAAAAAAATGAAAAAAGGAAAACTTAATCAACGCATGCTAAAAAATATGGAGTGGTGAACAAAAAAAACGTAACATCCAAATAATTAAAATATAATAAAGAAAATTAACAACAAGTTTAATAACAATAAAGCAATTTTAAATAAAAACATAATAAAAATATTTATTTTAATTACTAAATTTTGAAAATATTTATTTTAAAATAACATAATAACATAAATATTTATTTTATTAACAAATAAAATAATCAAATGAATACTTGAAATAGATATTCAACCAAAAAAAAGGGAAAACATCACTCATTTAATCCCAAAACCAATTAGAATATCAGGAAAAAAAACTCAAATTTGGAACTATGAAAAAAGAAAACCCCAAATCTATAACGACTTTCTTTGCTTACAAGAAACTACAACAATGGGATCTAACAACCAACCCTTCAATCCTTCAAAATACCAAAACCTTAAACCCTATGGGTGCAAAAAATGATTCGGCAAAGGGCCAAATATCGACCACCATGGCTGTAATAGTCAACCCATCAAAAACAGGAAACCTAATATTTCAAATTTTTAAGGTCAGTATTTTTGAAACCCATTTGAGAGATCTAAGCTATGAAGAAGTTCATCATACCAAGGAGAAGTCATGGTTGAAGTTGCAAGATGGTTCAACAATCATATCTTTAGATCAACGTTAGAGAAATTCAAAAGTTGAAGGCATTTTTGTTGCTTTTAGAAAATTTTTCGAGAAACCTAATCAAAACATTCAAAGGAGGGAATGGAGAGCAACAATTAGGTGCCACTTTTGGGCCAAAAAAAGCAGCCAATCATGGTGGTGTGGGCTAGGTGTTGGCTAGGGTTGAGAGAGGAAGAATGAGAAAAGAAAAGATAAGGAGAAATGGGGGAAGGAAAGAAAAAAAAATTTGAGAAAGAAAAGGAACGAAGCAATATCATTTTTATTATTTTTGTATATATTTTTAAATTTATTAATCATTTTTAATTTAATTTTTAGATGATGACATCATTTTGATGTCACTAATGACATATGTCGTTGTCTAATACCACCACATGTTCGAGACTTAACGGTGTTAATAAAATGTACCAAACTAGTTGATGGAGAAAAAGTTCGGGTACCAATCTGGGAAAAAAACCTTAAGTACCAATCTAGAAGAAGTGGACAAATTCAAGTACCAAATTTATATTTGACCCCTTATTTAAAATGATACATTTTTAAAAAATAACAAACTTTTTAATTAATAAATAAATTCTCATTTAATTTGTAATATCCCAAAAATCGGGTTAGAAGAAATTGAGTTTTCAAACCAAAAATGGTCATCCCTCGATTTGAGTTTAGACTTTAAAAATTTTTTACTAGTAAATTGATCCGGTTCAGTGGTTAAGTGTTCTGGGTATGTGTGTGAGGTTCTGGGTTTGAATCCTGTTCCTAGAAATTTTGTTATTTTGCTTAAACCCTTACCTTTGAACGTTGGTTTATAAGTTAAACTCAGTCAATTAATGTCAAGAATGAGTCTGCTGGGTTCCAAAAACCCCTTCTTCTTCGAATTTTAGTCATTGAAAAACGAGACTGTCGACACCACAGGACTGTGTACCAGGCCGTGTGGTACACCATATGGCAGGTTGTGTAACTTATTGTTCGCAAAAATTGGAGGCACACAAGCGTGTGCCTAGACTGTGTGTGTGGTTAAATTGTACAGGATTCGCACGGGCCAATGACATGAGCATGTGTCTAGGCCGTGTAACTCACTATTTGTGAATTAAGACCACACGGGCAAATGACACAGGCGTGTGTCAAGCCATGTGGGATACACGGGCATGTGCTAGACCGTGTAGAATCACAAGGGCCAGTTCTCCAAGTCGTGTGAAACCACACAGGCGTGTGAAACAATATTTGGAATTTTTCGTTCAGGCCACAAGCGTCGTTCGAAACGAATTCAAGCCTACTGTAGTGTCCATATGATTTAAATTAGACTATATAACTTCATATCTGTTGATTTGATGATGAACAACTTGGGAATAGTACGTATGTGTACTATGTTGAACTTAAGTACGTAGGAACTGTCAGAATGTAGTGTGCTATTGTATAATGTATGCGAATTATCCAGGTGCAGTCTGTATTCTGTTAAGTTTGCTGGTACGCCTCTGTGTTACTCTGTTGATGAAGAATATGCAATATCTGAATATGTTAGGTTGATTGTTACTAATTCTGACTCATAATCGTACATGTGACTTCATGGAAAATCTGATATGATCTGTTGAGGTTTGATAAATCTGTCTTACAAAACATGAATTCTCATGTTTACTGATTCTTTTATTGAATGATAGCATGTCTTACATGCTTATCACTCCGATTCTGTATTTGCATGCCATGACACATTGTATGGGATTTGGGTTAATGTGAAAGGATGAAGTTTCTGGCAGTTTAATGATCTGTATTATCTGATGGGTAATCCATAATTTTATATTGGCATCTCGCCTGTCATATAATGGTTTGACCACGTATATTTGGTCTGGTAGTTTCAACTGCAAATATTCTAGTGGCACTGTCCACAATTATCTATTGGTGTGATATGACTGGACAAGTTATGGGGAAACTCTATTTTGGTGTGTAGCAGAGTTGGGTAGGATGTTTTCTAATAAATTTGCATCTTGATTTGTTTGAAAGATACTGCATCTGTGTAAACATACATGCTCTGCTCTACTCTATTCTGTCCTGCTCTGTTCCATTCCATTACGTTATGTTCTACTCTATTCGGTTATGATCTGCTTGATTTGTTTTGTTCTATTTTGCTATGTTCTGTTGTACTACCTTTGTTGAAATCTTTGTGATACTTGTAATAGGCCAATTTTGGCTTGGGCCCAAATTACCAAAATAAAACAAAAACCCAAACCAATAAATAAACAGTCCAAAATTACATGTCTATTATAGTCCAAGTTTTTACCGAAACCCTAGCCAAATTCTAACCCTAGCCCAAATTAGCCCAACACCTAAACCACATAAGAAAACCTAGCCTCCCTACCCCTCTTTAGCCGCCACTCCTCCCACACACACCAGCCTCCTCACGCGCACCACCGCCACCGTACGCCATCACCATGCTCGTCTGACACCTGTAAAAATTGAATGCAACAACAGAAAAGGCACGCCAACAAGCGGTAAAAACAAATGCCAAAAGACAAAGAATAGAAACAAATGGTCTTGTATCCGGCTATAAATTCCAAAACTCTATCTTTGTAATTTTTTACGCACACTAGTAAATCAAAAAGCAGAACAGAAGTTTAAAAAAAGGTATTGGTTTTGATCTTTTCCTTGTTTCTTTTCGTTTTCTCGTTTCTTTTTATTTTTTTACAAATCCATTTTAATAAAAAAGGCATAGAATAAAAAGAAAAAGTCTAAAAAGGGCTACCTGATGGTTGCGCTCCAACGTCGTGGATGTTTGAGGTAGCCACATCCGATGAAAGGTGGCTGGAAGTCGAGGGGTCCTTCGTTTGTCTAGGCATTCTCGTTTGATTATTGGAAGTTTCGGGTTTAAAATGGGCTTAGAAAGGTCAAAACGACTGAAATGGCCTCTTTTTTGGGCTCCGATATCCGTACACGGCGGTCACCGCCGTGTCAGCCGGCGACCATGACAGACGGTGGCCTTATTGGCCGGAGAAAATGGAGGGGTTGAGAGAATTTCAGTGGTTTTTTTTTAGGAAGAAGAAATGAAGTTTTTTTAAAAAATTTATTTAAATAAAGAAGCAAAACAGTGCCGTTTTGGGTTAGGGACTCAGGCCCGCTCAAGGGGGGATCCGCGTGTTTTTGCCTTTTGGGTTATTTACACCCCTGGCCCTTCTATATTTCTGTTCTTTTTAATTTAGTCCATTTGGTTTATTTTTTCTTTTTTCTTTTTTTAATTCAACCACAAGATTTTGTTTGTTTTTCAATCGGGTCCTCGGCCCACTGATGCACTGGAAAATAGACACATGTCCAGGGATTGGATTTTTTTACCCATTTGGCCCTCTGCCCTTTCGCGCCCTTTCATTTTGGTCCTTATTTGTTTATTTTATTATATTTTTTACCTTTAATTTCATTTTTGTCCTGATTTAGTCCCAAATCTATTTGATTTCAATTTATTTTCGCAAAATTTTTATTTGTTTATTTTAAACCTTTTTCTCATATATTATTTATTTTAAATTGTTTTATTATTATTTATTTTAAGTTTTCCACATATCATGTATTTTAAACTATTTCAAACTATTATCCATTTTAAATTTTTTATATATTATTTATTTTTAAACTATCATATATATTATTTATTTTGAATTGTTTTTTTTATATATATCATTTATTTTTTAACTGTTTTGTATATTATTTATTTTAAACTTTTTATATATTATTTTTAAACTGTCTTATATGTTATTTATTTTAAATTGCTTTGTATATTATTTATTTTAATTTGTTTTACATATTATTACTTTAAATTGTTTTATACTATTTACTTCAAATTGCTCTATATATTATTTTGTTTCGTTTTCTTTGATTGTTAATATTGATATTAAAGTGACATGTGTTGTGTGATTATTGTCATTATGTGTATTATAATTCGTTTATTAGTGTTTTCATATTATTGTGATTCATTAGTGTAACATTTATTCGTAAATTATTACTCCATGTTTTATATTATTATTCCATCACATTTCATTAAAATCACTTCAAAGGTCGCGTTTAATTTTTTCCTTTATCCATAATGGGCCATTTTATTATATTTCAACTAAATAGCACGCATCGTTTAGGTTTTGTAATCGCTATTATTCAAAAAAAGATTTTTAAAAATAAGGTAATGTTTCGTTTTTGAAAATTCGAGAAGTCGTACCTTAACTTACAGGGTTTTGATTTTTTCATTAAATCTAAACAACTAAACATCCTTCTAAATTTAAAATACCTAAGTTTTGAATAAAAATTAAAGGCAAGCTTATTCTCGAGGGTTCAATTGTCGCATCCTAACTTACGGGATGTGGCATATTGTTATCACAGGATGAGTGAGCCTTTGATGCTCGTTTCAAATTAATTCAAGCATTTTTAAAATTAACGTTAATAAAAGGGAAGGATTGTATTTAAAATTCTTTCAAAGTTTTCAATTTTTGACATTTAGACATTAATTAATTAATTAGGTGTCAATTTTGGGCTTGACGAGGATGCTTATCCTTCCTCGCACGTAACCGACTCCCGAACCTGTTTTCTCGAATTTCGTAGACTAAAATCGTTGTTTTGATAAATCGAAATATTTTATTAAAACAATCAAATTACAAGGTGACCCGATCACACCTCATAAAAAAAAGATTGGTGACGATTGTCATTTTCATTTTAAATATAAAGGTCGACCCATACAAAAAAATGGTTTCGACAATACTCTAGATCTGTTCCGTACTGTTTATACAACTATTATTAAGTTCTTTGCGTTACTACGATTTATATATTACGCTCTGTTTATTTATATTTGAGTTTGGTTATACGCTATGTTTGGTAACTTGCCCTTTGTCTTACCTTTATTTGTTCAGGAAAACATCTGGTTTAGGATTGGACGACGTACAGGAGCTCAGATTGTTTTACACTAAAATAACTACGATTTAATCTTTTAGGTTTGTAATATGTTTTGGACTTGCCTTGTTTTTTTTTTATAATCCCATTAGTATTTCTGATTTTCAAAGTTAAAACTCTGAAAAAGAATCAGTTTTTAATACGTTAGCGTAACCCTTTGAGATTCGACTTGAACTTCTAAGTCGGGCTTGGGGTGTTACATAAGTTTTATATGAAAGATATCTTTTTTTACAGGACTATAAATCAAAATTTTAATAAGCATTTAAATAAATTATTTTTATTGACTTAAGTATTAAATAAGTCAAGTACTTTTTCCAAAAGAAATATCAATTAAGTCTTTTTTTTTTCGAAAAATGCACATAATTAAGTTCTTAGATATTAAAAATCCATCAATTAAACTTTTTGACTAACAATTTTCATCATTAATTGTTACTTTATTTATGCCACTAATAACAATCTTTGAGTCAGCCATTCAGCTATTAATGTTAGTCAAAAATAAAAAAAAAATTCAAAAGAATATAAAAATTATTGAAAATATTAAGTTCATAATGAATTTAGATATATGGACATTCAAGTTTATTTAAATATGGATATCCATTTGTCTAGATTCACTTTGGTTGTAATTTTTTTAATTATAAAATTTAAAAATGTAAAAAGAAATTATTAAAAATTTAAAATATTATAAAATTATAAAAAGAAGGAGAAGTGGTGGTTACTTTTTAGTTTACCATTTCAACAAAGGAATAATATTTGATGTATCGACGATGCATAAGCCTCATCCATCATAGTGAACAATAATATGAGATATCATCAATAAATTAAACAAAAAATTTGAAGACTTATAAATAAATACTAATAATTTTATTTAAATATAATTAAGCATTATTCGTAACTATTATAAATAAATATTAATAATTCTCGAATTTAGGATCTTAAGTTTATGGGTTTAAGGTATCGGGTTTAGATTTCAAGATTTTAACATTTATTTATAACTAATTATTATTTAATTATGTTTAAATAAAATTATTAGTATTTATTTATATGCCCTCCATTATTTTTTGTTTTATTTAATGATGATGTGTTATGTTATTATTCACCAATGGTGCATGGAACTTATGCACCGATAGTGCATCAAATATTCTTCCTTCAACAAAAATATGTGTTTTTTTATAACAACTTTTTATAATTTTATTTGTTATATAATACTATTTTTTTCTCATATCATGGATATGTCATAGTCTAGTAAAAAAATTAAAGTCTTTCGAATTGACAATGAAAATTTTATCTCTATAGTGTTTACTTTTTTTTTTTTCACTTTAGCTCTTAACTTCAAAAATTTAGTCAAATTATTATTTTTAGATGAAAAATTGATTGAACCATAAAATTTTAACCACGCCAACTTGACTATTTACATGATAGTTCACAAGTATTTCATAAATATTTAAAATAATAAATAAAAATTAATAGAAACTTTAATAAATTAAAAAATTCATAAATTTTTAAATATTAATATCAGTAATGCCATTAAAATTTTTAAAATTGAACTAATTTATTTATAAAAAAAACACATTACTCTACCTAAATTTTGAAAGTTGAGATTAAAATCGAATGAGATTAATTAATGTAGACGTAAATCTAATGATGTGATATTTTTTTATAAAAGAAAGGCTTCATATTTTTAAACAATATTAATTATAAATACCATTTCAGCTTTTGATCTTTGATGGCATCTTCAATGGCATATTCCTAGAAAGGCACATTATTATTATTATTATTATTATTATGGTCATAGAAATGACATTATTATTTTTTATAGAGCAAATCACATCATTGAGTATTACTCCATGTGCATTGTAATCGTACCCAAATTTCTATGATTTATTATCCTATGACTTGATTGGACTTCGCAAATCTTAGACTGGTAGACTGAAATAGTTATGACTTTTTTTTTCCTTTCGATTGAGAAGATACTGCCAGCGGATACTAAATATATTATAATAAATTCTTTCAATTTATACATTCAAAATAATTATATTCATAATCAATTATTCAGTGTATACTAATTAAAATATATTCAAATTTAAATACGTAATGTGAATATTTATATATTAGGAGTTAGATTTTATTTTATTTTATTTTTTAAAAAATAAATGAATTAATCTCGAATTGATCTTTTAGTTAAAAATTTTATTCGTTTCTACTGTTATACTTCATGTCGATGCACATGAACTAGTTTTTAACATTAGAAATAGATGAAATCTTTAATAAAATGACCGATTTACTATTTGATCTAACATATAAAGACTAATTTACTCATTTTTTTAAAATAAAAGAGACAAAATATAATGAGATGATATTAAATAAAAATAAATTTAAAGAAAAGCTGAGTGTAACACAAGCTTCCAAAATGCTTAAAAGATTGAAGTGGAAAGGAATTATGATTGGGCTCTTAACTTGGTTAGGTTGTTGCCCAATGTTTGTATCAGTCCCTCCAACTAAAAGGCATGGAATCTCTCTCATTCAAACAAAGCCCAGAATACAGACCTTTCGCTTCACTATTTGTTGAAACTGGATCAATCATATACTCAACCCTAATGTCTACACTTCTTCGCCAACAAGGAACATTATCCCAAGGCTATACTCATCTGTTTTCATCGTTCATATAAATACCCCTTTCAACCAAATTCATCTTTCTCAATAAAAATTATAAAATGATTCAAAATATTTCTAAAAATTCTAAAATTTATATAATTTTAAAAAATCATAATCTTTAAAAAAATTTAAAATTTAAAAAATTTCTAAAATAGTAATTTGGAGACTTAAATAAGTTAATTAATAATTCAAGCTTATCATTCTTTTCTCTTATTTTGCTTTGAAATTCTTTTTCAAATATATATGGTTTCAAATTTATGTGTTTTAACATGAAATTAGTTATACTGTAATAAGATTTTAATTTAACATGTTTATTTTTTTTAATTTAACTCGAATAATTTTACTTAATTTAACTTGACTTAATTCAAAAATTATAAATCGAATTAAAATGATAAAATAAGACTCGTCAACTTAATTAACTTGAAAATTTTCACTCAATTTAATTCAACCCTCCACCCTACTTCTATCATTCAAAATCCTGTTATTTGCTTTTCACTACATGCTATATGATGACCTCGTAACAACATCATTATCTAGAATTCTTTTAAAATTATTACAAGAACTCTAAAAATTATTAATGGGAGACCACTGACTGTTTTTATTTTCATTATTGTAAACTACAAGTTTATACTCCTTTTTTTTATTTTGCATGTTTTATCATTTGTTAATGCTTATTTCTTTAAGGAGTAAAAGCATGTGAAAATGTAGTGAAAATAGGAAAATTATTAATGTCGTCTCTTCACTCTTGTTTAATGTTTGTAAACTGCAAACATTTTATTATCGTAAAAGTTATAATTAAATTATAATTTTAAAAAAATTAATTTCACTCCTTGATGATCCCATGGTGGCATCTAAGTCTAACAACTCACTAATTTATAAATCCTTCTTTATATATATTGCTAAAATGTTAAATAAGTCCTTCAAAAATAATTAGAAAATTCAATTAAGTTCCTCATAGAAAAATTACACTTAATTGAACCTTTAAATCATTATTTGTACTTAATTAATAATTTGTCAACTATCATACCAACACTTAACGGCCCGTCAGGGGCTAATGAATTCAAGCATTTTAATTAGGTACATATCATGATTCACATGCTCAAATTGATGTATTTTTTGGTGAGGGGCTTAACTACTTTTTATTTTTAAATTATTTTTAGGGCTTATTTGATATTTTAACCTAAATTTTTACCTTTTTTTATTACAATTTTTAATAATTTTAGAATTCTCAAACTACTTACTTCAATTATACGAAATACAATTTTTTATTAACGAAAATAAAATTAAAAGCTTATATTCATGTAACAAATATGACGTGGAAAACTGTTCATATAAATAGAAATCTCCCTAAACATCCAATTTTTTTTGTTAATTTGATGTTTTTTTAATTTTTAAATTAAATTCAAAAACTTGAATTTTTTTAATGAAAATATTTATTGAAAGTTTAATTTTTAAACATGGTGACCTACATGGTAATCCATACGTACTTATTGTTAATTTTGTTGAAATTTTACAAACTTTTAATAATATTTTAAAACTTTTGAATTGTTACTATTTTATAAATACTTTTATAAATTTTAAATTATTTATTAATGTGACAAATAAAATAAATAATGTCATGTAATATAAAATATATGTGAACTGTTATATCAATACCATTAAAAAATTAATATTTTAATTAACATTTTTGTTAAAAAATAAATTTAACTCTTTTTAGAAAATTAGAATTAACTAGGAAGAGGGGAAATTAATAAAAGACATAAATAATTATGGCTATGTTAATTTTTTAAGTATTTATGGCTATGTTAACTTGGTCAGATGTTTAGCAATGTTAGCTTTCCCACCAACTAAAGTGCTTGAACTTTGGGTGGAGATTAAGTCTTAGAAACATTATTCAGTAAAGCCCAAAATATAGAACAATCATGTATTCAACCCTAATGTATTTTGTTGTGGCAAGGGAATCCAATATTTATCAAATTTAGATAAGGGTGGTGTAATAGGCCGATTTTGGTCGGGCCCAAATAAAAATAAAACAAATTCACTTAAACAAATAAAAGTCCAAAAAAATTACAATCCATTTTTCTTACAAATATCATAGCCCAATTCAGACTCAAATTAACCCATTACATATCAAGCCCAAACTCTAAATCCAAACTAAACCCTAGCCTACAAAACTTAAAAAAAATTCAGCCAAAAGAAACCCTAATATAGCCGCCGCTCCTAGCTGCCGCCCTTAGGCCTGCTCATGGCCACCGCATGCCAACCACCTCCACATGTGTCGCATGCCTCTGACACCTGCAGAGAGAAATCAATGTAAAACAGCAGAAGAAACAACTAAAAAAAACAAAAAAATAGAATTAAAAGTTGTAACTTGGCTATAAAACCCGAAATGTCCTCTTTGCATTTTTCTACGAACACATTAGAAAATAAAAAGAAAACAGAAAACAAAAACTCCAGAGGTGATTTTTTTACTTCTACTTTTGTTTTAAATTCTTGTTTTATTCTCTTTTCATTTTATTATTTCATTTTTTTACATACGAATAATAAGAATAAAAAAGAGAAGAAAAGGCTCACCTGAACGCCCTGCGACCACATCGTCAGAGATTCCTTCTTCGTCGTCGAAGTTGGGTTTAGAAGAGGGTGAAGGGACCTTTTTCTTTTTGATTTTTCGACTAGGAAGGCTTTGCCTTCAGATCCATTTTAAAATAGGCTAAAAACCAGATTTTCTTGTGTGGCTCCAACCACTACCCACATTGGAGCCACGGCAGAGGTGTGACTGGCCGGCGACGGACCCTAAGGCTAGGCTTGAAACCCTAGTAGAGAAAAGGGGAAGGTTTTAAAAAAATTTTAAAAAAGGGGTGGCAGAAATGAGTTTTAAGAAAAAAATTTTGATTTAAATAGAGATCCAAAAAGGCGCCGTTTTGAGCTAGGGTTCACAGGTGCCAAAACGAAGCCGTTTAAGTTTGACCCGTGACTCGACCCACTTGCCCTCAGGATCCGCGTGATTTTGCGGTGAATGGGCTATTTCCGCGCGGGGTCCCTCTGCTTTTGCGACATAGTGCAATCTGGCCCCTGTTTGTTTCTTTTATTTTGCCACATAATTTTCTATTTGCTTCACTTTGGTCCATGCTGAAAGGTTGCGCATAAGGGCTGGGAATATTTTCCCAATCAGTCCCTCATTTTTTAAACGAGTTCTATTTTGGTCCCTAGCAACCCTTTTTTTAATTTATTTACAATTTAAACCCCGAATTTTAGTTCGATTCCAATCCCATCCTTAGTCCATTTAATTTATTTATTTTTTCTAAAAAAAGCTCTTTCATTATTATTTATTTTAAGTTTTTTTTCATATATTATTTATTTGAAATTGTTTTACATATTATTTATTTAAATTTTTTATATATTTTTTATTTTAAACTATTATATATATTATCTTTTAAATTTTTATATATTATTCTTTTTTAAAAACTGTTTTATATGTTATTTTTATATTATTTATTTTAAATTGTTTTATTATTATTCATTTTAAGTTTTTTTATATATTTTTTATTTGAAACTTTTTATTATTTATTTTGAATTGTTCTTATGAATTATTTATCTTAAACTATTATTTACTTTAAATTGTTTTATATATTATTTTGTTTCGTTTTCTTTGATTGTTAATATTGGTATTAAAAAATGATGTGTTGTGTGATTATTGCCATTATGTGTATTATAATTCGTTTATTCGTATTTTCATGCTATTGTGATTCATTAGTGTAACACTTTATTCGTAAATTATTTCTCCATGTTATATATTATCATTCCATCACATTTCATTAAAATCACTTCAAAGGTCGCGCTTAATTTTTCCTTTTATCCATAATAGGCCATTTTATTATATTTCAACTAAATAACACACATCGTTTAGGTTTTGTAATTGCTATTATTAAAAAAAGAAACTTTTTTTAAATAAGGCAATGTTTTGTTTTTGGAAATTCAAGAAGTCATACCACAACTTACGGGGTTTTAAAATACTTAAGTTTTAAATAAAAATTAAAGGCAAGCTTATTCTTGAAGGTTTAAGTGTCGCATCCTAACTTACGGGATGTGGCATATTGTTATCGCGGGACGAGTAGGCCTTTGATGCTCGTTTCAATTTAATTCAAGCGTTTTTAAAATTAACGTTAATAAAAGGGAGGGATCGTATTTTAAATTCTTTGGAAGTTTTCAATTTTTGACATTTAGACATAAATTAATCAATTAGGTACCAAATTTAGGCGTGACGAGGGTGTTAATCCTTCCTCGCATGTAACCGGCTCCCAAACCTATTTTCTCGAATTTCGTAGACCAAAATAGTTGTTTTGATAAATCGAAATATTTTATTAAAACAACCAAATTACGAGGTGACCCGATCCCTCCTCATAAAAAAAAGATTGGTGGCGACTCCCATTTTCAAACAAAGTCGACCCCCTTTACAAAAAAAATAGTTTCAACAGCTTGACGACTCCATTGGGGATCTAAAAATAAGAGAGTCAAGCCACGTGTTGATTACTTTTTGTCTTTTTGTCGAAAATTAAAAACTTAGTTTAAATTTACGATCATTTTGTTGCATTTCATCCGTTTTTGTTACGACCTTCATCATTTTTGTTTATAATCGCTTTATTGGTTTGAATTTTTGATATGTTTCTGCACATTGCATTACATGACCGCTCGATTATACCCTTTTAAGCGGGAGTGAGAAACCATTCCTTCGTGAGGTCTTCACTTCCGTGCATGATAGTGGATCGCTTTTGGGATACATCCGTACCTATGTCTTCGTGAGATTTTCAACTCCGTGCAGCCATAGGGAAATGTATTCCCCTAAACTGAACTCGGTTCATATGAGCTTATAGTGAGGATCGAGGAATCTGTTGGTTCAGGTATCTTTACTTTAGAACCGAACTAAATATAGTGAGCCCTAAAAGCCTACCCTAAGTAGAACCACGCCAAACCCCTAGTGGTCATCCAAATAGGTGCTCTTTTTGTTATTTATGTTTTTGTACTGACATGTTTTCTTTTGTTTTGGTTATGATTGCGTTGCATTTTCATCACAGAAAAGAGGTGTTGATTCACGTTCAGTGGCTAAATAGAGAGCTTGACATGGAAAATAGATTTTTTGATAAAGCAGAAGACAACGCGGTCGTCCGAATATGGTCAGAGAAAATGTAACGAGGGAAGGGTGATAGTCTGATGAATGAGTACACGACTTTGCTTCGTTGCCCGATGATTCAAGCTGACAAAGATTATACGAGAGCCGCTAACGTTTTAACTTTCTTAAAGAAGCTAACGAGCATCAGGAGGATAAATGAACAATGGGTCGCGGCTTGGATCAATAAAAAAGGAGATAGAGGAGGCACCCCTTTGAAGAGTTCGCGAGATTCGATTTTAACATACAGATATGAGGAAAATGATCCATGTCTTCACTTTGAGTATTATGGCAAGGCCGTATATGTAAATATCTGTTTTATGTAAAGAGATTTGTTTTCTAATAAAGTTGTTCTAATAGAATTGAATCAGAATCAATGTTTTTTTTTTTGCATTCATTCCATTTATCTGCATTGCATTTCATTGCATGCATTAAATTTCACAAAAGGACCCTAATTAAACGAAATCATTTCAGTTAATCTGGAAACCAACAAGAGTCCACCAACTAAATATCGCTATGGTACTCACCGCAAAACCAAAGCAATGGATTAAAGATTAGAAAGATTAGAAAAAATGTAAAAGGATATGCAAGATCAGTTGCCAGCGCAGCTGCAAGAGCAATTAGCCAAAGTTCAACAATACATGAGGGATAAGATGCTAAAATCCCAAAGAAATATTATGAACCAATTAATGCAGTTACTGGCTGGAGGGCTTGAAAAGGGGAAAAGCCCAGTGGTCAACTCTGGGGATGATAATGAAGACCATGCCTATCCCTACGTTTTACCCTGATAAGCGTCTAGGCCCAACCAGACGTGCATCCACAAGGGACACCCATTACTATCAAACCCCAACAATATCAGACCGATACCTCAGCACCAATGAACTACCCGACAGGCTCAGGTTCCAATCCGGGGGACAACCCAACCAATCTTGTAGTTCTTGATCTAAACGAAATGACAGAAATAGAAAAAGTAAGGGTGGAATTGCCAAAGCAACTCGAAGATCGGTACAGGTGGTTGGAAGAAAAACTCAAAGTAATGAAGAATGCTGATTACCATTGTAGGGTTGAAGCCAAGAATCTGAGTTTGGTCCTAGATCTAGTACTCTCGCCAAAATTTAAAACTCCAGAATTTGAAAAGTATAATAGGACTAGTTGTCCTGAAGCTTACATCACGATATTCTATCGAAGAATGATAGGATACGTTAATAACGATCAGTTATTAATTCATTGCTTCCAAGATAGTCTGATTGGGTCGGCTGCCAAATGGTACAACCAACTGAGCCATGCCAAGATTCACTCATGGAAAGACTTGCCACAGGCTTTCATGAAGTAATACAGTCATGTAACAGACATGACACCTGACAGAATTATACTGCAGAATATGGAATGAAGCAAAGTGAGAGCTTCAGGCAATATGCCCAAAGATGGAGAGAGGTGGCGACACAAGTCCAGCCACCTCTTCTGAAGAAAGAAACCATGATACTTTTCATCAACACTCTAAAATCCCCATTCATTAACCATATGTAAGGAAGCGCTACGAAGAGCTTCTCAGATATAGTAATGCCTGGCGAGATGATTGAAAATACAATAAGAATTGGAAAGATAGATGTCAGGAAAAGCGTCAAAAGATCAACCCTAAAGAACAAAAAAAATAAAGTGAATAACCTGAGCATGTATAATAAAAGGTATTCCAAATCGGTCACTGTAGGCCAACTGAGGGCCGTAACCATTAGCTATCAAGGCCCTTCAAGGCAAGAATCCAACTTAAAACCAAACATAGAAAGACTCTAGTTCACACCCATCTCGATGACATATAGAGAGTTGTATCAGAATCTGTTTGATGCACATGTGGTATCTCCATTCTACTCGGAACCCGCGCAACCTCCGTTCTCAAAATGGTATGATGCGAATGCCCAATGCGAATACCACGCGAGAATAATAGAACACTCAATTGAAAACTGCACTATATTTAAAAAGTTAATCGAAAGGTTTATTAAGATGGGCATTGTGAAATTCAATGATTCATCGGGACCTCATGTAGCAGGAAATTCATTACCTAGTCATTCAGATCAAGGGGTAAACTCGATAATTAAAAATGGAAGAAAGAGAACCAAAACTAACATTGCAGAAGTAAAAACCCCACTGCAATGAGTTTTGAAACAAATGATAGACATGGGGTTATTCATTCAGAATTCAGACGAGATACCAAAAGAGATGATGAGCTACTGTGAGTTCCATGCTGAAGAAGGCCATGAAATCCAAGAGTGTGTTGAATTTAAAGCTTTGGTGCAGAGCCTAATAGATAATAAAGAATTGGAAATCCTTGAAGAAGTCAAAGGCCCAGAAAGAATGTCAGGGAATTTGAACATCAATGACATATCTGAAGAGAGAATTTTGGAAGGAAATTTATCAAGCATTCGCCCTTATGTACTTGGAAGTGTTCTGAATAATTGGACTGTGGAAGAGCTTCCTGTAGTTTTTAGAGCTAATTCAAAGTAATGTTTAAAACACACTTGTTACTCTAAGCCTAGGAGTAATAAGAATCTTTTTTGTGAAATAGGCATATGCCTAACATCTTTATTTCAATAAAATTCATCTTTGTTTCACTTCGAGAAAATATTCTTTTATTGTTTCATTTCATTCATAATCATACTATACAGATAAATATTCTTCGATTCTTTTGTTCTTTGGATCTTTCTTCGTCCCTATAACAGGTCTTCAGATATCAATGATATGAGCAATACTGCTATTGACTCAGAACCTCCTTTTGAGCAAGATATGAGTCCAGAGGAACCACAAGACTTTGAAGATAACCGAGACTGTAACTTATCTCCTGATTTGTTAAGGATGGTAGAACAAGATGAGAGGTAGACCCTACCTTACAAAGAATCAATGGAATCCATGGTCTTTCTCTATGTGGGGCATGGATGTCATTGGACCAATCTCGCGAAAAGCTTTTGACGGTCATCGATTCATCTTTGTGGTCGTCGATTACTTCACCAAGTGGGTGGAGGCTGCTTCATATGCCAATGTCACAAAGTCGATAGTCAGCAAATTCTTGAAAAAAGAAATCATATGCCGGTATGGAATGTCGAAAAAAGATCATATCTGACAATGCACTAAATTTGAACAACAGCACGATATCAAAAGTTTGCAGTCTGTTCAAGATTAACACTATATCGCCCCAAAATAAACTGTGTAGTTAAAAAAAACCTCTACCGGGGAAACGCCTTTCTTTTTGGCTTATCGCGGTTTTGCCCATTGAAGTCGAGATTCATTCTCTCCGAGTTTTTTTGATCCAATCCTGATTGAAGAGAAAGATTCCAAGTTATCTGTCATGGTCAAATATACCAAAAACAAATGATACGAGCTCATCAAGAAAGGTTCGCCCTACAGAATTCCATGAGGAGGACCTGGTATCGAAGAAGATCCTTCCCATACAAAAGGACTTCCGAAAAAAGTATTAGAAGAAAGTGGATGTCAAATTGGGAAGGACCTTATGTGGAAGGCCTTATCTGGAAAAACGTTGATTTTGACCGGGAAGGATAAGAAAGACTTGCCTAATCCTATGAGTTCAGATTCAATCAAAAAAATGTTTCATAAAAAAATAAAAAGAAAAAAGGAGAGGCCAAGGCGAAAACCCGCAAAGGGCACATTGAGACCAAAGGGGTTTTGAATTGAAAACCCAGGAAAATAGCAATTCAAATTTTGATCGAAGGTGGGGCATGCAGTAGTTTTACTATGCTAGATTTAGCAAAAAAGAAAGATGCTACATTTTGGGGCATCAACAAAGCATTCTGAATCTTCGAAACACATATCAAGTTCAAAAGGGTCCTCAAGAAGTTTGCGCGGAGAAACTCATGCTACGATATTTAGGGCACCTGTTTTCATCTTATTCATTTTGTACCTTAGCAAAATTTGCTATCTTGATTAATTTATTCATTTTGAGCTTTGCTCTTAATAAAATTTCATCTTGTCCATTGTGATAATCTTTTTCAAGCATTTTTCATTGAAATAATGATTAATAGACTGATAATATTCAAGCAAAATGAGTTCTGTATATTACTCTGAAAGTTTCTAAATAGTACGAGGACCTGAAACAGGACTATTATTTAGAACTAACCAAACCTAAGGGCTAGAAACATTTGAGAAAGAATAGTCTAAATTGTAACTATTTCTTCAAGTTTTCTATCAAAGATACTAGCTGAGCAAGAAGACAGCGTAATACGTCAGTGATAAAACCTCGATGAACAACGAGCAATGTCAACCTAAACATTAAAAAGGGACCATTCTAAAAAAAATGATAATCTGCATTTATGCAAATATTATTCTTACACATCTAGTTAGGAGCATTTGATTCATTCTGATCATGACATCTTAATCACTAGGCATAAATAGGTCCATGAAATGGATTCTACAGGTCAATGAAGCCACTAATCCTATACCCTTGAAGCTGTAGTGGGACGGATTGAAAATCATAGCAAACCTTATCTTATCTCCCTGAAGTTGCAGTGGAGCAGGTTGAAGTTACAAGTCTTATCTCCTTGAAGTTGCAGTGGAGTAGACAAAAGATAGCAAATCTTATTTTCCTGAAGTTGTAGTGGAACAGATTAAAGCTATAAATTGCAGATCTTATCTTTCTGAAGTTGCAGTAGAGCATATTATAGCAAACCTTATCTCCCTAAAGTTGTAGCGGAGCAGGTTGAAGTTACAAGTCTTATCTCCCTAAAGTTGCAGTGGAGCAGACTGAAGATAGCAAAATTTATTTCCCTGAAGTTGCAGTGGAACAGATTAAAGCTATAAATTACAAATCTTATCTCTTTGAAGTTGCAGTAGATCAGACCATATCAAACATTATCTCCCTGAAGTTACAGTGGAATAGGTTAAAAATAAATCAATCTTATCACCCTGAAGTTGCAGTAGAGTAGATTGAAGATAGGCTACAAATCTTATCTCCCTGAAGTTACAGTGGAGTAGATTAAAGCCACAAACCTTATCTCCCTAAAGTTGCAGTGGAGCAGGTTGAATATACCAATCTTATCTCCCTGAAGTTACAATGGAGTAGATTGAAGCTATTAATCCTATCTCCCTGAGGTTGCAGTAGGTCGAATTAAATCTACCATAGTAAGTCTTATCTCCTTGAAGTTGTAGTGGAGCAAACTAAAGACACAAATCTCACCTCCCTGATGTTACAGTGGAGAGGATCGAAGAACTAATTCCTATACCCCTGAAGATGCAGTGGGATGGAATAAGGCTACTTGAAGAAAAGAAGCACAAAAAAGTTGAGAGTCGGCATGACCAAACAAAATTAGCCCTTTTAAAGTCTATGCTCCATTCTCGTTACACGACAATGAGTAAAGAGGGGCAACTGTAATTGGCCAATTTTGGCTTGAGCCCAAATAAAAAATAAAACAAATTCACTTAAACAAATAAAAGTCCAAAAAATTTACAGTCTATTTTTCTTACAAATATCATAGCCCAATTCAGACTCAAATTAACCCATTACATATTAAGCCCAAACCCTAAACCCAAACTAAACCCTAGCCCACAAAACTCTAAAAAAATTTCAGCCAAAAGAAACCCTAATGCAGTCGCCGCTTCTAACTGCCGCCCTTAGGCTTGCTCCTGGCCGCCGCACACCAGCCACCTCCACGAGCGTCGCACGCCTTTGGCACCTGCAGAGAGAAATCAATGCAAAACAGCAGAAGAAACAACTAGAAAAAAACAAAAAAAAAGAAATTAAAAGTTGTAACTTGGCTATAAAAGCTGAAATGTTCTATTTGTATCTTTTTACGAACACATTAGAAAATAAAAAGAAAACAAAAACTTCAGAGTTGATTTTTTTACTTCTACTTTCATTTTAAATTCTTGTTTTATTATTTTTTCATTTTATTCTTTTATTTTTTTTACATACGAATAATAAGAATAAAAAAAGGAAGAAAAAGCTCACATGAACGCCCCGCGACCACATCGTCGGAGATTCCTTCTCCGTCACCGAAGTTGGGTTTAGAAGAGGGTGGAGGATCTTTTTTCTTTTTGATTTTCCGGACTAGGAAGGTTTTGCCTTCAGATCCGTTTTAAAATGGGCTAAAAACCTAATTTTTTTTGCGCAGCTCCGACCACCACCCACGGTGGAGCCACGGCGAAGGCGTGATGGGCCAACGATGGACCCTAAGGCTAGGCTTGAAACCCTAACAGAGAAAAGGGAAAGGTTTTAAAATTTTTTTTAAAAAAAGGTCGCAGAAAAGAGTTTTAAGAAAAAAAGTTGATTTAAATAGAGATGCCAAATGGCACTGTTTTGAGCTAGGGTTCATAGGCGCCAAAACAACTCCGTTTAAGTTTGACCCGTGACCCGACCCACTTGCCCTCAGGATCCGCTTGTTTCTGCGGTGAATGGGCTATTTTCGCGCAGGGTCCCTCTGCTTTTGCGACGTAGTGCAATCTGGCCCCTATTTGTTTCTTTTATTTTGCCGCATAATTTTCTGTTTGCTTCACTTTGGTCAATGTTGAAACATTGAGCATAAGGGCTAGGAATATTTTCCCAGTCATTCCTTCATTCTTTAAGTGCGTTCTATTTTGGTCCCTATTAACCCTTTTTTATTTACAATTTAAACCCCAAATTTTAGTTCGATTTCAATCCCGTCCTTAGTCCATTTAATTTATTTATTTTTAAAAAAGCTCTTTCATTATTATTTATTTTAAGTTTTTTTTCATATATTATTTATTTTAAACTGTTTTACATATTATTTATTTAATTTTTTTATATATTATTTATTTTAAACTATTATATATATTATCTTTTAAATTTGTATATATTATTCTTTTTTAAAAATTGTTTTATATGTTATTTTTATATTATTTATTTTAAACTGTTTTACTATTATTCATTTTAAGTTTTTATATATTGTTTATTTGAAACTTTTTATTATTTATTTTGAATTGTTCTTATAAATTATTTAGCTTAAACTATTATTTACTTTAAATTGTTTTATATATTATTTTGTTGTGTAAACTACACCCATGGTCACTTTTGTTTACCTTATGTTACGTTTTAGTCACTTATGTTTGAAATGTTACGTTTTAGTCATTTACGTTATCATGTTGTAACATTTTAGTCACTGAGCCATTAATCGTTGTTAATGGTGTAACAGTAAGCTGACGTGGCACGTTAAATCATCATTTCAAACAAAATTTTAGGTTAAATTATACAATTGATCCCCATATTTTTTTCGTTTTAAGTAATTTAATTTTTTTCTTTTATGTTCTTTAAACTTTCCTCTTTTTTCCATTCTCTTTTGTTTCTCCCTCTGTTTTAATACCTTTCCCATTTCTTTTAACATATTAGAAAGTCAAATTGGAAATGAAAAAAGTAGGAAGTAGACTGTCATCATTTGTCTATAACCAAAACCCTATAACCGAAACTCATAAACCCATGCCATGCTTCTTTCTTCACTACCAATTCGACTTCCTGGTATGTTAAAAGAAATAAAGAAGGTAGAAAAATAGAGGGAGAAGTAGAAGAGAATGGAAAAAAAAAGAAAGAAAGTTAAAAGAACATAAAAGAATTAAATTTCTCAAAACGAAAAATTATGGGGACCAATTGTATAATTTAACCTAAAGTTTTTGTTTGAAATAATGATTTAACGTGCCGCGCCAACTTACCATTACACCATTAACGACAATTAACGGCTCAGTGACTAAAATGTTACAACATGATAACGTAAGTGACTAAAATGTAACATTTCAAATATAAGTGACTGAAATGTAACCTAAGGTAAACAAAAGTGACCATGGGTGTAGTTTACCCTATTTTGTTTCATTTTTTTATTGTTAATATTGGTATTAAAAAATGATGTGTTGTGTGATTATTGGCATTATGTGTACTATAATTCGTTTATTCGTATTTTCATGCTATTGTGATTCATTAGTGTAACGTTTTATTCGTAAATTATTTCACCATGTTATATATTATCATTCCATCACATTTCATTAAAATCACTTCAAAGGTCGCGCTTAATTTTTCCCTTTATCCATAGTAGACCATTTTATTATATTTCAACTAAATAACACGCATCGTTTAGGTTTTGTAATCGCTATTATTCAAAAAAGAATTTTTTTTAAAAAAATAAGGCAATGTTTCATTTTTGGAAATTCGAGAAGTCATACCACAACTTACGGGGTTTTGATTTTCTTGTTAAATCTAAACAACCGAACATCCTTCTAAATTTAAAATACTTAAGTTTTAAATAAAAATTAAAGGCAAGCTTATTCTCGAGGGTTCAAGTGTCGCATCCTAACTTACGGGATATGGCATATTGTTATCGCGGGACGAGTGAGCCTTTGATAATCGTTTCAATTTAATTCAAGCGTTTTTAAAATTGATGTTAATAAAAGGGAGGGATCGTATTTTAAATTCTTTCGAAGTTTTAAATTTTTGACATTTAGACATTAATTAATCAATTAGGTACCAATTTGGGTGTGACGAGTGTGCTAATCCTTCCTTGCACATAATCGACTCCCGAACCCATTTTCTCGAATTTCGTAGACGAAAATCGATGTTTTGATAAATCGAAATATTTTATTAAAACAATCAAATTACAAGGTGACCCGATCACATCTGATAAAAAAAAATTGGTGGCGACTCTCGTTTTCAAACAAAGTCGACCCCCTTTACAAAAAAAATAGTTTTAACGGGTGGATTTGTATAATTGTTTGTAATTACATACATGTAATTACTATACTTAGTGAGTTTTATTAAATGAGATACAATTAAAGCACATCAGTCAAAAGTGGTTAGACAAATAATCCAATTACACTCAAATCCAATTATTTTATGAAATTTCAAATATGTTAAAATTGTTTTCATTTAATAATATTAGCATTTGAATTAAATAGAGTGTTAGTATCCAAATTTAAATTTATAAATTAAATTATTTGCTGTATATGTTAAAAAACTGCATTTAGTAAGTATGAAAATATTTACTAAATAGAATTTTTAGAAATAAAGTAGATATAGATTCAGAATCTATTATTTACAAAAGCATAATAAATTCGAATAATAGATACTCAAATTATAATTTATCAAATAGCAATATATCACAATTTATAAACCAATGACTGAATTTGTAAGATTAAAAGAAAACCCCTTCATTCCAAACTTTGGGAGCTGACAATGGAGGTAGGACATGGAGGATCAGCTATATTTACAGTCCCTTCCAGCATCAATATAACCTTCTTCATTGATGGTCTCGATGATGGCTCATCTTGCGTGCACCATAGCCCTACCTTAACCACCCTCCCTAGCTTCTTCTTATCCACTTCATCTTCAGGCACTAGCTTGCTCACCTCATTAGCCTTGAAACAATCATACACCCAATCCACAAGCATTGCTTCATTGTCCGGTACATTAGTTTCCGTTCTTCGACGACAACAAATGATCTCAAACAAAATTACTCCGAAGCTATATACATCGGCTTTCGCCGTTATAGGCATGTTTCGATGCCACTCCGGTGCAACATATCCCCTTGTCCCTCTTATCTCTGTAAATGTCTTGCTTTGGTTAGGCAGTAGTAGCTTGGCCAAACCAAAATCCGCGATTTTCGCGTGCCCTTTGTCGTCCATCAGTATGTTTTCGGGTTTGATGTCACAGTGGATGATTTGTATGTGACATTCTTCATGTAAGTAAAAGATCCCTCTAGCTATGTTCAATATGATTGCAAGTCTACCTTCCCAATTTATCTTTAAATTGGACTTAAAGAGAAAATCTGCAAGTGACCCATTTTTCATGTACTCATACACCAAGAGCCTATTCGTCCCATCATAGCAATAACCAAGTAATTGAACTAAGTTCCTATGATGAGTTTTCCCAATTGCTTTCATTTCATTTCTGAAATCTCTTTCTCCATCATCCACCACTCTTTCTAGTCTCTTGATTGCTACGATCCGCCTCCCGTTCGATATGATTCCTCGGAAAACCGTCCCATACGCGCCTCTACCGATGCTATCCCTGAAATTGTTAGTTGCACTCTTTAGCTCTTCATATGTGAACGATTTCAATGTGACATCCTCCACAAATCTGGCATCTCTTTGGTCAGAAATCCTTTTGTACTGTTGAATCCGATGCCGGTATATAATAACGCCGGAGAGCGCTAAAACGAGAAACGCGACCGTCAAAGATGCAATTCCGGTAATGAAAAAGTCCATTCGGAGTTTACTCTTTTTAACTCGGCCTTCGTTTATTGTCTGAAAACCGGTTACGATTTTCACGAACGTTGTCACTCTACCTCCTGTTCCTCTTCTCCCGAATCTTAATGGTAGTTTCAACTTGTGGCAAACTTGCTTTAAGTTTTTATATATGGCAACTTCACAGTTACAATCTCTTCTACATTCTTCTCTGCAATCGTCTTTGGATATTGATTCGAACGTAGCATAAGGATCTTCTTCCCAAGACAAACTGTTCATATCTTGAACTTCAAAATTTTGATCCTTTCTGATGCAGGCATCTTCTGAATAATTTCTTCTGCATCCTGAGTCAGTCCAGTCCGGGTCGATGAAATCGAACCCAGGGAGACATTTGCATATAGGATTCCTATCCATCAAAGTACAGTAACTATTCACACCGCACAAGCCATAGGGATCACACTTATTCTCAGTGGATGACCATCGGATGGACCAATTACCAGATTGGTTAGAACTATGTGAATACACTCGAAATATACCGTCTGCATCGATACTTGCTCGGTGGATGGGGTCACAAGAGACGCTAACGGTCTCGGTAAAGTTTTTTATGATGAATCCGGTAGCATTCAGGAGGTAAAGATGACCATTATTGTCAAGATTCATGGTCACATTATCTCCCGCAGTAAATGTTCCAGCACTCCAGTAAGCAGTATTATGTTTTACTGCACCCACTGGATATTGCACCAGGTTCCCATCTGGCTGCATCACGATTTGAAACTTGCCACTCGTATGATTTGCTTCGGATACATCGGAAACCAGCCGGTGGCCGGGGGAAAGCCGCTGACCGGGCAAAATGGTGTCTGTTGGGTAATCAAAACTCTGCCATATGATCTCTGAACTTGAATTAAACAGCACAAAGTTTCCAGTGTCAAGCATGGAAGCTGAGGAAGCAAAACTCGCATTTCCAATGATGCTTATCTCCCGTCCTTGATTCTCTTGCACAACAAGCCTACCTTCCGTGTTGAAAAGCAATGTGGCATGGCTCGAAAACGGCGTTTCATCTCGGTTTGCCGTCCATACGACGGTTCTCGGCTGGATGTTTTGAAACCATATGCCTATAGCGAAGCCATTTCCATAAGGATAAAAACCAAAGGCGAACTGACCAGACTCTGATAACCAATGTGAATCACCGGTTGGCGAAAGAGAAGAAACTAAAGAAATGTTGGAAACTGTTGTTTGAGCTTGTGTAGTGAAGATTATGCAAGTTGTTATTAAAAGAAAAAGAGAAAAGAGGAGAGCCATTTTTGGAAGTTTGGGACTTTAGTTTGTCTCTCTATGAATAGGTTTCAGCCATTTTTGAAGGCCTGGTTAAGTTGAGTTGGAAATTAGGTTGAAGATTCCACAGAAAAATAAGTCACTATTCTGGGCCCTTCAGTTTTCATGGAACATGATGTTTTCTGTATCGAAACCGGGTCTTGAGGGAAGAAAATAGTTTACAAATCTTGATTTAGCAGCCATTGGCTTGTTGACTTTCCTTTCCAATGCTTTTTATATTCAGATCTTTACTTAAAAAAAATATATCAAATTCCTTTCCTCGTTGGATCCAAATGATTCAGTCTTGAGAATGTTACTTTCATTTCTCCCATACCAACCCTTTGAATAGTTCAAACCTTAATACAAAAAAGAAAATTACTTTTTGGGTTAATAACAGCAAACTATGACATGTTTTAAATTAGTTCTTAAAACGTTTTAATTGAGTCCTAAAAGGGTATTAATTAGCCGTCAGCTTGCCATAAAGCTTGTTAAAGAAATAAAGAGTCCTTTTAAATTTATACATGTATTTTAAATCTTATCCACTTCATATATAACCGTGTATTTAACACCGAAACTGATGTTAGGCTAATGAAAAATTCTAACCAATTTGAAGATTTAGTTTAGAATATAAGCTATAATTTGTAATTAACCCAAACCATTATTTTAATGATTGCTTGGAACTAAGGTTTGGTTTAAACTTGGCGTGAATTTAGTCAGAGTGAACAGGATTGAATTCCATCTTTAGATCTGTTCTCATTGTTGAAAAGAATTCTTATTATTGACTCAAAGAAACTTAGAATTCTTATTTTCTTAAATTTTAAATGGCTGGTGGCATACAGTTTTATAATACCAGAGAATTTCATTCATTAATTTATATCATTTTTGTTTAGGTAAAATTAATCAAAAGTATGAAAGCCAAATTATTAAAAAAAAAAATCTATATTATCAAGGGAATGTGAGCAATTGAGTTTTAGCTCAATTGATATATTATTGTTGTAATAATTAGATAACGTGGATTAAAGAATACATATTATCTTTTGTTTTAAAAGTTTGGAATTATATGCGGTTAAGTATTTTATAAAAAATTTACATCTTCCTTAAATTACCTTACAATCTCTTGATAATGTAACATTTTTAACAATTTTATCCTTATTTTTAATTACTTTAATTAATTTTATTTAAACCAAAACTAAATTATAATAAAAAACTATATATTTATTATTATAAGTTAAGTAATTTTGATTAATTCAAATTTAGTCTATTTTATTACAATTTTCTTCTTGAAATATTACTTTTATTACAAATCTATGTTTTTGTCAAACTTGCCTTTAAGCCATAACAAATAACACTTTTAAACTTTTTCTTTTCTAGAAAAACATATTTTTTTTCTTTTTTCTTGTCTCTTTAGTTTAAAGATGTGTCCTAACTATTTATCTCTCGAGAAGGAACTATATCAAACCGTGATTCCATGTCATTCCTATCTCTTTCCAATAGGAGAATGACAAATTAAAATTTTTCTTCTAATTTTCAGCTTTTTCTTCCTGAAAAAAATTCAAATCCAATTAAAAATACTAAAATTTTGAAAAAAAAATAATTCTACAAAAACAATTTAATGAAATATGCTTTTAGGTAATTCTATATTTTGTTAACCAAACAACAAAATGTTTTATTCTAGCCAAATGAATCAAACCACCTAAGATAGCATCAGTAAACAGGGAAAAAGATTGTATGAAATAGGGATGCCACGGAATCTGTATCCATTTTTCAATAGTTTAATGTCATATCAATATTTCCATCTTGAATATTAGTATTTTCATCCTAAAAAAAATCAAATCCAAATAAAAGTCTTGAAATTCAAGATGAAATTGCTGATATGGCATTAAACTATTAAAAATGAATAATATCTCTGTTTCATACCATCGTTTTCCAAGTGAATAGTAAATAATATTACAGTCTAGTAATTATATGATAAAAAAATATCAAGCATAACAGTTAAAATAACTTCTTTTTTTATTCTCATCCCATATCTTTTGGGGAAACTTAACTATTGTTCAATATAAATATAGTATCCCATTACAGAATAAGCTTTGAAATGGATTAAATACTTTGATGATTGAAACCTGAATCCAGTAAAGATAGAGTGGGAGAAGAATGAGAATTGTACACTCATTCCTTTTTCCCTTCAGCAGCATAGAGTGCTTTAATTTCTTCAATATCATCATAGCTGCCAAGAAATATTGGTGACCTATCATGTATCTTAGTTGGAACCAAGTCAAGTGCCTGCAAAAGTTACCAGGTTAAAAAATCAGAGGTCACCACGAGCAAGATATTAGCGATTTTACCGGCCACCGTTCATTGTTGCCTACGAAAACTTTAAGACCATCCCACACTCCACAAGAAAGCATTACACGGATATCACTAGATCAGATTGGTACCAGAAAAAGTTCAGTGTAAGTACCCGTTGCTTTCCAGTGAACGCTTGACCTCCGGCATTTTCCATCAAAAAGGACATTGGAAAGACTTCATAGAGAACACTGGTTCACACAAAAAAATGGTTAGAAACTAAGCCTCATAGTCATGGCAAATGAAAATTTTGTGTTGGCAAAACATATTCAACTAACAAGCCTGCAAGTAAATGGAAGCACAAACTGCATTTAACATACCGCAGCTTTCCACTGGGGCTCTTCTTATCAGCAGGGTACATAAAGGTCCCTCCGTAGAGTAACGTGCGATGGACATCCGCTACCATGCTGTTCATCATAATGTCATTATCGTAAAACCAAGTCTGTATTAGAAGAAATGACGACAAAAACAGTTGAAAAACAATGCATCATCCTCGTAATCTCGTACAAAAAAACAGATGGAACTCACAACTAGAGAGTAATTGTAGTTACTTGTTCATGAAGAAAGAATTGTTCAATGGAAACAAACAGAACAGATATGACAGTCTCAAGATATGTCCATGATCAGATTCTTTAATTTCAGCTAAAATAATAAATCTGCTTAGGTTTTTTCAACAATCTAAGATTAAATATGTAGTTCATACTGATTTCCTTTTTTCTGGATTGGTCACTCATACATTCAATTCCTTGTTTAATAATATGTGTCTCTCTTTTACAAGACTTGGACCTATTCCTACTCTGTTCAAACAAATTTTCAAGCTAATAGCACCGGAGGTCCCATAGCCGCCACCCTCGGTGGCACCTTTTGAAGGAAGGGAAGTTGTTTTCTTTTTCTCTAAAAGAAACATTCATCATATCACAATCAATAAATGGTAGATTTCATTCTATGCCAGTATCAATATTCCAACACCATAAATGGAGATAAAGCGGCACGGGAAGTTACCTTCCAATATATCTCAGAGACTTCGAAGGGGAACCATCCTTAGGGAACTTACAATTTTCGACATACCTGAAGTTCGAGAGAGATTATGGCAACTGCGTAGAAAGACAAATATAAAATAAGAAACTTGTAAACCGAACTAAAACATACTTAGCCGTAGGTCCGTCCCAATTCTTGGCATTTCCTTCATTAACTGAATAGATCTTCCCTTTCTTTGGAATCTGAGTGATAAACCAATTATTCTAAGGGTGTAAGAATCTGAACCATAAAAGAGATAATCATACGATTAATCCAAGACAAAACAAGAATATACCCTGATGTCTGGGTGAGTTAGTATGAACTCTCCAAGAGATGGATCAAGGGTGAATCCATTAACTCCTTTCCCAGTGCTCAACACAAGCTGCAATACCATTTCATTCAAGAAGGAAGTACAAGGCCATACAACAGAAATTACTCAACAAGCATATAAAAACAAGTAAACATTATACCGTGCAAGAACTTCCATACATGCAATAGCCAGCGGCTACCATTTGCTTCCCAGGTTGCAGCACATCAGCTAGTGTTGGTTCATGGTCATCTTTCACCATGTAAATCCCAAAAATCTAGATGAAACACAACTCATTCAGTTGATCACTGCAATATCAAGTTATCTTAATATGGCATGGCATTTTGGGATTAAGATACCTACTGTTCCAATAGAAACACCACAATCAATGTTGGAGGAACCGTCGAGTGGATCGAAAACTACACAGTACCTGCATTGTATAAGACCAAGTTCATAATGGAAGCAATTATTCATTAGAAACAGAGCAGAGAACAAGTGAAAGCACCTTCCACGCTTTGAGGGCTCCACAATAATTGCATCTTCATCTTCTTCCGAGACAAGGATGCACTGATATAACATTCAAATATGTTACAAAGAAAAATCATAACATTTCCAATGTTTACTTGAAAAAAAGTTGATCCAATTTACTCACAGTTCTGCCACTGCTCACTAAAGCCTTGATAAAGACTTCATTTGAAAGCACATCCAGTTTCTTTTGCTCCTCACCCTTTATTTAAAAGAACAAACTTGGTTGAAATATGAATACCAAGAATATAATAAACAAAACATTCATTTGAACATGTACTTGCCTGAATATTGATCTCCCCAGCAAGTCCAATGAGTTTGGCAAGACCAGCCTATATACCAATAAACAGAATATGAGCCAGAATTCATTTGGGAAGGAAACTTTAACCGCATTGAAAGGAATAAGAGAAAGACCTTGTTAACAGAAGAGCAAACAAACTTGCAACCAAGAACGATGTGATTGAGCAAGATGGTGAAATCACCACGAGACTCGGGATATTTGGATTGCTCGTTCAACACGAAACGTGTTATGGTCATCAAATCAGTCCTATAAGCATCTGCTGCATGATCCATGATCTCTCTTCTCCCTCCAAAAACACAAAACAAAAGCAAAGAAAAAAAAAGGAAGTGACCCAACAGAGCTGTGACTGTAACAAAACCACTATAAAGGAGAAATTAGAGATTGGGTTTTGCCTTTTTCGAGGTGGAGTAGGATAATGACTGTTTTCCTGGGAAGGAAAGAGGGTAATTGATGGAAATGGAAGGTTTAGTGGACACGTAGAGGGAGGTGTTGGTGTTGTCGTCACTGAAACAAACGAAAGTTAAAAAAATCTTTCAGTTTCAGGATTTGACAGCTTTCAATTTTTTGCTTTTTTTGCTTTTCAGTAAATAGCTAAGAGATTAATGTATCCTAGATGAGTAATCTTTTAAATATTAATTATTTTTATTAATACAAATTGTAATATTAAAAACACATAATATATTGCTGACAAAACAATCATTAACCCTAAATTACATGAACTATAAAACCAAAAAGAAAAACTCGTGGTTGGCATCACCATGTTCACACAACCAATGCTAATATTCTCTCTCTGTTGCTATTTCTACGGGAAGATGCCTGAGAAATGAACAGTTAGAAGGGGACAAGGCATGAGTCTTGGGTATGAATAATTATAAGAAAACTGTCCAAAATTGGTGGTGGTTTTTATTGTTACTAATATATTTATATCAACCTTTTAGAATTCCCGTGAATCAAAATCTAAAATGTTTGCATCCGTCGTAAATTGGTGGTATAGAACATCCGAGTAAACACACAGTCAACTTCACAACAGAGATTCAAAATTTGAGATTACCTATTAATTTTTTGTCTATTCAGATTGCTCCTTTATTGTAATTTAATACTTCTAATTATTTAAATTTGTTTTCCTACTTCAGTTGTGTTGTATTTATTACACTTCAAAAAAAATTTTGGGATCAAAATGAGAAGGACTTCTTCAACAAAACCATAACATTTTAACATCAAATTCTAAACTACCCAAC
Source organism: Gossypium hirsutum (assembly GCF_007990345.1). Taxonomy (NCBI): domain Eukaryota; kingdom Viridiplantae; phylum Streptophyta; class Magnoliopsida; order Malvales; family Malvaceae; genus Gossypium; species Gossypium hirsutum. Next base: position 10,600,112 of record NC_053438.1, read on the forward strand.
CCTTTTTCTTTTTATATATAATATATAAAATATTACAATTAAAATAGTCATTTTCTACTCTCTTTTTTAATGAATGCATTTAATTTTCATTTCTTTTTATATTGTTAGATATTTATATATTTATGTTGAATACTAATATTTTATAAGAAGATTAAGATTTAAAATCATATAGATTATTAGTTTTTTTATTAGTATGATTAGTTATATGTATTAATTAAATTATTTTTTAATTACATTTTTAATTTTTTATAAAAAATAAAACATTTCACAATTAATATGATTAAGAAATTAAATCATAATAATATATATGTTTAATTTCAAAATCTTGATAGTTGGCTAACAACATAAAAGGAGTACTCATTAATGCCTTTATTGGCATGTCAAAAATTAAGACTCAAATTAGGGATAACAAAATTCAAACCACTCAATGGATTCAGAACCAAAGCAAATTTTTTTTTTTAAAAAGTGTATGCAGAGCAGGGTGGGGATGGGAGAATTTTTTCTTTCGGATAGTGGGTATGGAGCAGTTATGGTAATTACTTGCCTCGCACTGACCCACTCCACTATATAAAATTATCATTTTATCCTTGTATACATAAACTATTAAAAGGGTACAAATGGAATAACGTAATATAGAAAAAAATCATATATTTTATGGGCTTTTTTTGAAGAATTATGTTTAAATATTTACTTTACTTAAAAAAGATTGAAAAAGAATTAAAGATAAGTAACAAAAATTAAATTGAAGCGGAGCGAGGTGGGACGGTGATGGATGAATCCAACATCCATGGAGGTGGTAATGATTTTTAAGATTATAAATCTATAATCCAACCTCCAATCATGTTTCTCTTGACACTCGCATAATTGGGAATGCAATTTGAATCACTCTTATCGATCTTGTTGAAGGAGCTGTGGACAGTCAATTGTTTTCTACTAAGAAAATTTATATTGCCCGTGATGATTCAAGTTACATGTTATGCCATCAACAAGTGTTGCTAGCTCTCAAAATTCACAAGCTTCAGAAATTCATTGATGCCTCAACTGTTCCTCTACCTCAGTATATCATAGATGTTGCCAGTGTGTCCAAAGTTAATCTGGATTTCAAGCATTTTGAGCAGCAAGACAATGCTCTTACTTCTTGGTTACTTTCCTCTGCAAGTCAAAGTGCTCTTCCTTATCTGATTGAACATGATTCTACTACTAAGACTTCGAAACATTGAGTTCTCTTTGTAGTAGTAAAACTACTTCCAAGTTGACATATTATCTAAAGGCCTTACATTCTCAGAGAAAGGGAGATTTACCTATGACAGATTTTTTTATGAAGATTGAATTGTTTTGTGATAATTTGACTAGTTGCAATGAGGTTGTTAGTGAGCATGAACATATTACTACTATCTTGAATGGCCTTTCTCTAGAATATGAGTCTAATATTATTGTTATATCTGCCAATCAAGTGTCTTGTAGCCTTCAAGGAGTCACTGCCATCTTGTTGGATGTTGAGGCTCAACAATAAAGTTTAGTGGTTGATGTGAATGATTTAGCTCATGTTATTGTTCAACAGCAATCAAGTTTAGTTTCTAGTGAAGATTCTAGTGAGATTGTCTATCGTTCTTTCAATGGCTATGGTTCTTCTCGAGGACATGGTCGTAAATGCTTCTCTAATTCATCTCAACAACAGTGTCAACTTTGTGAAAAGATAGGTCACTTGGTGGGCTGATGTAATTATCGATTTGACATAACTTACAAGAGCACAAATTATAGGCCACCACCCGATCAGGCAAATGCGTGTTTTGCCTTCCCTTTTCAAAATTGGCAGATGAGTTATCCATTAGCTCCACAAGGATCCTTTTTGGATTTGTTGCCCTAAGTTTAGTATTTTAATCTATATACACTTGTAAATTTTTTGAAAAAATTGGTTAATAAAATTATTCATGATTACATTAATACCCTTTTTTATATTGTCTTCACGTAGTTTTTGCATGTAAAGCAAATATTAGCTCCTCAGTTGTCTAATGTTTAAACTAATACTAAGCGGTATTACGTGGTTGGATCGTAATACAGAAAGACAGCTTGTATTAGTAGACGAACCTAAACATATCCTTTGTAACACCATCACACAATCTGATCGTTGAATTCAGGTGTGGGGAGATACAAATGAACCAATTAAGTAACACATAGTTTTGACTTAACGATTTTATAGACTGATTGCATTTCTTATTAATAAATATTCTTACAACAAAAACCTTAAATTAAATAAAAATTTACTATCTCAAAATTTCTAGACTCTAAAGAGATTTGCTAAGATACAATGCAATTGACCCCAAGGTGAAACCTCTAAAGGTATCCCATTCCTATGTGCATAACACTATACTAACATTGTTTCTTGATTCAACACTATCTGGCTTGGTCCTTCCTCGAGATCCTTAACCCACGAATCTTACAAGAACACAGGCCAACACTTTGGTAAGTTTAGTGAACTTAGTGAGTTTATTCACTACAAAATTTTATAACTCTCCCATTTCTTTACTAGGTAAAATTTTAAAAGAAAATAAACTACTTTAACTCCCTGTTTTTACTCAGACATTAGCGCCTTATCTGGACTGACGGTCTTGCATACACCTTCCATCGTTTTTTAATGGCGGTTTGACTGCTAATACCTTAAGTTCTTGGTCGAACGCCTATGTCCCGATGATAGGATTTTGGTGGTTTTTAGATGTCTTGTTATCTTGGTGGGTTCTCACTTTACCCTATACACCTTCTTATTAGGACTGCCCTTTTTTGTTTTGTTCTAGATCGTAAGTGTCATAGTCCCGATAGATACACTAATATTCTACTCATGAGGCCTATATACTCATAAGGCCTACGAGAAAGGACCGTGCATATTGGTGATCTTTCCGAATCTATTTAGTCCATGGTGGACTCCCCTTTCTTACTATAGTCCCGAAGGATTTGCTGACATTCTCTCCGTTGTGATAACTAATGAGATCTCCTACCACTCTGACAGACTAAATCCCACATGGGATGAATAGTGGTTGGATTACTTCCTTGTAATCCACCTTATTTGAGATACCATGCTTATAAGTGTAACATGTCCGTCTGTTGGAGGCCACTTGAGCCTACAATATCCAACAAACTATCTTTTAAATGATCATTCGAGTTTACGATATTTCTTATGTGATGGTTCCCTACAAAATTGGCCCTTTGGCGGGTTTTTTGTAATATAATTCTCTTAAAGAGCAATAGTCTTGACAAACTTATCTATCACCCGATTTATCTTTTCTAGTAACTTTTCCAGTCAATGGGGTATATCTAACCCCCTTTTTTATCGATTAGTCTATTCAGAGCATCGATGACTAATCCTCTTTGTATAACTTGGCGCCAATGAGCCTCATATTGGGGCAGAACTCCTAATAACCTTATGAGGTTTTCTTCTAACATACTATACTTCATTGAACACTTCTTTAACGACTCTTAATGGAAATTCCTTATCCAAAATCTATAGATAAGTCCTCTTTTACTTATATATAAGTCGTCATTTCTCCATGTCTGATTTCTGCTGGGGGTTCCACTATCATGCCTTTCCGGCATCTTCGCTCACTGTTTTGGCGACTATTTCCCTATTCTACTACTTCTGCCTTATTTGGCAGATTCCTTAAAATCTGTTTGCCAACACTTACATTATTCTTCCAACTCTTTTTTTTCTAGGTGTGATTTACCATAATTATCATCTAAATGGTCTACCTCATGTTTAATATCCCGACAGACTCTATTGGTTGCCATAACCAAGCTACGATCTTACACCCTTACACCCTATGTTTAATGTCTTGCTGGACTTCTCGCGTTTACTATCTTGACGGCCTACCGCATAGTTACTGTCTCGAAAGATTGTACAGGTTGTCATAGCCGAGTTACGGTCTTACACGTTATATCTCTTTTGAGGTGTCACCTCATAGGACCTTACTGTCATTGTGGTGTTGTTCTATGGTACCTAATATTTGTTGATATCAACTCATCTCATATCCACCTTGATGCTCGAACACTGAAGTGTCCCCCCGGCAAGTCCCGAAGCTTCGCACATCAAGGTTTGCACTCAACGATACCATATGGTGGTATCTTAATGGAATTCCATTTTCCCTAATCCTCCACCCATTCCTCCATTTCACCATTCTTAACATTGATACTCAAACACCACAGTGTCCCCTCTACGAGGCCCGAAGCTTTGCACATCACGGTTTGCATACAGCAGCACCGTATGGCAATATCTTTTCATACGACACACTGGCGGATACTCATAGGCCTACTCAACCATATGTAAACAAGAATTCTCAAGCTGTTAAGATTATGCATTATTACGGAATTCACTCTGGAATTAACACATATTCTTGCCAAACACGCAGCATCCTAGAGATGAATCTTAAAATCATTATAACCAAATAATTAATGTCAAGATCAACCAAGTTAAAACTCGATCGACTTTCCTCCAGCCATTATAAAATCATTATAACCAAATAATTAAAGATAAAATAAAATTATCTTGAAGATGATGTTACCCAAAGTAAAAGTATATACTTTAAATATGGATCTTAAAATTAACATTAAAAATAAAAACAAAATAATTAAAGGTTAGAAAAGAATAATTTAAAAAAGGAAAACAAAAGGGGAAGTGCGACTTACCTTGCAAAATATAGAAAGTCCAACTAAGGTTTAATTTATTTATTTTAGAAAATCATTATCTTAAAAGATTTTACTTTCCTCATAAATTCTCCAACAATTCTTTTGAGGATCTCCTCCGATTTTACCTTTGCTTGAGAAAATATCACCAGAAAGCTTAAAACTGAGGATGAAATGAATATATGTAAGAATATATATAGTGTTAGAAGTTGTGTGACCTAAATTCATGTTAAACATAAAATATAAGTGGTAAAATAGGGGGATCTATGAGGGCGAAGGTCGTGCAAGTGGAATCTATATAGAAGTTCACTTCCTCTATTTGATGTTGATTAGAATAATGTGTTTTAACCTTAGTGCATTACTTCTATTTGACTTTGATTAGAATAATATTTTAAATCTATAAATAGATGTAATCGTCTCTCCTCTTGTATCATTCGAATTCGACATAGTAAATTTTCTTCTCTTTTGCCCGTAGTTTTTTTCCCGAAAGGGTTTCCATGTAAAATTCTGTATGTTCTATTTTTTTCTCTTTTCTTTGCGATACACTGCCATTATCGTCGTCCTATTTTCACATATATTTTTCAAATCATCAATACCAGAAATCTACAAGAAGTAAATTAATATCATATAAATGTAAATATAAGGAAGGGGAATTCGAAATTTTTTTATGAGGGGTCGGAATTAAATAATAGATTTTAGAGAGATTAAAATTTATTTTTTTAAAGTATTGATTTATGATTTTATTATTTTCTTAAGAAAATAAACATAATTTTTTTTATTTTAAAAGCTAAAGTGTAATTTTATCATATATTAATTTTAATTTAATTATTTAATAGTTACTTATATGATAAGTTTTTCATTTGAGAAAGTAAGATCATGCTTGAATATAACATAATTATAAATATAATATATTGTGGAGAAGACAATCATTAACTCTAAATTACATGAATTATAAAACCAAAAAGAAAAACTCGTGGGTGGCATCACCATTTTCGCAACCAATGCTAATATTCTCTCTCTATTGGTAATTCTACAAGAAGATGCTTGAGAAATGAACAGTTAGAAGTAATATAGGTGTTAGAATACAAGACAAGTGGGACAATACACGAGTCTTGGGTATGGATAATTATAAGAAAGTTCTCCAAAATTGGTAGTGGCATGGACAAGGTTTTTATTGTTACTAATATATTTATATCAACCTTTTAGGATTACCGTGAATCAAAATCTAAAAAGTTTGCATCCGTCGTAAATTGGTGGTATGGAACATCCCAAAATGCCCCCTCTATTAGAGTAAAAACACGGCCAATATTATAATTAGAGGTGAGTAAAATTCGATTTAATTTTAAAAAATTAAAAAAAATTTGAATTTTGATTTATTGAAAAAACATCATATAAATTGTTAGTTTTTTATTAGTACGATACATGGATTAATTGTATGTATTAATTAAATTATTTTTTAATTTTTTATAAAAATACAACATTTCACAATTAATATGATTAGACACATGTTTAATTTTAAAATCTTGATAGTTGGCTAACAACATAAAAGGAGTTGTGGTTAGCCCTTCTTGGCATCCCAAAAGTTAAGACTCAAAAGAGGGATGGCAAAACTCGAACCACTCGATAGATTCAGAACTAAAGCGGTTTTTTTTCCTTTTAGATAGTAGGTATGGAGCTGTTATGGTAATTACTTACCCCGCATTGACCCGCTCCACTATATAAAATTACCATTTTATCCTTGTATATATAAACTATTAAAAGGGTACAAATGGAATAACGTAATATATAAAAAAAATCATATATATTTTTTTGGAAGAATTATGTCTAAATATTTACTTTACTTAAAAAGGTTGAAAAAAAAATAAAGATAAGTAAAAATAAATAAATTGAAGTGGAGCGAGGTGGGACGAGGATGGATGAATCTAACACCCATGGAGGTGGTAATGGTTTTCAAGATTATATATCCATAATGAAACGGAGCAGGGAATGAAGCAAAGCATGGCAATTGTGAAGCAGTAGTGAATTTAGTAATATCCGGCCTCACCTCACCCCATTATCATGCCTGACTCAAAACTTTTAATTGTTATCCCCCTCTCCTAGTTGTAATTTGTACCGAAAGAAAAAACTATTTTTTTACAATAAATATTTGAACCCAAGCTACTTTTGGAGAAGATGAATATCTGACCATAAGATCACAATTTAGAGTTCTTAAAAATAAATCTTGATAATTGATATTGAAATAGTTTCAATTTTGAATTTAAAAAGTAACAAAAAAAATGAAAAATAAAAGGGTACATCAAATATTAAAAACCTACTAATTATAAAAATGGTTAAAAAAATAATATCCATTAATAATATAAAATTAAAAAATACATCTAATAAAATTGGTTCCAAAACTAAAAAAATATTATAAAATTAATTTAATTTCAAGAATAGATAAAATTATTATTTATTGTGATTAATAATGGATCTTAATTTTTGTTTTAATATTATAAAATACTGAAGGGTTGTAACATCCCTAACACATATTCGTCGTCGGAATAAAGTTTCGAAGCATTACCGAAGTTTATCGATCAAACAGACAGAATTCTCAAGCATTTCATATCATCAAAACAAGTCATCAAAGCATCATTTTATTCAAAATTATAAACATACCAAATCCAGATCAATTTGCCTAATTCATGAGCACTTAACATAGAATTAAATTCACATGCACCTATCTAGATTTAGTTCAATTTACCATGACATAATATGGCTTAAAAAACAAACACAGATTTATATGTACAAAACCAACCAATATTAAACTTATAATCTCATTTACATTCAATCCACAAAATAACTATTATTTAGACACCCTAGGTACATGCCAACACAAAAGATAGACATCACCACATTTGAGTTAGGGAGCGTTGTTGGATGTTGAATCGGCGATCAAAATTGAAGTACATAATCTGTGCACGTAAAATAAAACCGTACCCTGAGTAAAACTCAGTGGTATTTCTATAATTCGAATATTTAAAGATAAGATAATATAATATGCATATGTTAATTATAAGCACATTTGAATATTTAAGACCATATTTATTCATACAATGGCATTAGTCATTTAATATTCAATTCATAAATACATCATTTCATATCATTCTCAAATCTCATCACTTGCTATATAATAGTTTTTCACAATTTAATATATATATCATTTAAACAATAATATTATTCAATCCATATCCAATTCATGAATACGTAATTCATGTGTCTCATTCTCATGTTTCAATTCACTATCTCATTTTCATTCACATACAATATCTTTCAATATCAATCATAGTACTATTTTATTTAATTACTCCTATTAACACAACTCGGACGGATACACGGATCCAACCAGCACACTAGTTTGGCACCCAGTGCCTCATCAGATAAATCCGAAGTAATAACTGCTCCCAGAGCTATATAAATTTGACACCCAGTGCCTCATCGGTCAAACCGAAGTAAATTGGCACTCAGTGCCTCATCGACTCGAAGTCGAAGAAATCCCTAAACTTTTCCAATCCTATGGCATGCCATCTATATCTAACTCAGCCCGATACAGTTAATAGGCTTTAATTTCACTTTCCAAATACAACCAATATTCAATTATCATATTTGCACATATTCATTTCAATTCAAATAATCAATATATTCATTATCTATATATATATATATATCAATTCAATCCATTCAATTAAATTTTAATTCAATTCAATGTCAAAGTGTCAAATACTCACCTCAATACTTACCATATGTATTATATAAAAAAATACAACAATTAATAACTAGTTTCGAATTATAGAAATACAAACCAGGAATTCCGAGCTATTCCAAGTTAACTTTATCTTTCCCCTTTTTAGTTGAGGATTTTGGTACGACATTAGCTACGGAATTAAAACAATTAAAATTCACCAATACAACACAATTCAATTTCATATTGAATATTTTAATTTTTATTTAATATTTTCCTAAATTCCAATTTAGTCCCTACACCGAGACTAATTTTTATTATTCACAATTAATTCTATATTTTCATACAATTTTCACTTTAAACTAAATTTAACTCCTTATTTTCACTTAAATCCCTAAATTTCAAATTTTTCACAATTTAATCCCTATTACTCAAAATTTACAATTCATTCTACAATTTAATCTTTTTTCATTTCTAACTTAAAAATCTATCAATTTAATCCCTAATACTAAAATTATTCAACATTAACAACACTTAAAAACTTAATAATTGCTAAAATTTTGACATGGGTCGGGTAGTACTTAACACCGGGATTCCAAAAACATAAATATTACAAGAAAAGAGGACTAAATTGACTAACCAATTGAACTTGAAACTTTAAAACCCCTAAGTCGTGGGTTCTTTTTTCTTTTCTTTTTCTTTTTCTTTCTTTCTGTTTCGTTTTGCTTTTGTCTTTCTTTTTTTCTTTTATTACTATAATATATATTTACTTAAATATTAAGTAAAACATGTTATAATATATAATTTTAATTTTAATTTATTAATAATATATAATAATAATTTTACACCTTATGTCGCCTCATTAAAGAATAATGCCATAATTGCTTCTTTAGTCCCTTTAATTATTCTTTAATCTATAATTCAACTTTCACCCTATATGCAATTTAGTCCTTATACATAATTACTCTTAATTCATGCAAATTCACTTAACCAAAACCTAATTCACTACAAAAACGGAGTCCCAGAAATCCATTTTTTGACACCCCTGACTATCGGGTCGTTACAACTCTCCCCTAATTAAGTTTCGTTCCCAAAATTTACCTGAAATAGATGGGGGTACTAAGATCTCATAGTCTTTTCCGATTCCCAAGTCGCTTATTCAACACTATGATTACGCCACAACACTTTCATTGACCGAACTCACTTATTTCATAATTCTTTCACCTCACGTGCTAAAATCTCAACCGGTTATTCTTCGTATGACAAATCAGGTTCAATTTCAATATCTTCTGCCGAAATAACATGATATGGATCCGATCGATATCTTCTAAGCGTTAAAACGTAAAAGAAATCATGAATTTTCTATAGTTCCACAGGCAAAGCTAAACAATACGCAACTGGTCTCACTCTTTTTGTAATCTCATACGGTCTAACAAAACGAGGACTCAATTTCCCTTTTCGACCAAATCTCAAAATTTTCTTCCAAGGTGAAACTTTAAGAAATACTTTATCACCAACAGAATATTCAATATCTCGACGTTTCAAATCTGCATATGATTTCTGCCTACCAAAAGTTGTTTTCAATCTATCTCGAATTTTCTTAACAATGTCTTCCGTTTCATGAATTAATTAAGCCCGATCATTCTTCTTTCACTAAATTTCATCCAACAAACAAGCGATCGACACTTACGACCATATAAGGCTTCATACGGAGCCATTTGAATACTCGATTGAAAACTATTTTTGTATACAAATTCGGCCATCGGTAAGTAACGCTCACAACCTAATTCAAAATCAATAACATAAGTACGAAGCATGTCTTCCAAAATCTGAATAACATGCTTAGATTGTCCATCAATCTGCTGGTGAAAAGCTGTGCTAAAATTAAGTCGTGTACCAAGAGATTCGTACAACTGTTTCCAAAATCTTGAAGTGAACCACGGATCTCGATCTGAAATTATTAACATAGGGAAACCGTGCAATCTTAATATTTCTTAAATATAAACTTCAGCAAGCTTTTGAAGTGACCAATTTGTCCTGGCTACAATGAAATGAGCCGATTTCGTAAGTCGATCAACAATCACCCATACAGTATTTTTCTTACTTGCCGATAAAGGTAACCCTGTTACAAAATCCATTGTGATACAATCCCATTCCGTTTCTTGAATTAATTTCGACTCGATCATTCTTCTTTCACTCAATTTCGTCCAGCAAACAAGTTATCGACACCTACGACCATATAAGGCTTCATACGAAGCCATTTGAATACTCGATTGAAAACTATTGTTGTATACAAATTTGGCCAAAGGTAAATAACGCTCCCAACCTGATTCAAAATCAATAACACAAGTACGAAGCATGTCTTCCAAAATCTGAATAAATTGCTCAGATTGTCCATCAGTCTGCTGGTGAAAAGCTGTGCTAAAATTAAGTCGCGTACCAAGAGAGTCGTGCAACTGTTTCTAAAATCTCGAAGTGAACCGTGAATCTCAATCAGAAATTATTAACATAGGGGACACCGTGAAATCTTACTATTTCTTAAATATAAACTTCAACAAGCTTTTGAAGTGACCAATTTTTCCTGGCTACAATAAAATGAGACGATTTCGTAAGTCGATCAACAATCACCCATACAGTATTTTCCTTACTTGCCAATAAAGGTAACCCTATTACAAAATCCATTGTGATACAATCCCATTCCGTTTTTTGAATTAATTTCGGCCCAATCATTCTTCTTTCACTCAATTTCATCCAACAAACAAGTTATCGACACCTACGACCATATAAAGCTCCATACGGAGCCATTTGAATACTCGATTGAAAACTATTATTGTATACAAATTTGGCCAAAGGTAAGTAACGCTCCCAACCTGATTCAAAATCAATAACACAACTACGAAGCATGTCTTCCAAAATCTGAATAACATGCTCAGATTGTCCATCAGTCTGCTGGTGAAAAGCTGTGCTAAAATTAAGTCGCGTACCAAGAGAGTCGTGCAACTGTTTCTAAAATCTCGAAGTGAACCGCGAATCTCAGTCAGAAATTATTGACATAGGGGACACCGTGCAATCTTACTATTTCTTAAATATAAACTTCAGCAAGCTTTTGAAGTGACCAATTTGTCCTGGCTACAATGAAATGAGCCGATTTCATAAGTCGATCAATAATCACCCACACAGCATTTTTCTTACTTGCCGATAAAGGTAACCCTGTTACAAAATCCATTATGATACAATCTCATTCCGTTTCTTGAATTAATTTCAGCCCGATCATTCTTCTTTCACTCAATTCCATCTAACAAATAAGTTATCGACACCTACGACCATATAAGGCTTCATACGGAGCCATTTGGATACTCTATTGAAAACTATTGTTGTATACAAATTCGGCCAAAGGTAAGTAACGCTCCCAACCTGCTTCGAAATCTATAACACAAGTACGAAGCATGTCTTCCAAAATCTGAATAACATGCTCAGATTGTCCGTCAGTCTGCTGGTGAAAAGCTGTGCTAAAATTAAGTCGCGTACCAAGAGATTTGTGTAACAGTTTCCAAAATCTCGAAGTGAACCACGGATCTCGATCAGAAATTATTAACATAGGGACACCATACAATCTTACTATTTCTTAAATATAAACTTCAGCAAGCTTTTGAAGTGACCAATTTGTCCCGGCTACAATGAAGTAGCTGATTTCATAAGTCGATCAACAATCACCTATACAGCATTTTTCTTACTTGCCGATAAAGGTAACCCTGTTACAAAATCCATTGTGATACAATCCCATTCCCTTTCTTGAATTAATTCGGCCCGGTCATTCTTCTTTCACTCAATTCCATCCAACAAACAAGTTATCGACACCTACGACCATATAAGGCTTCATACGGAGCCATTTGAATACTCGATTGAAAACTATTGTTGTATACAAATTCGGCCAAAGGTAAGTAACGCTCCCAACCTGACTCAAAATCAATAACATAAGTACGAAGCATGTCTTTCAAAATCTGAATAACATACTTAGATTACCCGTCAGTCTGCTGGTGAAAAGTTGTGCTAAAATTAAGTCGTATACCAAGAGATTCGTGCAATTGTTTCCAAAATCTCGAAGTGAACCGCGGATCTCGATCAGAAATTATTGACATAGGGACACCGTGCAATCTTACTATTTCTTAAAAATAAACTTCAGCAAGCTTTTGAAGTGAACAATTTGTCCTAGCTACAATGAAATGAGCCGATTTCGTAAGTCGATCAACAATCACTCATACAACATTTTTCTTACTTACCGATAAAGGTAACCCTGTTACAAAATCCATTGTGATACAATCTCATTCCCATTCAGAAATAGTAATAGGCTAAAGTAATTCGGTGGGAACCCGATGTTTTGTCTTAACTCGTTGACAAGTTAAACATTTAGCCACATTCGACCACATCTCTTTTCATTCCTGGCCACCGATAAGATTCTCGCAAATCGTGATACATTTTCGTTCCTCCAAGAAGCAAAGCAAAAGGACTATCATAAGCTTCGCGAAGTATCAACTCTTTTAATTCAGAAACATCAAAAACGCAAATTCGGTTATGAAATCTCAAGCAGCCACAATCATCAATGCTGAATTTTTCTAATATACCATTCTGAACCATTGAACTTTTTTTCGCCAATTTGTAATCTTCTAACTGCGCCGACTTGATCTGATCAAACATCACTGGTTTGATTTTTAGTTTAGCCAGTAAGCTTCCATTGTCATTGATACTGAGCTGAGTAACCATTGCTCGTAATTCAATTGCTACTTTCCTAATCAACGCATCGGCTACAACACTAGCTTTACCAGGGTGGTAATCAATAACACAATCAAAATCTTTCAAAAGCTTTACCCAACGATGCTGCCTCAAATTGAACTCCTTTGGAGATAGAATGTATTTGGGACTCTTATGATTGATATAAATATAACATTTTTCGTCGTACAGATAGTGTCTCCAAAACTTTAGAGCAAAAACCACAACAGCTAACTTTAAATCATGTGTCGGATAATTGTGTTCATGCATTTTTATCTGACGAGATGCATAAGTAATCACTTTCCCATTTTGCATCAAAACACAACCAAGACTGCTCAAGGAAGCGTCACTATAAACGATGAAATCCTTTCCCAATTCTGGCAACGTCAAAACCTGCACTTCAGTCAACACCTACTTCAATTTCTCAAAACTTTCTTGACACTGATAGTCTCAAAGGAACTAAACATTCTTATGCAACAACTTTGTCATCGGCAAAGCTATCTTCAAAAATCCATTTACAAATCTTCGGTAATAACCAGCTAATTCAAGAAGACTACAAACTCTGACACAATCCTCAGTGCTTTCCACTGAACAATTGCCTCTATCTTTTTCGAATAAACTTTAATTACATCTGCTGATATAACCTGACCCAAAAATATAACCTCTGATAACCAAAATTCATAGTTACTAAGCTTTCTGTTTAACTGTTTCTCTCGTAACACTTGCAAAACAATTCTGAGGTGTTGCTCATACTCGGATTCGAATTTCGAATAGACCAAAATATCATCAATAAAAACTACCACAAAATGATCCAAATATGGTTGGAGAATACGGTTCATGAGATCCATAAATGCTGCCGGAGCATTCGTCAATCCAAAAGGCATTACTAAAAATTCATAATGACCATATCGTGTACGAAATATCGTCTTCGGTACATCACTTTCTTTCACTTTCAATTGATAGTAACCCAATCTCAAATCGATCTTTGAAAAGACAGAAGCTCCTTTTAGTTGATCAAATAAGTCATCAATACGGGGTAGAGGATATCGATTCTTAATCGTCAACTTATTCAATTGTCGATAGTCAAGATAAAACTGCATCGAACCATCTTTCTTTTTAACAAAAAGTACTGGAACTCCCCAAGGCGATATACTAGGGCGTATAAAACCACGATCCAATAAGTCTTACAGTTGTACTTTTAATTCTTTTAACTCCATAGGTGACATACGATATGGGGCATTGACACCGGAGCCATACCAGGAAACACTTCAATTGCAAACTCAACCTCTCGATCTAGTGGTAATCTTCGTAATTCTTCGGGAAACACATTAGGGAATTCGCAAACAGTTCGAATTTTACTACACTAGCTATCAACAGAATTCGAGTTGATAACAAGGCTAGAAAAGCTTCACAACCTTGATTAAGAAATTTATCAGCTCGAATTGTATAAATGATACAAGTTGAACCACTCGTTCGAATACCATTCACCTCAATCATATCATCACTTTCACTCTGAATAACGAACTTATTTTTACAACAATCTAGAATTACCCCATGCTCAGCAAGTCAATCATACCCAAAATCATATCAAAATCGCCAAACGACATTATCAACAAATCAACAGGGAAGGTTATATTCTGTATCACTAACGGACATCTTTTACATACTTGATCCGCTAACACAGATTGTCCCAACATACTAGAAACCACTATTTATACTCTAGACAACTCAGATTTTAAACTTCCCGACTCAACCAATTTAGTATTAACATATGAATGTGAAGATCTCGGATCTATCAAAGCATAAACAGGTTCTAAATGTAATAAAAATGTACCTGTCACAACATCATTAGCATCACCATCCTCACGAGTCCACACAACATAAGCTCGAGTTGGCTTTCTGGACTCCGACTGTTGAGTAACAGTATAATTTCCCTTTCTAGCACCACCTCTCGAAAATGAACCACTTCGACTCAACCCGCGACCCCTAAAAGTAGGCATAATGTTTCGCAGATCCACAGCGAAAACAACCTTGAGTTAACTTCCAACATTCACCACGGTGCTTTTTCCCACAATGCTCACAATTCGGAATATCAATATCCCTAGATGGACCTCGCACACTGCCCGTAGACACAATCGATTGTCTATCATGATTTCTATCAGTTCTATCTGACTTAAAATTTGATCTCCAGCTACCACAAAATTCTTTTGGTCTCTTCAATTGTAGATTTGAACTTGCAGCTCCAAGATGCTTTCCAATATACGAGTATTCTCAGTCTTTTTGTCAAAACTCTGGACTTGCTCTACCATTCTTGAATTAAATCTGCAAACTCAGTAATTCTGTGTGATACCAACTGTAGTCGCAACTCATCGCATAAACTACGCAAAAATCACTTACAACTATCAATTTCAGTCGGCACAAACTCAACAGCATACCTACTAAATCGCGAAAACTCTCATTCATAATCAACCATAGAAATTACACCTTGTTTCAGCATCAAAAACTCTTATTTTCTATCTTCTAAATATACAATTCACCCACATATTTCTTTTAAAATTCCTTTTGGAAGAATTCTCAATATACTTGATCTGCGGATACATAACGTGTCACTGACTGCCACCAGGTATATGCTTCTCATTGCAGTAGAAAAACAACACCTATTACACTTTCACGCGGATTGCATTCAAGTTGTTGCAAGATGAGTTTAGTGGATTCAATCCAAACTTCAGCTGAGGAAGGATCAACTCCTTTCAATCCTAAGAATTTAGTTGCACCGTATTTACGCAATTCTTTAATCGGAGCTCGACGAACAGTAGGTGCAGTTGTCATAGCGGATGTGGTTCCCACCACTCACTGAAGAGCATCAACGATAGCTTTGAGTAACTGTGAATCATCTATCTCGTCAATATTACTTCGTTCAATGTTAGGTTGTTGACTACTAACTGGATTAACACTTGGTGTTATCAATTCGGTTCCATTTAACTCATTGGAGACATCATCTCTGGAATGCATCTCTTGATCAACATCATCATTATATTCATCTGACATTTTCAACTATAAAACAAAAACAAATATATCAGCATCCAAATCCCGACTCAATTCGACTCAATTATGGCAAATTCCTCTAGACTCAATTCCGAGCTCGATTTAGCCTGAGAATCAGCTAAACCTGTAAAGCTCTAATACCACTAAATGTAACACCCTTAACCCATATCCCTCATCAAAATAGGGTTTCAAAGCATTACCGAAGTTTATCGATCAAACAGGCAGAATTCTAAAACATTCCATATCATCAAAATAAGTCATCAAAGCATCATTTTAATCTAAATTATAAACATACCAAATCCAAGCCAATTTGCCTAGTTCATGAGCACTTAAACATAGAATTAAATTCACATGAACCTATCTAGATTTAGTTTAATTTACCATGCCATAATATGGCTTCAAAAACAAACACATATTTATATGTATAAAACCAACCACTATTAAACTTATAATCTCATTTACATTCAACCCACAAAATAACTTTTAATTAGACACCCTAGATACTTGTCGACACAAAAGATAAACATCACCACATTTGAGTTCGGATGCGTTGTTGGATGTTGAATCAGCGATCAAAATTGAAGTACCTAATCTGCGCACAAAAAACAAAACCGTATTCTGAGTAAAACTCAGTGGTATTTCTATAATTCGAATATTTAAAAACAATATAATATAATATACATATTTTAATTATAAGCACATTTGAATATTTAAGACCACATTTATTCATACAATGGCATTAGCCATTCAATATTAATTCACAAATACATCATTTCATACCATTCTCAAATCTCATCACTTGCTATATAATAGCTTTTCACAGTTTAATATATATACATATCATTTAAAAAATAACATTATTGAATCCATAACCAATTCATGAATACGCAATTCATGTGTCTCATTTTCATATTTCAATTCACTATCCCAGTTTCATCCACATACAATATCATCCAATATCAATCATAGTACTATTTTATTTAATTACCCCTATTAACACGACTCAGACTCAGACTCAGGCGGATACACGGATCTAACCAACACACCATTTTGGCACCCAGTGCCTCATCGGATAAATTCGAAGTAATAACTGTGTCCAACGCTATATAAATTTGACATCTAGTGTCTCATCGGTTAAACCGAAGTAAATTGGCACCCAGTGCCTCATCGACTCGAAGTCGAAGAAATCCCTGAACTCTTCCAATCCTATGGCATGCCATCTATATCCAACTCAACCCGATGCAGTTAATAGGGTTTAATTTCACTTTCCAAATACAACCAATATTCAATTATCATATTTGCACATATATATTCATTTCAATTCAAATAATCAATATATTCATAATATATATCAATTCAATCCATTCAATCAACTTTTTATTCAATTCAATGTCAAAGTGACAAATGCTCACCTCAATAGTTACCATATGCATTAAATAAAAAAATACAACAATTAATAACTAGTTTCGGATTATAGAAATACAAACCAGGAATTACAAGTTATTCCACGTCAACTTTATCTTTTCCCTTTTTAGTTGAGGATTCCGGTACGACGTTAGCTACGAAATTAAAACAATTAAAATTCATCAATACAACACGATTCAATTTCATATTGAATATTTCAATTTTTATTCAATATTTGCCTAAATTCTAATTTAGTCCCTAAAACGAGACTAATTTTTATTCTTCACAATTAATTCTATATTTGCATACAATTTCCACTTAAAACTAAATTTAACTCCCTATTTTCACTTAAATTCCCAATACACCCCTAATCGGTGGGCCCCATTTAATCCCACTTCAATCCTCTGTTTGGTTCAGGGTATTGGCTAATACCTGTCTATTACATTACACCCCTAATCCCCAAAATCCACCGATTTCTATTACGTTCCTCTTTCTCAGATTAGGTGCTGCTTGAGTTTTAGACCCTGTTTTACCCTCCTGCTTCCCCTTTCCGTCTTCTGTTTCTTCCTTCTGTCTTTCTTTTGCTGAAGATTACAATAGAATCGACGCTTGGCCTTCTCAACCTTTTATTTTCGGAGTTTACTGCAACTGGAAAGGTAAATTCATATTTCTAACTCTTTTTTGCTCTCAAATTTATATGGATTCCTGTATTTTAATTAGCTTAAGTTCCGAGTAGATTTCTATTTCTTAAAGGTTTTTGTTGCTGGTGGAAATTGGAACTCGATTGCAATGTAAATTGTCTCGTTTTCTCTGTTTTAATTAGCAATGTAAATTGCTTCAAAACCCAAGACTAAAAAACCAGCTACTCCTCGAACTACCACTCGACCCTCTGGGATTTTTAAACTTACCCCTGTTTCTCCTACTTTGGCTCGATTCCTTGGAGCCCCAGAGGCTTCCCGTTCCGATGCTGTTAAGCATATCTGGAGCTATATCAAATCCCATAACCTTCAGGTCCTCTCCATCTCTATTGCGTCCTATATAAAGTTATATTGTTTGGTCTAAATAAATGTGGGCTTGAGTAAATATCTGGGAAAATGTTGTTCAATTTTGGTAGTTAATTTGTACCATTTATTAATGGTTCTTGTTGCGAGTTGTTTGCTTGATGGCTTTATGAGGTTTCTTTACCCTTTCCATGGGCATTTGTTCCCTCTATAATATTTTTTTGTGCTTGTTAATGCTGGGGTTTGGACCTGTTTGGTGTTTATTGTTCAAGAGTAGTTAAGCTAGCAGCTGTAGTAGGATTAGTTCATTAGGTAAATAGTTCTCTGTGATTGGATTCAATAATTCAATTATATCATCAATCAGTTCTGAGAGAAATGTTTGCCGGATTCTGTTTGTTCTAAATTCATTCCACATTATGTATGTTTGATCTAAATTGTTAACCACTATGGTCAATAATTGATAAACAGGTTTTTTGTGAAGAATTTGAACAGAGTTGTGTATGCTTTTCATTGCAGTTTCCTTTGTGGTATTTGAGACTAGATTGTTTTCACATGAGCTATTGGCAATTTCGACTACACAGTCCGATCTTATCGCCTCACTCGTTAGTTTATTTACTTGAATATAGTTATGAAACTGCAATGGTTGTTTGCTGTTAGGGGAGATTGATGATGTGCTGGATATGTGATTTCAGTTTGGTATGATCATTGACTCTTTTGCTTTTTTTGAAATTGACACTGGCTCCTCTATTAGTAATCAGATTGTATTTTGTTTCTTTTACTAAAAATAGGTAAATTAATATTTGTACATTACATCAAAGAGCAAACTGGTCATTCTTTAGTCTTCATACCTTAGTATGAGGTAGATGCCACGTGTCACATTATTCTATTAGTTATGCTAGTTTTTAAGAGTACAAATGAATGAAATTTTTAATAGAAAGGATTAATTTGTTCTTTGATCTAATGGACAATGAATAATTTAAAATACAATTTGATTCCTATTGCAGGGCCTCCTTATACTTTTACCGCCATTTGGATGTGCTTCATTTGGCTGGTGATCTATTCCCCTCTACCCCATATTTGTCTTTGCTTTCATCTGTCATTGGGACATTTGCTATTTTTCTTCATTCATTCTTCATCTCAAGTTGTGTTGCTCCTAAACTCTTCAGTACTCGATTCAACAATCTCAAAATCAATATATACCCCAAGACTTGTTCTACTTGTATGAACCTACAAGTTCCACAGAAAGATCATTCTCGCCAAAATCATGAAAAATCAACAATGCTAAATACCATGTTTGCTATTCATTTCTTTAGTCAATTCATTCGCACAAATGACATCTTAAAGAATCCATCTTGGAAAATTTCTGGGAAAATGTTGTTCAATTTTGGTAGTTAATTTGTACCATTTATTAATGGTTCTTATTGCGAGTTGTTTGCTTGATGGCTTTATGAGGTTTCTTTACCCTTTCCATGGGCATTTGTTCCCTCTATAATATATTTTTTTGTGCTTGTTAATGCTAGGGTTTGGACCTGTTTGGTGTTTATTGTTCAAGAGTAGTTAAGCTAGCAACTGTAGTAGGATTAAATTTTATGAATTTTCATTTGCTACAGTTAGTTTCATTGATGGAGATTGGATTGTTATGGTTCATAAATATAAGTTTAGCCTTTTCACAGTTTTATATATAGCTTACATGCTAGCTCGCTGTTTCATTTTCCTACTAGCAGGTTTTTGTGGTGTTTTAGTTCTCTTCTTTCTAAATTTCTACCTCCTAAGCAACATTTTCACCCTCTACTTCCTTTCTATCCTTTAATGCTTGCTCAATTATGGTTGTTTTGAAATATAAAACTAGTCACTTTTATCTCAGGAAGACAAACAAACAACAAAATTAGTCAAAAATAACCTGCCTAATCACATGAACCCTCTGAAGTCTGAACAAAAAATAAAACCACTACTGAACTGCACATGATATCTCACTTTAAAATTTTCGTTTTCTACAACTTTATAAGCATCAAGATTGGGAGAAAGAAACCAAAACATAAAACAACTTTGTTTCACTAAATGAACAAGGATTCCTCATGGTACTAAAAGTTCCTCATGGTACAGTGTATAGTTAGAGGAATTTGAATTATTCATTAAGATCAAACTTTGTTTGCTGAATTAATCATTTTTTAGCCAATTTATTTTATAGGTTATTATCTAGTTGATGCTGGATACACAAATTGTGAGGGATTTCTTGCACCATTTAGAGGACAGCGATATCATCTGAACGAGTGGCGTCAGGGTTATCAGCCAAGTTCTCCGCAAGAGTTTTTTAATATGAAACATGCCTCAGCACGTACTGTCATTGAAAGATGCTTTGGCTTATTAAAACTTAGATGGGGAATACTTAGGAGTCCATCGTTTTATCCTGTAAGGGTGCACAATAGAATTATTATTGCATGTTGTTTGCTCCATAATTTTATTCGAACCCATATGAGTATTGATCCCATTGAAGCGGAGGTGGGAGAAGGATTACCTACTAATGTGATGGATGACGATGAACTGAATATAACAAATATTCATCCATCGGATGCTTGGGCTACTTGGAGGATGGAACTAGCCAACCAAATGTTCGATGAATGGCAAGCATCTAGAAATTAGTTAGGTTTAGGGACAATTTGAGTTTGAATTGATTTGTTGATGTTATTTTATGTATCTAGTTTATTAAACTTTGGTAGTCTTTGATTACAATTCTGTATTGTACTAAACTTTGTTGAATTATAATCTAATCCAATACACCTCTAATCCAATACACCTTTAATTATCATATTTGCACATATTCATTTCAATTCAAATAATCAATATATTCATTATCTATATATATATATCAATTCAATCCATTCAATTAAATTTTAATTCAATTCAATGTCAAAGTGTCAAATACTCACCTCAATACTTACCATATGTATTATATAAAAAATACAACAATTAATAACTAGTTTCGAATTATAGAAATACAAACCAGGAATTCTGAGCTATTCCAAGTTAACTTTATCTTTCCCCTTTTTAGTTGAGGATTTTGGTACGACATTAGCTACGGAATTAAAACAATTAAAATTCACCAATACAACACAATTCAATTTCATATTGAATATTTTAATTTTTATTTAATATTTTCCTAAATTCCAATTTAGTCCCTAAAACGAGACTAATTTTTATTCTTCACAATTAATTCTATATTTGCATACAATTTCCACTTAAAACTAAATTTAACTCCCTATTTTCACTTAAATTCCTAAATTTCAAATTTTTCACAATTTAGTCTCTATTACTCAAATTTTACAATTCATTCTATAATTTAATCCTTTTTCATTTCCAACTTAAAAATATATCAATTTAATCTCTAATACTAAAATTATTCAACATTAACAACACTTAAAAACTCAATAATTGCTAAAATTTTGACATGGGTCGAGTAGTACTTAACACCAGGATTCCAAAAACATAAATATTACAAGAAAAGGAGACTAAATTGACTAACCAATTGAACTTGAAACTTTGAAACCCTTAAGCTATGGGTTTTTCTTTCCTTCACTTTTTCTTTTTCTTTCTTTCTGTTTCGTTTTGCTTGTCTTTCTTGTTTTCTTTTATTACTATAATATATATATTTACTTAAATATTAAGTAAAACATATTATAATATATATTTTAACTTTAATTTATTAATAATATATATAATAATAATTTTCCACCTTATGTCGCCTCATTAAAGAACAATGGCAAAATTGTTTCTTTAGTCCCTTCAATTATTCTTTAATCTATGATTCAACTTTCACCCTATATGCAATTTAGTCCTTATACATAATTACTCTTAATTCATGGAAATTCACTTAACCAAAACCTATTAACTACACGACTAACTTCGTAAATATTTTTAGTAAATATTTACAAGTCTGATTTATGAAAATGGAGTCCTAGAAATTAGAGGTGCCCATGGGCCGGGTCGAGTTCAGGCCGGGCCCATAAAAAATTTCGGCCCGGGTCCTAGGCCGGGCCCGGCCCCGCCCGAAATATGGGCCTGAAATTTTGCCCAGGCTCGACCCGGGAAAAAATTATAAGCCCGGGCCCGGCCCGGCCCGGCCCATTTTTTTAATAAATACCAAAAAATTATTTTAAAAATTAAAAAAAGTATTTTAAAAATATTTTAAAAATAAAAAAATTTAAAAAAGTATTTTAAAAATATTTTAAAATTAACAAATAATAAAAAAAGTATTTTAAAAATATTTTAAAATTAAAAAATTTAAAAAATAAATATATTTATTATATCGGGCTGGGTTGGGCCGGGCCCGGGCAAAAACAGTGGTCCTTGAGGCCCGGCCTGTTTTCTAAACGGGCCTCGTTTTTTTGCCCAAGCCCATATTTCGGGCCTATATTTTTACCCAAATCCTCCCATATTTCGGGCGGGCCGTCGGGCCAGGCCAGGTCGCCTGGCCCATGAGCACCTCTACTAGAAATGCACTTTCTAACACCCCTAACTATCGAGTCATTACAAGGGTTGATGAATTAGACCTACCTTTTATCACACTATAAACTCTTCCTTTAAGATTATTTGTAAACTTTACCTCAGATTAGACGTATATGATTTTAATTTGAAAAGAGTTATAGTTTTTAAGGTTTTTGGTTGACAATAAATTGTAATGACACATTCAATAATTGATCTGTTAATTATAACAAGAGCTAACTCTACAAATAAATTTTAAGTTTTCATATTTGGATAGACAATTGCCACGATGTTTATTTTATTACGAATGGTTAACTGAGTTAGTTGGAGTAATTCTATTTTCATTTTAAATTTAAAATGACATACATTTGAGTTTTAAGTTTTAAACTTAATTACATTGACTTAGGAGGTGTTTGGTTCGCCGAATGTAACATTACGGCCCATAATATTACATTTCGGAATGAGATTGTGATATGTGGATTTCAACATTCTTGCCATCCCATAGGTTAGACTATCGTCTATTAGCTAGTTTGTTAGTTTTGCTATTAAGTTGGTTGGTCAGTTAGCTTGCAATTATTTCCAATTATTAGTAGCTGTTCAGTTGCTGACAATAGTTGGTTATGCAACTTAGATTCTATAAATTGTAAGCTCTGATAGTCACATAATTATGATAGTTAGTAAAGTACTCATGAATTCTATCTCTCAAATATTTCTTTTTTGTTGTTTCCTCAATAGCCAAACAGGCTACTTTAGCTTTATGTTAACATGGTATCTATAACACGCCAAACCTAACCTTATGATAGGATCCAAGTATGGTGTGTCACTACTTGAAATCAAACTAACTTCAAAACATTTTTGGCAGAAGTTTTTAAAATCTTATAAAGTTATAAATATAAACCATTTGATAGTTGTTTCTTTACTCAGTTTAAATGGACTCATTAATAGTTTAATAACATTCAAGCCATTTTGGCGTATAAGTGCAAATATAATAATTTCATTAAACAAAATGTATTAATTTAAAACCACGTATTGATACTTAATAAAAGTATTATAAAATAGAGTCTTATCAAAACAGAAGTTCTTTATACAAATCATTTCCAAAATACTCTTATGTGCCACCCCCATGAGTCATGCATGATACAAAAACAAAGCAGTTGGCTCACAATAAAAGCAGTACTCAGGCATAGTCCTTCTAACAAAGCCTTCCTTTAGTCAGCAAACCTGAGAAGGAAAAAGGGTAACAGAGTAAGTTCAAATTAACTTAGTGAGTTCCAAAGAGAAATCATACATAAAATTATTGATATTACATTTTAACCTTTCTGAAGAATTCACACACATACTCATAGTACGCTCAATGGCATTTATAGGACACAGACAGACTCGGTAAGCCAACTTGCTTATCACTCGGGCGTATACTGTACGCGAACTTAACTTAGACAAATCCATCTTCATACCAACAACGTACCCAGAATTCAAAACCAGAAGCATATCATTCAGTTATACTCACATACATTCTCCTCCTTAACTCCTCATATCAATTTTATTCAGAATAGCATGTTTTATCGTGATCTGCCAATCCAGTTTGCAATATAGTTGTCCTACTGGAGGCTACACAAGCATATCTCATCATCTCTATCCCCGCATATCATATCATATAATATCATACATATCAGAAGCAAATGGTACTGGCTTAAGCATAAAGAATGACATTTACTTTATGTCACAAACAAATTGCACTCAAACTGAAGATTTTGGATAACCATTACCCTGATCGCCTCCGGACGTACTAATGTCTAGAGTGTAAATACTGCAACTAAGTGTATGGAATTGAGGTAATATCCGCAAGTATACGGGTCAAGTTGTAATGTATTTTTTCAATAAAATAGGTGAGTACTCTGAGGATTGTACCCAATGGAGGTGAGTACTAATTTAATATTAACCTAAACGAAAATAGATCTAATTAGTGCTTTAAATAAATTATATTACGATTAACATAAAATAAAGAATTTATCTATAAATTTAAGGAAAAAAATAAAATCCAGAAAATAGTGACAAAAGAAAACCTAATCTTTAAACTCAATCAATTTTAAGCATGAGAGATTAGCTTGCTTCGATGGTCATTACTAATTCATATTCCGAGTTTTTACTCAACCAAATAGTCATTATCCTAATAAGATCTCTCGATCTTCCACTAAATTAACGAGTCGACAAGAACTTCTTATCTTTTGACCTCACAGTCCAAACCGGTTCAAAGGTAAGGGGTTCACGGATAAGCCATACTAATTTTGGGTTAATTCCCACATAAATAACTTCCTAGGGCCGTCAATCCCGAGGTTTAAGTTCTTCTTTTCCCAAACAACTAATCTATTGAGAAAACCCTACAAAGTAATTAATTAATCACACTTCCACTCACTAATCCCCCATAGGAGGATTAGTTCCTCGTGGAATCCATAAACACAATAAACTTGACAAATAGAATAAACATAAAGAATAATTCAAGAATAAGGTTTAAGAGAATCCTAATTATAATGATTTATGAAAGTGCAGAATCCACCAAGAGTTGGTCGAATCCACAAATTAGATTCTCCATTGGACACAAGCAAAACAAATGAAAATAAATCTAAAGCTTAAAGAAATTGAAAACTGAAAAATAAATTACAATGAAAATTCTAAACTATCAAAGTTGTTATCCAAAAAGTGTTAAATAGCCTATTTATAAAGTTAAGATTGGTCGTCGTCCTTAGCCCTAGGTTTATCAATGTGGAAAGATTATCCACAAAGAAATATGAGATTGTTGCTAAGTGGGCTGGTTACTCTCATTTTCCATCATTGATCACACTACTATGCTTGCAATCTCACATACTTCCGAAGGTAGATTTTAAGCAAGAAACCACCAAGGCCATATCACAGATAATGATGTTGCTAGAATAGTAGGTGGCATTTCTAGGCAAAAGCAACTCATATGAAAAATCTGATATAGAACCACCCGATCATTCAGTTGAGTCAGAGCCTGATTTCATGACACCCACCAGACCTATTATTCCCGAATGGACCAAGTCTATACCTACCTTTCAATCATCCAAAGTTGCTACACAATCGAACCAAACTAAAATCATGAGCATGCTACAACACATGAATCAACAGTAGCAAGCTTATTAGAGATATGCAAAAATATAAGACGATTTGATAAAGGGTGCATTTAGAAAACTCAAACATAACCCATTTGATTTTGTGCCTAAATTTCCAAATTTTGTCTTCAATCCATGGACGCCAACTTCAAAAGCCAAGTGAGACGAATTCGTCATTCTAGAGAGATGAGCTAAACGCACAAAGGGTCATGGGAAAGTGGAAAAAATTTCAGATAACGAGGATTTTATCAAATAAATAAGAAGGGTGTTCTTTTTCTTTTCTTTTTAAGATATGTTAGATTTAATTATTTCTTTTTGTTTTTGTTTTCTGCATAATAAAAATTGAAGTTGCAATTATGAATAAATTGGAAAAATTTGTAAATAATTTTTTTAAGTTCACAAAAAATAATAAGTGTGGTAATGGTTATGTGCATGTCTAGGATTGGATCTGTCAAGTAAAGGGTTGGCATTTAAGTAATCAATTTGACTCACTTTCCTTTCTTGGGATCCTACCTAGTGCATAGTTTCTATTCACTTGTTTAATTTTGTCCCTTCTAGTTTACGTTTTAAACAATGAGGACATTGTTTCTCTTTAAGTGGTGGGGGGCCGAAAATAAAATTTTTTTAGGGGATTAGTCACGAAAATTGAATTCTTTCCATTAAGTTATGTTTAAGTACAATATTGCTCAGAAATTTAATTTTTGCTTGACTATGTTAATTTTAGTATGTATAAAATTATTTTATTTCAATTATTTTTATGTTAAGCTTAATTATGTCAAAAATACCAAATTTAGTAATTGTGTACAAGACAATCCATAAAGTTTTAGTCCTTAGAAAAATTAGGTATGCATGAAAGTTTAAGCTTTTAGATTTGATTTAGTAACTTTCTTAAGGCGAAATCCTAGGTGGCATGATAATTTAAAAGTAATTTAGGCACATTTTTGTTCAGACCGTTTGAGCCTTTCAAGCCAACCTTAATAATAATTATCCTTTGAAACCTTACTTTGAGCTATATGGCCTGATTTTTCTTTTGAACCTTACATGAATTGAGTCATTCCCTTCTCTAATAATTATCCTTATTTGTTTCAAACTTTAGACTCAATACAACTAGAATGTATCTTTTGTGATTAAGTTTGGGGGAGTAGAGAAGAATACCGGAATGCTCAAAATGTTGAAATTACTTGCTCGAATAAAGCAATATTGCTTGAAAAAATACTCAAAATTGAAAATTGAAAAAGAAGTTGGTATTTTGTGGGATAATTGCAAAATTGAATGTCCGAGGTAAGCTAAGTCTAAGGTTTTTAGCCTAAAATTATCTATCTCTTTTCCATACCTTAACCCTAGCCCCATTACAACCTTATGAAAGACCTATTGGTTTAGATTATTATGCCGATTACATTAGTGGAGAGGAATTACTAAGCTCAATATATGAAGGCAAAAATTAAACTTAGGGATTGTTGCTTAGTTTATTCGAAGGAAATAAAATTTGATTGGGGAGTATTTAGCACACATTTGCTAAGGGAAGTTATTTAGTACATAGTTTTGTTAGCATATTAATATTTAAAATAATTTATTATGTATATTGAAGCTACATGTTTTCAAATTTTCTATTTCTAGTATAATTTTGTTGGACACATGACTATGGGAAAATGAATTAAGTTTGGAGGTGTGATAACTCTAAATTATATTGACTTTTTCAGCACCATTTTACTAGTAATTCATGCAACTTTTGAGTATTTAAATAAAAAATTTTGTAATAAAATTACAAAATTGCTTAGATGGAGTAAATTAAAGTCAAATTCCATTTTTAATTATTTACATGCTAATTTGACATATTTTTACCTTTTTGTCGCAATTTTGTGCAATAGGAGAAAAATAGGCCTCAAAGCTAACCTGTTCAATACTCGATGCTGTAGCAGCCTTCAATAGCAAAAGCCATGCAAATGAGGGTTGATAATTAATCAACTATGGATGTCCAAAATTAATTAGAATTATGGTTAATGGACAGACTTGATCTAGCCTGGAAATTGGATCAGTGAAGTAGTCAAGCCTGCTGCTTAATTTTGAAGCTAAACCATCCAAATTAACGAAGGGAGAGCCAAAATTCGGTTAACTAGCAGCTCAACCATCCATGGAATGATTAAATTAAGGGTCTTTAGGCTTTTTAAAAATTTAAAAATAGCCCCAACAAGTTTGTCAAGTGATCGTTTAACTCCTTCCTTGAAACATACCTTGTTTTTGCTATTTTTAGCAAAGTCATCCTACTCACTCCTCTTCTCAAGGTGGTCGGCCATAGGAATGGAGATTGGTTGTTATTTTTAGCAAATGCAAGCTGCCCCATTTCATGTATAAATACCCACCATCACCGCCTCATTTCATCATCCCTCATTCATCCATCTTTCTCTCTTTTCTCTATTTTCTTTTCTTTCCCATTTTTCCATTTTTCAAGTGAGTTGTGCAAGGATTTGATAGCAGCCCTTTCAGCCATTTTTGGCTTAATTGTTATGGCAAGGAGTGAAGCACAAAGGAGGAGCAAGGAAGTTATGCCACAAAGAACCACATGCAACGACTATGCATTTCTTTCCCTTTACTCTTTTAATTTCTTGTCGTTCAATTTAAGAAAAATGTTTGCAACTAAAGTTTATGTTTTTAATATAATTATGGTTGCTTAATTCCTTCGGTGTTAGAATAATTTAATTTCCATAACTTAGATTATTTATGTTGTTAGTGATGTTATATGCCTCGATTGTTTATGCATTTAGATAAAATTATAACTATGTTCATGCATTATAAATGTGGAGAATGCAACTGAATTAATTATTAAATCCTAATCGTATTGTAATTAATTGACACACTGTTTGAATGGTGCATGTTTAATCTATATTTAAGAGAATTAGGTTAAAGTTTGTAATAATTTGAGAGAACCTTATTACATTGCATAATCTTAGGATTCATGTGATTAAACTGTTTCAGCGTAGAAATATTACTGTTACCTCACATTAATTTGTTTTTCTGCTTATTAAATTTATTAAGTGGTTGACATGGACATATGTTATACTTAATAATTTAATAAGTTGAATTCTTAGGCGATTCTTGAAAATGTAACCTTGAAGTCGTAACAGATATAGACATATGCTGACAAGAGATTAAACTTCGGACTTTGAGAGAAGCCAAAGTACTTGTAACTAAAATAGGATTAATAAATACCAAGTTGCCATGGGATTTCCCGTAACATCATTAGCAGTATTTAAATATTTCTAAGTTAGGAAGGAGAATCATTCTGACACATGCATGATATTATGATTTCTCTAAAAGACTTGTATACTCATTCCTCCATTTATTTAATTTAATTTTAAGTATATTTAGGTTAGTTGAATTTAATCAAACCCATCACTTAAATTTATTTTCATCACCAACCAGTTTGCTAATAATTAATTTTGCAATACTTGATTCACATAGTCAATCTCTATGGAGACGATACCCAATATACTTACCACTTTATTACTTGTCAATTGTTATACACACTTACACATCAATCGAATCACCTAGAGATAGTTATGCAACTTAGATTATATATAAATTGTAAGCTTTGATAGTCCCACAATTATGATATTCAATACAATACTCATGAGTTCTATCTCTCAAATATTTATTTTTTGTTGTATTTGTAATAGGCCAATTTCGCCAGGGCCCAAGACCATACAAAAAATAAAAACCAAAAAAAAAGTCTATTTACAACAAACCCAACAGGCCCAAATTACTAAACTCAATTCAAGCCCAACAGCCTAAAACCTAACCCTAGCCCACAACGTTTTCAGGAAACAAAAATCAAACTCTAGCCTCTAGCGCCGCACCCTTCCCATGCGCGCCAGCCTCCAACCACCACGTCAGCACCCCCGTACCCTCCACGCTCCCTTTGCCACCACAGCATGTGTCATTGCCCCGTACCTGCAGACCAAGCAAAAGAGAGCACAACAACAAAGAGAAACGTTGTATTTTTCAGCTATAAAAGCCATGAACAAATCAATGTAAATTTTTGGACGGAGAATGAATACAAAAAAAAAACAATCAAAAACAGAAAATTTTTGAGAGGTAGTTTCTTTATTCTTTTTTTTTATTTTGTTTGTTTTATTTTATTATTTTTTTAAAGAAGGAAACAAAAAAATAAAATAAAAGAGCCGAAAGCTTACCTTTTTTCACATTTTACGCCGTCGTGGGAGGTCGAGGTTCGTCATTTCCGATGACAAATGACATTTTTAGGTTCGGGGAGTCAAAAAGCCAAAAAAAGTGGCCTTTTTTATTTTTCAGCCACCGTGGGCGGCGACACTGTCGCCGGCGACCGGCGGCGGCCACGGTGGTCCGACGGCTAGAGCCATGGCTGGTCAAGGAGAAGGCTGAGAGAGGTTGAGGGAGTTTTTTTTTTTTTTTGAAAGAGGAATAAAATGAAAATTTTGAATTTTTTTAACTAAAATAGGCCCTACAAAACGGTGCCGTTTTGGGCCAATGCACAGACACCAAAACGGCGTCGTTCCGGCCTAACCCGAAATCTGACCTGCTCCAAGTTAAGGATCCGCGTGTTTTTTAAACGGAAGGGATATTTACTTGTTCAGTCCTTCCGCTTCTTCGGCCCGTTTCAATTAGATTTTTTCTGTTCTTTTGTCTTTTGATTTTGCCCTATAATTTTGCTTTTATTGCATTTTAACCTCGTATAAAGTGTTGCGTTTTGGAGGGCGGGAATATTTTCCCTTTTGGTCCCTCTATATTATTCGTGCTTTTCAATGTGACATTTACCTCATTTTTTATTTCGATTTATGCCCCTTAAATTCCATTCGAGTTTCAATCTAGTGCTTTTTGAGTTTATTCATTTATTTTATTATAATTTAGGCCCAAAATTTCATTTTAATTCCAATTTAATCCTTTATTTGCTTAATTTCAAACTCTTATTCTTTTATATGTACACTGTTCTTGCTTTATTTTATTTATTTACTTTTACATTCATTCATTCATTCATTCATTTTTATCCTTGTATTCACTTATTATTCTTCCATTTTTTATGTTTTCTTTCATTAGTTATTCATTTTATTTATGCTTTCATTATTATTGGTATTTTGTCATCTATTATTATTTCATTATTATCTATTCATCTATTTGTTTAGTATCCTTTTTTATACCTTTAAAATTAGATTTTTTTACTTGTACATATATTATTATTATTTCATTTATTTACATATTTTATTCCAAATTGTATCTTTAAATTTCATTTATATTTTAATTCGGTTCTTTATTTTCAATACTTTTATAAACTATTTTCTTTTACATTATTTATGTGTTTTTTTTTTAAGTTGGTATTATCCTTTTATGTGCATGCTTTGGTATTATTACCATTGTTATTATTTATTTTATTTATCTTATGATTGTTCATATTAATGTTAAAATAGTGTACATTATATGATTCTCGTAAATTGTCTTTATTATTATATTCATTATTGTCATTTATGAAGACAACATTTCATTCATGTATTATTTTAAATATTACACATTTTTTTACTCAAATTTGTAAAAAATATAAAAATTAGAAAATAAGTAATATTTCGTATTTTAGAATTTGAAAAGTCATTCACTAACTTACGGGGTTTCGATTTTTTCCGATAAATCCAAATATACGAACCATTTTTCAAAAACACATTTTCAAAATTCTCTCGGGAATTAAAAAAGATTGTTTTCTAACTTACGGAATATTATTTCTTTTCTAAAACCGAGATAATCAAAAATTTCTAAAAATAAATAAAATTTTCGGTGTTTATTCTCGTTTCGGGATTTAAGATTATATCCTAACTCACGGGGTATAATTCTTTCTCTCGATTGACGTGAAATACGCCCATTTTAAATTCTTTTAGATAATTTTAACAAAAGGATCGTGTTTTAAGTCTCATCAAAATTTTCAACTTTCGACATTAAGACATTAATTAATCAATTAGGTGTCAATTTTGGGCGTGACGATGGTACTAATCCTTCCTCGCATGTAACCGACTCCCGAATCTGTTTTTCTCGAATTTCGTAGACCAAAATCATTGTTTTAGTAAAATCGAAACGTTTTATTAAAACAATTGAATTGCAAAGTGATCCGATCTCACCTCAAAAAAAATATCGGTGGCGACTCCCGTTTTTTTCGTTTTTATTTTCAAAATAAAAGTCGACCCCTCTTTTAAAAAAAAACTAGTTTCGACAGTATTCTCAGTAGCTAAATAGGCTACTTTGGCTTTTCCACATTATGATGACTTTGTAATATAATGTGTAATTTCATTATGGTCTCTTTTTTAAGTAATATAAGATTCAGGACAAAATTTGAATTTGAGGACAGAATTACCCTCTCTTTTTATTGTATTTATCATTATAATTATTTGTATTATATTTAAAAAAAAAAGTTGTGCGTTGTTCCCTTTCATTTTGGTTTTTCACTTTTAATTCAAGTTCCTTTTCTTTCTCTTGTAGTTTCTCCAATTTTTTATCTAATGCCTGCTCTCATTTAAAAATATTTTCTTGCATGTGTTTTACTTCAGCTTCCTTCTTCTAAACTTCAATCACCTTGCTTTTCACATCTGCATCTAAGGATTTAAAAAAACAAAGGTGACGTTTGGTTCGCTGTATTAGATTAGAGGTGTATTGGATTAGAGGTGTAATGGAATAGAGGTGTAATAGCAAATCAACTGTTTGGTTGAATATAATGGAATAGAGGTGTAATAGCATAATGGAAAAAATTAAAATGACTAGAATACTCTTAGCATAAATTTGTTTTGGTAAATGATTATTGTTATTGTTATTTAAATTTTAATAAGATTATTATTATCAATAATAAATAAGTTAATCATATTTAAACATAATTATTATTAAATATATTTTAATTAAAATATATAATTTAATAAAATTCTTAATAATTAGCAGAAATTTGTTTTGGTAAATTATTATTGTTATTGTTATTTAAATTTTAATAAGATTATTAATATCAATAATAAATAATTTAATCATATTTAAACATAATTATTATTAAATATATTATAATTAAAATATATAATTTAATAAAAATTCTTAATAATTAATATTCTTATATGAATTTACTCAAATCATAATATATGATACTGTAAAATATAAATTAACATAATTATTATTAAATATATTATAATTAAAATATATAATTTAATAAAATTCTTAATAATTAATATTCTTATATGAATTTACTCAAATCATAATATATGATACTATAAAAGAAAATTTGAAATAATTAATATTAAATATATTTTAATTAAAATATATGATTTAATAAAATTTAAAATAATTATAACTAATAAATTATATTTTATGAATTTGTATAATTTAAAATAGTAATTATTACATATAATTTAATATTAATAAATAGTTTCATAAAATTCTTCATAATAAATTTTCTTATATGAATTTATACAATTTAAAATAATTAATATTAAATATAATTTAATAGTGATATATAATTTCATAAAATTCTTAATAATAAAATGTTCTTATATGAATTTACTAAAATCAATATATAACTTGAGAATTATATTCTGCATAAACATAATTAACTTATATTAAGAAAAGGTTAGATGAAAATGAAATTGTACATCATAATCCATATGTCATAGTTTTACAATATCAAAAAGTTTGAACATTGATATTTAATGGTGAGAAAGAAATCTTCTGACCCATTCCAATCGGGCAACAGAAGGTAAACTGAAGAAAACGATCATTTGAGTTGGATGATCGGGAATTTTACTCAAAGCATCATACCGCTGATCGTCGGTTAAACCTTCAATTGACCATAAGGCTGAATATAAATTTGAAGCTTTCTCTTCCATCTTTTAATATTCTTCTGACTTCTGCTGAACTACCACCTCGGAGGCAATACTCCTACTGATTTGATCGCCAACAACCTTGATGTTTTCGGCCAATAAAGTGGCAGCCTCATCAAATGAAGAAGACATATCACGAGCATCAGGTTTCTTCTTCCTCTTGTTTGAAGATGAGGAACCCCCTTGGTCTCTATCTCGTTGCGGTTCCGCAGCAGAAACATCCATATCATTCAAAGGGATGTCAACTTCGCAGTCATAGAATGAGTTTCTTTCTTCATCCATAGCTGTAGTACGAACATCCTCAGCATTTATTTCTTCAAGAACATCAGCAGCTGTTTGAGCATCTTTCCCAGTTGCTCGATCTCTTGCGTATATGGTAGTAAGCTGGTCGTAGTAAGGGAAAGTACAATATCTGAATTGAGCGGCTTCTCTGTGACTCTAAAAAAATGAGGAAATCATATTAGTCATAAGTTTGATAAAAATAAGATAATAAAGACTTGAAATAATCTTACCTTTAAATAGGACTCCCAAACCGCATCTTCAGCAACAACAAGCTGCCTATGCTCGTCCCAACCAAAACCGCTATTGTTTTGGCCATTAAGCATGTCATAGACGATTGACCACTCCCTTTTTAATAACCTAATCCTTGATTCAATATTAGGTTTCGCCTTCAACATTGCATTTGGTAAAACCGTTTGTAGCATTCTTTCCAACTCGTTCAGATAACCGACTTTGAATCCGGTATCAGCATTAAATGTTCTAACATTGTGCAGGTCCACCATGCAGGAAACTAATGCTGCATCTTCTTCTGGAACCCATTTTCTTTTGCTTCCTCGAGAAGCTTGAGAAGAAACATTTGATTCTGGAACACCTGACATAATGATCTTAAGAACAAAAAAAACACATTATATTAATTACTATTTTAATATCATGATTCAAAAGGTCAATACTTTATAAAATCTAAGGAATTAAGTTCAATATCATGAATCAAAAGCTCGTTCCACAAAAAATTTAAAATTATAACACATGCTGAATTAGAAGAAATTATATTATAATTCAACAAGTTTAGTACAATACAAAAATCAATACAAAAGTTTCACAAAAGTTTCACAAACTAATTTCTAGATGCTTGCCATTCATCGAACATTTGGTTGGCTAGTTCCATCCTCCAAGTAGCCCAAGCATCCGATGGATGAATATTTGTAATATTCGGTTCATCGTCATCCACCACATTATTTGTAGGTAATCCTTCTCCCACCTCCGCTTCAATGGGATCAATACTCATATGGGTTCGAATAAAATTATGGAGCAAACAACATGCAATAATAATTCTGTTGTGCACCCTTACAAGATAGAACGATGGACTCCTAAGTATTCCTCATCTAAGTTTTAATAAGCCAAAGCATCTTTCAATAACATTACGTGCTGAGGCATGTTTCATATTAAAAAACTCTTGCGGAGAACTTGGCTGATAACCCTGACGCCACTCGTTCAAATGATATTGCTGTCCTCTAAATGGTGCAAGAAATCCCTCACAATTTGTGTATCCAGCATCAACTAGATAATAACAACCTATAAAATAATTTTTTTTTTTAAAAATGATTAATTCAGCACACAAAGTTTGATCTTAA
Source organism: Gossypium hirsutum (assembly GCF_007990345.1). Classification (NCBI taxonomy): domain Eukaryota; kingdom Viridiplantae; phylum Streptophyta; class Magnoliopsida; order Malvales; family Malvaceae; genus Gossypium; species Gossypium hirsutum. Next base: position 10,635,821 of record NC_053438.1, read on the forward strand.
TGAATAATTCAAAGTCCTCTAACTATACACTTTACCATGAGGAACTTTTAATTCATGTCTTCTACTAATAGCATCTCGAAGAACCCGTCCATCGGCAACTGAACCTTCCCAACCAGGAAGAACATAAACAAATTGCATCTCAGGTGTACAAACACCTAGCATATTTGTTGCTATGTCACCTTTTCGCGTTCGATATCTAGGTTTATCAACTGTTGGAACCCTAATCTTGATGTGGGTTCCATCAAGAGCACCTAAGCAATTCTATATCACATGATATAAAACCTTGAGTTAGAATACTAATTTAAATCTAAATCAACTAAATGTTGTTGAAGCTATATATAAAACTCAGTCCAATACCTTAAACCATTTCCACCTTGTGTCAGAAGAATCGGCTGTAATTGGCTCCGGCCTTTTAAATAACACATCTTCTAAGCGTATGACAGCATTTAAAACACTATGAAATGCTCTGCTAACAGTTTCCCTGGGCCTTCTAAAGTGATGCTTGATAACTCGATTTTTCAGGTGATGGGAGATGATATGTAAAAACATTGCTACTTGCTCGTCAACAAGCATGAACCTTGTCGACTTAATCCCCCTATCGATTCTAACATCTCACATAGTTTAAAAAAGGAAGTTCTATTCATCCTAACTTGTTCAATACAGGTCTCGTCACTAGCATATACAAGCATTTTCACATAATCCCGTTTTGCATAAAAATCTAAGGTATAGGACCTAATCCTTGGTCTATGTAGGCTATGGCTAGTGGCCATTCTAAATAAGAACCAAATCGCGATTCTACAGATTTCCAACCATATTGTCACAGCAATACCAATTCTTTTACGCCTCACACTTTGTGCAATTAAAGGCAAACGAGCCATTACTGCAACATTTAGAACTCACGAAGCAAAAAAATATCTATTAAATGATATCGTTGCAACTTTAATTTCATTTCTTTATCAATCACCCAAATAATAATGAAAGAGAATATATTTATTTACATTTTAAATATATTAAAATTTAAAATAATATGTATAATTGACCTAAAATTTGAAGGTTGGTATTTGTTAGATTATAACTAAACTCATTATAATTTAAATTTATAAAGCATGTTCAAAGTTTGAACATTGATTAGTTTGAACATTTCATTTCGTATAAATATATTGATTAGTTAATTAAAGCATGTTCAATGTTTGAACATTGATAGTTTGGACATTTAAATTTAAATTTAAATTTAATTTCGTATAATGAAATTTAAGATTTAATAAAGGTGAGTATCAAAGTTTGATCATTGAATAATTTTTTTATTGATGATTAGTTTAATTAAGGTTTTCTAATTTCAAAATAAATAAAATGAAGAATGAAGATTTGGTTTAATAATGAAATTGAAGTTTTAAAACTTTTATAACATTTTAAATGGTAATTTTATTTTGTAAAAATATATATAACTCTTATCTCATTTACATGTACAAATTAATATTAACAGTATTGTATTTGCAATTATGATTGGAAAAGATTGAAATCTAGTATTGTATTTACATGTACAAATTAATATTATTTAAGCCCATTATTTGTAGGCATATTGCTCTTTAAGATTGAACATAATTAAAGGTTGAACATAATTATTATTATTTGAATAATATCAATTAAAGGTTGAACATAATTATATATTAGAAACTAATTTGTATGTACTCTTTATATGTACTCTTTCACTAATAAATTATATATCAAATTTGTATCACATTGATTTTATGTACGCTTTCACTAATAAGTTATATATTAGTAAAAAGTTGGTGCATTGATACACCAATAATTTGAATACATACTACTTTCTTTAAAAAAAATGTTACCTATTAGTAAAAACATATAACCTATTTTAAATTCAAAAAGTTTTCAACTTTAGATTTGAATACATACTACTTTCTTTTTTTTAAAAAAAATTAATATTTTTTTTAATAAAGCATAAAAGAAAAATATCAAATAAAAGATAACGGTCATAAGACATTGGGGTATGGTTCATTGTTTCTGCAAATGAATAAGGGAAACAAAAAGTGTGTGTGTGCCATTTCGAGTCATCCACGTACAAATTGGTGATAAAAAAGAACAATAATTATGCAGCAATAACCATAACCATACAAACAAAAGCTGTAATGAGCAATACAAACATACAAACAAAACCATATTCATTTGGGAAACAACAGAAGCTGCTACAGCAATACAAACATAACCATATAGGGAAAACATACTAATAAACCATGAATACCAATGGAAAACTAACCTGTAATGAGCAAATCGGGGACGACTGCGATGTAGAAGTGTTGGAACAAAGAACCTGTAATGAGAAAAGGGAAATCGATGTTACAAAAATAATCAGTTTATAAAATTGATCATCCAATAACCAAAGCAGCCTCTCTTTTAGTAACCAGTCCTTTAGATAATAAAATATACCAACTTGGCAGCTTTGAATATATATGATTCAAAATCAATATTACAGCAAACATTATGAAAACAAGATAAAAACAAAGGAAATGGGTGATTCCGCAAAATCTATTCAACTAAACAACAAATAAACTGTTAAAGAGTAATCATTGTCATCGGATAAGCATTGTCATCGGGTAATCTTTACATTTATTGCTATTCGACAAAAGCTTTTGGGTAATCTTTACATTCCATTTGTAGTAACCAAAATTTCAGTTGTTTGCATTATTTGTATCGGTACTGATTATAAAGTTTTGACCCACAATTGACCATTTTTTAACCAAATGAACCCAAAACTAACCACCAAACATGTTCACTTATCTAAGTTGTATTATCGCTTGGATCCAATGTTGATGCGAGTAAAGTATTTGTTAATGTGATTTACAAAATAAAGTCTCTGATTATCCTCGATATTGTAATATCAAAAGAATCTCGAAAACAACATACTGAATTTTGATAAACTTTTAAAATCTCATCTTCTTTTTTTTCTTTCAATATATATATTGCATTTTCACATTTACAACGTAATTTTGTTTATCTATCTACATACAGGTCGCATTTTAGTAACTCACAATTGTACAACTTAGAACTGTAATATCTCATTTATACCAAAACATCAACCGGATACAAGATCATCACTTGGCTAAGCAAACTCAGATTATTAATATTCTCATAATTAAAATTTAACTATATATATACAGTCAAAAATACTAGCTGATCTCCATGAATACCAATGGAAAACTAACCTGTAATGAGCAAATCGGGGACAACTACGATGAAGAAGTGTTGGAACAAAGAACCTGTAATGAGAAAAGGGAAAGCTGATAAATTCCCATCTAAGAAAATTATAGAAATAGTTGAAGTTCAATATAGAAAACATAAAAGGAAGATTAGATAGTATATATAAAGATGGTCAAGCTTTAGTTGATATAAAGAAGGATACTATTCTGATATTAAGAGAACAGGATAATAAGAACAAGATAAAGACGAGATTGCACATGGAGCTTCTATAAAGAAGGAGGTCGAGGTGGCTAGGAACAAAATCAAGGTAAAAACGATGCGATTCGTTTGAATAAAAGTCGCTTTTGCAAGAGCATTCATTTTATTTGTGCTTCTATTCATCCAAAGGGAAGGAAAAGACTTGAAATTGTGCCTTAAGATGAAGAGAGTGCTGACCTCTGAGATGTACCACGGCATTGAAAACGTGTTGAGAATTGATCTTAACACAAATCAAATCCTTCACAAATGGGCAGGGTTTAACCATAATAAAGCCTCCCGAACAGCCGAGACTTATGCTAAATGTGGTGGCATAGTCAGCTTAAATGTTTTAACAAGTAATTACTAAATTAAAAAATACAAGTAGAATTGGTTTACATCAAACAAACCAACAATTAGCCATATTTATATTAATAAATAGTACAAAACTAAATTAACATTGTGTTGAGTAGATGCATTTTAATCCCCTTACCAAGAAAAATGAAGGAGGTGAAACAAATTAAGAAATGGAACAGAAAGGGTGGGTTCTGGTACAAAACAAGAGTTTCAACTTTTGACCAAATCGACAACTTGCCTGTGACAGAAAACATGGTATATAAGTCAAGAAACTTTGACCAAATCGACAACTTGCCTATGACAGAAGCGAATGGTGGGTTCTGGTACAAAACAAGAGTTTCAACTTTTGTTCTACCAATAATGCTATTTTATAATGGTCATATACAATATATTAGATTTTGAATATATTCCCCAGACAAGGGCTAGTAATACTGGACAGTCCCACGACACCCTCTCCAACATGAAAAGAGGGACTATTTATAATGATCATTATTTTTCTTTGTTAATTAATAGAATAAATTTTAATTGTTGTTGTGAGAATACTTGGCAACAAATACAAACAAAATCCTTAACTCTAAGGCAGAATTGTTCTTTATGAAGAAAAAGAAGCAGAAAGTACAAATCCTTATTTAAAGAAGAAAACTAGGAATTGTGCAACTTTTTTCAGTCATCTGCATTATTTGATTACACTGTGCAAGCAAAGCATATGTTTCAATCTAAAAAAGCTTTGCAAAGTAAAAAAGAATCCATGCAGATCAGCAAGCAGTGATCTTATCGGCTTTACTGCTTTGCTTTACAAGTGTGAACTACATTCACACCATCAATATGCATCACTTAGCATAAATTTATTTCCCCTTTCTTCCACCCGATCCTTGGGATCGATTAGTATAACAAGCAAAACGGTTCTGGAACTAGCACCAAAAAATGAAACAAACAAAACGAAAAAATAGAACTAGCAGAAAGAAAAAGAGTTAACTCGATATTCAAGCGAGTATTTAGCACCAAAAAGAAAACCGAAGAAATTGAACTAGCAGAAACAAGCAAAGGGAAAATTCTGGGAAAAAACCCAACTCATTCAAAAAATGGCTGAAACTCCTTATTACGAAAAGAATCATGTAAAATGCTTCAAGAAATGAAAAGTTTATTCATACCTCAAAAACCAAACGCCGAGACCAAGGGAAGACACGATGAGGACAGAATCATCAACGAAAGTAGTGGGAAATGGGAGGAGAAATTATGAGGACAGAAGAGGAGAGGGTCGGGTAGGGAGGGAGGGTAAAACAGAGAGTTGGGGAGGGAAGCCGGACGTAATGTGTAATACTCGATTTGGGAAGGGATTAGAAAAGCAGGGAATTTGGGGATTAGGTCGGGATTGTATTACGCGCGTAATACCTATTACAGCGAACCAAACGCCGAAATAGGGACGTAATGTAATAGGCGCATAATCGGTCAGTAATGGATTACCTAATACACTGAACCAAACACAGTGAAAACGTCAAAGACTAGATCCTATTGATACATGAACATAAAGGAGAGCATTAGTAGGCCAGTATGGGCCTAACTCAATCAACTTCAATCAATAGTCCCAATACTGCAAAACATAGGCCAGTTTGGCTTGCAAATAAAAGAGCCCAAATCCCCTTTGTGAAACCTGTAACTTCAGGCAGTTTGGGATTTGAGAATCGTTGATTTCTTCAAGGGTTCGTTGAAGCTTGTAATCGTGCCTTTAAAAACACATTTGCTTTTAATTCAAATGTTTCCATTTACGATCGTTGGATTTGGTTGGCTGTGTTATGAAAGTAATTAAAGAAGGATTTGCCCAATGGTTTAATTTATTTGTCCTTTCTCGGAAAATTATCAAGTTACTTTTTCTTGATGGAAAAACTTAATAGCTTTGTAATATTTTTAAAAAAAATATATTTTAAAAACACATTATTTTTATTTTATTTTCATATTGATATATGTATGCGTGCACGAATACATACCATTAAATCGGATTGAAAGGCAATTTTTATAAATTAAAAAAAAAAAGAAGAAAGTTTTCTCTATCAATTTTTATAAATTAGCCAAGTTATGTTAATAATTAATGGCGAATGTAACGTTAGTGATAACTGTACCGAATGCTACTGCTAACCGAAGACTTCCATTTCAATGACTTTAAGGATCCCATAAGTTTTGAAAATTTTAATATTTTAGGTTTAGAGTTTTATCGTATATAATTAATTTATAAAAAAAATTAATTACGGTGAGAATTGGTAGGAGTTGTAAAATGTTGAAATTGGTAATAGGGGCATAAAGTTAGTAGCTAAATAAGGAATGGAAAAGGAGGAGGAGCATGAGATTTTGTAAGTTAGTAAGGGGGTTTCGCTTTGCATGTGACGTTGCTTTCATTTCATGACAAAAGAAAAGAAAAAGTGAAAGAATATACACCAGGTTTTGTCTGGGGTTTTTTTCTTCATGCTTCCTTCTTTTATTTCTTAATCTTCTTTTTTTTTTATCGAAAAGATAAATTCATTCAACATTGTAAAATTACAATTGTCTAGTACGAAATGAATAATAACAGAGTGGTGAGTTTTTTCTTGGCCACCCGCCACTTCTATGAACCAAGTTAAAACAAATGCTACCAGTGCTTGTTGTTTGAGTGATGATATCCCCCGCGACCCAAGATTTACGAACCTTTCCTTTTTAACATTTGGATAGCTCGAAAGCAGTCAGATTCGACAATGATATTTCCCCAACCATGACGATTAATCAAAGAGGAACCAAGCCTTATCGCTAAATCTTCGTTACAATCGCATTTGACAAACGTGTTTGAACGTTGATTCCATCAATGACGTCTCCATTGCTATTCCTAGCCACTATTGCCAGGCCTGCCGAATTAGAGTGAGACAAGAACGACGCATCACAGTTGATCTTGATAAAGTGAGGGGGAGGGGGAGACCACAGCGTGTCAACAAAGACAGATGACCTTATGAGAGGGGGCATAGGGGCTAAAACTTACAAGTGTCGGATGCCAAACCTGCACAGGGTCTTCTTTCATACCTTTAAAAAAAGACGAATGTTATGAGAAATCCACATGGTCCAACATAACCTGGCCACAAGACTGAGTCCAGAAAAAGAACCGAATTCAGGAATGATTCAGTTAATTTCCTCCCACCATTTAGAAAACGAGACAAAACCCGTTATGGATGGCGAAAAGGCTTCCCAAAAAACTTTAGCAATCGGACAAAAGAATAAATATACTCGATGGATTCAAGTTCCGCACCATAACGAGAAGCCCTCCATATGAAATTCTTGATACTCTAGACTGGTGTCCTTTGACAAGATTTTCATTAGATAAGAGCGAGTTATGACAAGCCCTCCATATGAAATTCTTAATTTATGGCGGAGTTTTCAGGTTCCAAACCATAGATCAATCAAGGTTATTATAACACTCCGTTTTTCAGTGATGTCAAAAATGGCGATTTTGAGGCCCCATTTTCGATGAAAGAACTCGTAAATATATTATTTAATATTTATGAGGTTAGTATAAATTTTTTAATTTTGGTCCCTTAATTTTGTTAATCGGGTAGTTATTTAAGGTGCAAGGACTAAATTGTAAAAATAATAAAAACTAATCGCTATAGATTTTTAATTAGCTAAAAGGACGTATTAACCAATTAAACTAAGGTCTAAATGGAAAATAAGCCATTTTAAAATTATAGTAGACGGTTGGTAGGATATTTTAGTTAAAATAATATTAAAATTTGTAACTAATATAAATTATAAAGTAAACAAATATGAAATGGTGGAAGGAAAGAGAAAACATTGTTCATCTTCATCTCTTCCACCGAAATCACCATTTGAGAAAAGCTCTCAAAGGCTTCAAGCTTTTTGCTCTTATTCAGGTATTTCAATCTAGTCATTTCTTGTAATTTCTATGTTTTTGAGGTCTTGGGAGCTTGATTTAGTTAACTCGTGTAACAATTTATAAAACTGTTAAAGTTTTCAAAAGTTTCCATGTTGAATACTTAATGAGATTGGTGTTATTTTGTTAGATTTTAAGCTTAGAAGTGAAAAAAACTAGTTTGTAAAGTTTAATTGCTAGTTTTTTAACATAAGCACTACAATGTAAATATTTCAAAATTGGTATGAAATTTATGTAATTATGGACATTAGAGAAACTTATAAGGATGTAATTGATATATGCCTCAAAATCGAGGCTCAAATTGGAAAGTTATGGTAATTTCGATTTTAGGGACTAAATTGAATACAATACAAAACTTTAGAAATCATTCAAATGTGAAATTGAACTTTCATATGCATATAATAGGATGTTATAAGGTATCTGAAATTGATAAATTGAAATGACCTATCGTATAGATCGGGATTTGAATCAATCAGAGGATAATCGAGAAAAAGGTAAAATTACAGCTTAGTCCTCGACGTCTTGTTTGTTGTTTCTTTTTCCAAGTAAATTCATATGAAACTTATGATTTTGTTTGTGTTATATTTGAATTATATTATAATGTCTATTAGTTTAGGTTAATTGTAATTTGATAATGTTGGCATCTAAAGGACGAAATCATAAAGTATGGAAAATATGGTTATTATGAATAGATGCAATGTATTTAATGAATGTGAAATTGTTATATGATTGAATGATATGTATATGATGATTTTACAATATTTGAAATGATACAGAAGCAATAACAGTGCCCGTGTGAACTTAATGAACGATTAAGATACAAATGGCATGCCATTAGGGTTCAAAAAAGAAATAGAGCTTTTGATAAGGTATTTATTTAATGATGGCTTGAGATCCAACATGTGCTGTGGATTCTCTGAAGCTTGTGTGAGCAACATCGAATATGTCAGCTTGTGTGAGTAACCCTAGTTTGAAGCTTGTCTGAGCAGCCCAAATATGTCAGCTTATTGAGCAAATTAGTCTCATGTATCCAAATTCAATTTACTATAGTTCTTCGGGAAAATAATAGAAATGAAAACATACAAAAGGTATTGTAATGTTTTAAATGAATTTATGTGAGTGGAATTACACATGTTTGAAATTTGAATATGATTTAATTTGCATATGTTATAAGGTGGAATGTATGCGGTTGAGATATAAGTTCATGTTATACAAATGAATTAACCTATTTTATGTATTTTTTTTTATTTGCGTATAAGTGTATAAGATGCCAAAGGGTTTAATTGTCTAATTTTTTATATGTTAAGGTAAGTTAAGTAAATTTTATATGGACTTACCAAGCATACATGTTGCTTACATGTTGCTTTTCATTTTCCCTGTAGATTGTTGATTTGCAAAACTTGTCAATCAGATCAACTCAGAGACCACACTATTCTACCATAGTCTCAGTAGTCTTTTATTTGTTTTTGGGATCGGTTATGCGGCATGTACATAGGTGTTGTTTCGTTAACTAAAATGATAGATTTGGTTTGAATTTGACTAATCTTGATGTTGTGAAAGTTATGCCAATTTGAGTATGTGAATTGATATTAGGTTATGACGTGTGAATGAAAATTATAATTGTATAATTGAGTATGATATGGTATTGTATTGGATGACATTGAATGACTTATAGGCATAATGGTATAATTTGGGCTTAAATAGGTGAGATTGGTATGTTTTGTTATGAAATGGTGTCAAGTTTTGGCATATTGAAGTTTTGGCTTAAATAGGTGTGAATGCCATCTGATTGCTAGTCAATGTTAGCATGAATAAAGTTTTTTGTAGAGTTTGTGATGTTAACCACACAATCAATCTTCCACCAAAGAGCCAGGCCACTAGATAGGCCTAAAGGATCAACATAGAAACCTTCAACGAAACCCATTCTATTTCGAATTCTTTCTAATTTCTATTGTTTCTGCTTAGTTTCTATAAGAAAAACAATAAATGGATTGTGTTTCCTAACTAAACGATTGAGGGCTCTAACCGTAGTTGATCGCCTGAAACCTTGGCAATTCCATGAAAGTATGTTCATAGTCGAACAAATAAACAACCTACAATAAATGTTGAGCACCTAGTGTGCCTTGGAGAACTAGAAAACCAAGAAAAGCAAATCCAAGAATAGGGAAAACCCAAAGAACCTTCATAGCCAAACTAGAAAAGTCAATAGACCGTAACAAGAAAATCACACTAAAAACAAACAAACTGGACAAAAGTCAAACTTGAAGCTAGATTCGTTCGCAACTTGAAGCTAGGAAAACTATCAAAAAGACGAAGAGAGGTCAACAAAATCTCGTTGACGAGTGCCAACTAAATAGGAAAACTCTTAAATCAATTCCTAGAAAATCGATTTTCCTAAATTATCAATCATGTTCTATTTTACATCCCTAAATTATCGATGTTATATAAATCATATCCTTAAATTATTGAAACCATTAATTTAACCATTAAATGACAAGTATTATGTGACGTAATGTAAAATAAAAATTTTAAAGAAATATAAATGTTGCCACTTAACTTTTAAAATAGAAAAACATAAAATAAAGTAAAATAAAAAAAATAAAGAGTGAAAGCTTGTTTTTGTAAAAGCTTTGAAACCTCAAACCAAAATTTCTACCACATCCATTTTTACGATTTCATTTTGCTTTAAAATTTTCATTTTAAACCATATCACATAAGATCTAGTATCTCATTTAACAGTTAAATTAATAATTTTAGTAATAGAAGGACCTTACTAATATAACATTGATAGTTCAAAGATATAATTAGAATATTTTAAAATTTGAAGTCGAATTTAAAATGAGAGTTATAGTTTAAAAATATTTACAACAATTAACTCTATAATTCCTATTATCTCATCTTTTGGCAAATGGCCAAATACAAGCATATATTCTCCCTCTTCAAATTGGAGATATATATATATATATATATAAAAGGCCAAGTAAAAGCATATAATTTGCCTCTTGAACGTGGAAATATCCCACTTCAATACAAAAATTAAAGCCAAAACTATGAGGATGATGAGAAGCATAATTGAGGTTTGAATAGTGGCTTTTTGTTTCATTGTTCATGTTTTTCTTTTTCTTTTTTGTTATAAAATTCATGTTCTTGTTTTATAAACAATGGGAGAATAATTTACAAGCTAGATTCTTCCAAAACTTTTTTTTTATTTTTTTGTGATTTTAAAAACTTTAGATTGAAAATGTCAATATAAATAACTTAAATTTATCCTTTCTTTTATATAATGCATTAATCAAGACTCAAATTTCTTTCTTTAATCCTTTGCAATTATTCCTTAATGTGTAAATGGCCCCGAAATGCAAAGCAAGAGGCCGACCAGGCTAAGTAGGTGAAGTAATTGTGTCAAATAAAAAGAACTGTAAATGCCCCCCCACCTTAAAATATTGGCTTCTTGTCCACAAGAGTTAGCCTTTGGAACATTAGTTTAAGGTTAAAATAATTATTCAATAAAATAAATTTTATAAAGTCTTATGTTATTTATTAGTTTATTTAAGAATCATAAATTGCGAATAAAGTTTTGGTATTGTCGGTTTAAGGCGAAGATTCTAGGTGTTTGAATACTTAGGTTCAAGTTTCATTATGTGTAATTGTAGCGTATGAATTTCTAGTTTCATCATATACATATAATATGTATAAGTTTAGTCAAGATTATTTTGCCTATTATACTTTATACTAATTTGATTTTACATTATAGTTACTCGAAAATGTATTTGTACTTATAAACACACTCTATTTATAATAGTTTGAATTATTTAAATTTAAATTCAAATTAAATTATGTAACTAGCATTATTTATTTGAGTTAATTTAAAATTTTGGCAAATTCAGATAACTTAAACTATTTAAGTTCAATTTTAAATTTTAATTATTTCAAATCAAGTCACTCTTAAGAAGTGTTCGTGGCTTAGGTTAAGTTCAAGCTTAAGTCAACTCATATTTTGGCAAATTTAAATGTTTGTTTAAAAACATTTACCTTTATATTTAAATTTATACTTTTTATAATTAAATTTAAATAAAAAGTTTATTATTAAATATGAGTTTAAGCTAAGCTTAATTGTTCTAAGGATTATTATTAAATGAATTTTAAATAAAATGATAACTTGAATTAATTAATTAATTATTGTTACCTTCAATATTTTTATTCAATCATTTTCATTTAAAATAATAAAAATTTAATTAATTATAAGTATATTTTAATTATTATTAAATTAAATTACAAGTTGCATCATATTATAATATAAGCACATGTTATAGAGGTTTTGAATATGATGAATAGATGTTGTGAATTTATTGATTGATTGGGTTGGATATTTATAAACAAATAAAAGTTAATGAATCTCAACAAAAAGAACCTACTAAATAAAAGACTTATTCAAAGCAAAACCTAAAGACTAATTAAAAAATAAAGTTTATCCAGTAATTAAAAACTGAGTCACTAGTAAATCAATAACAAACCACTCTAATATTGCCCCCTCAAGTTTGGGGTTAAATCTCAACACCTAACTTGGAAGGATAATGGTGAAAAGGTGCCTTGGGAAGCTCCTTGATGAGTATATCAACAACTTAATCAACAACATTAACATGATGAACATCAAGTTCTTTAGGACCAACATAACAGCAAACAAAGTGAACATAAACTTCTAAATGTTTCATCTTGTTGTGCAATGCATGATGTTGACAATGTAAAGTGGCATCCAAATTGTCACAAAATATTTTAGATAAATTCAAAAGAGGTATCCTAAACTCTCTAAAAAGATGTTTGACCTAAAGATTTTCGGACATAGCAACTGCAAGGGTAAGGTACTTAGCTTTGGTTGAAAATCGTGCAATAGTATGTAACTTATTTTTTTTTATGCCTAATTGATGGTAGTGAGACCATAAAATGGAA